>NC_136960.1:18855311-19145311 GCF_032717465.1 Coenobita brevimanus
AATTTGGGAATAAAGATAATACATCGCATAGTCTGAATAATTTATAGGACAGAGGCAAGTTCAGGGGAACACTTTTTCAAACACAACTCTGCAATTCCATCTTCCTGGAGCTTTGTTGGTGATGGTAAATTGTCTAGGATGGATTTTACCTGAATCTTGTCTGTATTTATATAACAATCAGAATCAAGTTCCAGTACTGAGACATTCTGGCTATATCATCTATGGTATATTTCTTTTCTTGTATAGCAAAGATATCTGCTTTCCACGTGATATTTGTAATATTGCCTGCATTTGAAGATTTTAGTGGGGAATGGAGAGATGAGAGAGAGTTATTGAAAGAATTAGGAGTTGACCAGAATATTCTGTTGTCATTAGGTTGTTCAAGAGTTTTGATGCTTGCTTTTAAGTAAAGTTTGATTTAGAT
This sequence comes from Coenobita brevimanus, assembly GCF_032717465.1. Classification (NCBI taxonomy): domain Eukaryota; kingdom Metazoa; phylum Arthropoda; class Malacostraca; order Decapoda; family Coenobitidae; genus Coenobita; species Coenobita brevimanus. The sequence continues at coordinate 18,855,736 of NC_136960.1, forward strand.
AGATTTAATACAGCTTTTTTGCATGATTTCTAGCAATTTTAAATTGGGAGAGTATTCAGATATGTTTTTGATTATTAAGTAAGAGTTATGTGCTAATGACTTTGGGCTGTATAGATACAATTTATCTTCCATTTGAGAGTTTCAGATTTTTAGTGAATTGTTGACTTGTATGAATAAATCCATCCAGCTAGTATTAACGCAAACATTGAGACTGGTAGAATTGCGGAGTTAGGAGAAAAAGACTGCCATGGAACATCAAAGATAATTTCTAATTTATCCTCCCTCTGCCGAAATAACTGTCTAATTCAATGGGAGTAAAGTAGTATATAAATTATCATGGACTTTGATGAGATTGTGGTCAGAGGATCCAAGTGGTGACAGATAATGACTCTAACCTGTATTGATCTGGATTATTTGTCAAGAATAAATCTAAGGTCTGGGCATTATGTCAGGATTATTCAGGTATTCTGTCCTGTGCTTCTTTACCAACTATGAGATCATATATGATTCCAAATACAGCTCTATTCTAGACCAGCGTCGTCAGTCCGGGCAGATTATGCATATATACCATTATATATATATATATGTATATAAATCATATAAATGGTAATTTCATAGTGAGTAGCCTATATTGATGAAGGTCAAAAGGTTATTAACTGAGTGATATGGAATCAAATACACTGTATCTAGCAATGAACGATAAAGCTCACAGATATATTTGGCAATGTTTTTGTGGCAATTTAATTTATATAATGAGTAATCAAAACTGGATGAAGTGAAAGTTTAAAATAGTATCAACTGTATATTATTTATATTTCTAGATAGGCCTATAGCCCCTGGAAAAGTTTGTAAATCCTTTGAGATGGTAACTGGAAAATCACAATGGAGATATATCGTAGAGGGTGATTTGTGGTTCTGTGAGGAAAAGCACGAAAGGGGATAAGTCTGAGGCAAAACTAAACTGAGTTTAAATTTGTCAGATACTTTGTGCATAGCTCCATATTGGTAAAGAATAAGGCTGTCTGTCACCTCTTCGTTGATTATATTTGTGAAATAGCAATAGTCGTCCTGTTCGCTTGATCACGTATATCTGTGTGTGGAATTGTGTGCATATTATCACCCGAAATTTCTTGACTACTGGCATGATCTGAATCGGAATATCATAAGATGAGGGAGAAATTTCATAGATTATCATATGAAAACATGGTGGCATCTCTCTCTCTCTCTCTCTCTCAAGGTCTTTTTGCGAGGTCAGGTGGTCCCTAATGCTTCCATCCTTAATCTTCTCAGACGCCTTATCACCAGTTCAATCTTCAGTCTCTGTCTTATATATATATATATATATATATATATATATATCAAAACGAACGGCATGCTCTGAAGCAAGTACTTAACGCCATGAAGCTGAGTTCATCCGAAAATTAGGCAAAGTAGAGTATATTATGATTATTGCAAAGCGCAGTTTGTGAAATAATTTAAAATTAGTAGTTCCACATGCTGACGTCTCATTATTTAATATATTAGCTGTTTCCTCTATATATGTTATTATTATTAATTATGTATTATGCTTATATACAGTATTATAATTATTTGCACTGACATTATATATTATTCTACATTATTGTTGTGATTATTAGATTATTATTATTATTATTATTATTATTTATTATTTATCTCTCATCATCAGATCCAAAATCAGGAGGAGTTATGATGGGCCAACCAGCCTACTGCAGTTGTTTTCTTTAAATATATCCTAACTAATTATAATACTTATATCACAATTTTATAAAACATACTTGCACTGAAATGTCGCTACTAACTCTCATTCCCTACTGGCCTCTAAGCGGGATAAACTATATACAAAGAATGAAGATAATTTCATGTGTGTCGTGTGTGTATAGCAGCTCTATTTTCGGGAAGAGGGAGTCCTTATTTTCCGTGATGTTTTAGGAAGTTTATTCTCAAGACACACACACACACACACTGTTCAAGGTAGGCGGATTAGCGAACTGGCGGTGTATGGGGCATTGAAGGGGGATGGGGAGTGCAGCTCGGCCAGTGCTACAAGAGAGGGTAACGGGATGGGGAGGGGGAAAGGAGTCGTGAACGAAGAGTGACGGACAAGCCGAAAAGAGAAATATGACATTTGCCTGGCCTCACCTGTAGGTTTCTCTGTCCAATCGTATTGGTACCCCATGAAGTATTTCCCAGAGAGCATCAGAGGGAAAGAAAAGGAACGGATTAACTTTTCACGCACTTTTAAAATACAGACCATCCTAATAACATACTAGTTGAGGGATGAAAGCCTGATTCGATAACGCCAAAAATCAAAGAGTATATCCGTAGTTTCATTATGGGACTTTAAGCGTGTTTGAAAATAAATTAGTACAATAGCATATGCTAGTACTGAAATGAAAACTATACCTGTGTATGTTTTCCTGGATTGCAGTGAGCCACAGCTCAGGCTGGTAAGCGTCGCATTGCTAGCCAGCTCGGGCTAGGAAGCGTCGCGATGCAAGCCAGCTCAGTGTTGTGCTAGATCTTCCAGTCACCGTATCATCACTCAACTACTCCACCCCTACGCGAACTTACGCCTACAACGCCAGAAGACGGAGAGAGATTTTTTTTCCCACCAGATGAAATAGCCCTGGATGTTTATCCTGTTTATAATAAACAAAAACTAAAAATAAAGAAATCCATTTTTCAGGGCTACAACTTCTGCACAAAACCTAATGCTAGCGCAACCCAAAGACTTTTCTTTTAGATGCCCTGATGTTTATCTTGAAGTTTGTGATAAACAAAAACCTATTGTGCGCCATGGGTGGAATAAAAAGGTAATTACATATCCACGGGCTAACTTGCCCTAATGTTGCCCTGGTCAGTTTGTTTCCATATCCTTGTTCCATGGTTCAAGTAAAGGGCAGTGGGGCACAACCCAGAGTTTTCTGATGGGGACTTGAGACCCAGAGAGCTGTGATCCTAGAAGGGACCTCTTACCCTCCACAGGTCATACGCGTCAGCAGAGTTCCCGCTTAGATAGACAGTATACGCCATATATAAGTAGCACTCAAGTATATCCTCGTCCCTGTTTGGTGGTTCACACCAGGAGGGCAGCCACTCATGTTCATCCTTCGTTGCTACCCTCCCTTTGTTACTCTCCCAGAACGAATACAGGAAGGCACTCTTCTCTGTTCTTGCCAAGTATTTTTGGTGTACTGTATATCATCCCTAAGCCAAAATGTGGGCAAAACTGGTCTTGAAGAAAAATCAGTCTCATACATTAGAAACAGGTTTAAAAGGCGTGTATTCCAGTTAGCTTGACAGGCTTATGTACAGTAGATACGCCAAGATTTGAGAGTATCGTTTTGTGTATTCGCTTCTTTGTAATGGTACAGCCTCTTTGTGGCATCAGTGATAATCCTTCATTGGAAAAAAAAAAAAAAGAGGCAAGCTTGTCCCAATGGAAGGAAGGTTACACCATATTTTTTTAAACCTTGCTCATTAACATATCTCTTCTAGTCCCATCATCCTCTCTTGATTATATTCTCTCTTGTTCACTCTCAATATTCTGGCAACGTGTACGTCTTCACCATAGCTCTTCTACCTCTAACTGGCACTTCCACTCCACATTTCTTGGGCACTCGGCTTTTTACCCACACTTATTGCGACATACTCTCTCATATCCTCAAGCGAACTCAACCTCTTTTCTGTCCCTCCTCTTCCCACATCCGTGCTTCATCTTTCGCTCCTAACACTCCTCAGTTGTCAGTATCTCTTTCCCTTACCTTCTAATTTCTCGTACTTTCTTTAGGTATTGTATCTTACCCATCCTCCCTCCCAGTATCTGATTTCTTCTCTCTCATTCCCTCTGTCCCCTCATGAAGCTCTCCTCTCACACGCCTTTTCTTGCCCTCTCCCGAAATCCACCTCTAGCCTTCCCCACTCCTCGTTCAACTTTTCCTAATCTGTTCACCATACTGGAGAGAAGAAGAGATTAAGCGGCAGAAGTGAAGGAGAATCATTGAGAAAGGATGCGAATCAGAAGGAGAAATATCGGAGACAGAGTAAGAATGAGGCACGCAGAATTCACAATAAAAAGTAGATGAGATGAGGGAGAAGTTGAAGGCGAACAGTAGAGAGAGAAAAACTGAGCGGAAGAACAAAAAACGTGGTGTATAAAGCCTTATAGTCCTCTGAACAAAAGTTGATTACCTTGCGGTTGTGGCTGATGCAGGTTGAGAGTTTTCCGTCTGTTTGTTTGAACAAAGCTCTAGAGACCGCAGTTATAGACCGATTATGACGACTGAGGTGTGAAATGTATCCCCTCTGCTTGGTGCCATACCCTTGAGGGAGCGGTGCCGACACCCTCAAGTCAACTCCAAGCATGAGTGAGGCCATACAGCAACTTTCTTAACAACAGCATAACATTGATATCTTTGGAAAGGATGTTCAAATCCAGTAATACTCTTCATATGCGCGTTTAATAACAGTTTTGATACAACTCACTGGAAATTAAAGCAAATTGCAAAAAGACTTCAGATATGTATCTGTGTGGTAGGTCTCCATATTATAATTGCAAATCATAATAGATAGATAGGATAAATAGATAGATAGAGAGACAGACAGAAGCAGGAAGTCCAAATGATGAGAAGGAGTGTTGTGTGCTGCAGTGAGAATCGAAGCAGTACTAAACATGCTTACATGGCACTCTTTAACACTGAGGAAAGCTGACAACAGCGGCCAGTAAGGAGATGATGCAGTTAGTTGTCAGCAGTCCTCTCGTGAACAAAGATCCACGAGGAACACACGTGACACACCCTGCTACACCAGATTTTAGGAAAGAGAGGGTAGAAGGAGACAAGCGACCCTAGAGAGAGGTCGAGACGGAGATTAGCCTTAGAACAGAGAGAGAGAGAGATAGCGAGACAGGGAGGTAGCTACCCGGGACTTATACTCTTTCCATGTGAGAGACATGGTTTAATATTTCCAAGACAAATAAAAATAGTCCCATACTATTCTTTACCTCTCCCGTCACTACATGACATCTGGTGGGGAAGCTACTACAAGATATAAAAGCCGCTCGACCACAAGTCTAAAATATACTGCCTCTACAAGCAAATACAAAGTCGTTGCTTTATGATACAAAGTCTTTATGACATTTGGTAGCAGCGAACGTATACGAACCTCGTCTACGAATCAACATTAAATTCCTACAAAATATCAAGATTGAAAACAACCAACAACATCAGCTCCTGACAGTATTCTCTCCATCCAGCCCCCTCCGTCTCCCAGATCATTACGCTGATGCAGAGGTCAAGAGATCACTCGACGCCTTGCAAGTAGCTTAACAACAAAACCAGCAAATCTGCGGACATCGTCTCCGAATTAAAAGCAAATTTCTACAAAAGCAACCGAGACTACAAGATTAGCTTCAGTTCTACATTGAATCCTACAAAATACAGCCTACAGTGCAAATAGTCTACAAGTTTACGACGAATCAGCGAACTACAGCCATCTACAATCAACTACAATTAACAACTCTACGTCGTCTGTATAATCTTCTACACGCACCTACAAGTAGCGGCAGTCTTCATCCCACAACGAGTAAATCACTAGAGAAAAGGACCGAGAAAACATTCACATAGAAAAACGGAACAAACAAACGAAGAGTGAGACACGACTCACAACTCATCTTACTCACTCATCTTCACTCAAGTTACTCATCGCTACTCATTCACTCACCACAGCTACCAGTGTGGGAAGCCGGCGTCACCATGTGCTGAGACGACAACACGCCAATCAACCCGCGAAGGACAACGCTATCACCACGTGCAACACCACTCACACCATTTCCACCACGGTAAAAATTAGTGAGTTACATAGTTACTTCATTCATACAATACACAGTGATAGACAATAAGCTTCTGCACAAACATATAAAACGTGCTGTATAGTTACAGTTTAAATACACATACTTACTTCAGTTATCTGCATAACTCAATCCTAAATAATCACCAACAATAAATATTCTACACTGTATATATTCATTCATTTAGTATAACATTTATTTACTGTCAACGAGTGTTACCATTTATACCTACATAAAATACGTGTTTCATATATACAACTATACATATTATATCTACAAAGTGATAAAGAAAATATACAATCACAGTTACTCAGTGAGCAATTAAAAGAACTGCATTAAACATTTATTAAACAAAGCTACCTAGTGGAAACATATAAATTAAGTTACAAGGTAAACTAGAGAAAAAAAAAAAAATGGCCAACACAAATGCCGTTAGCAAGAGCGAACATCTTCAACACAATCGTGAAGACAATGATTTCCACACAGTGCTGACACACATATTACTCACGATAGGTACAGGTGAACAACAAATCAGTGTGTATAGTTAATACTGTATATAGTGTATATATTTTTTATATAAAATAACAAAATATGGGACTATATAATATCATTTTATAGTATCTGTGCAATATAAACTAAACTTTGAAAAAGTATCCCAAGGAAATTAGCCAGTAATTATGTAACCATGAACAACATGGAAAAAAGCGTACACAAGCAAAGAGAAACAAACTATAGAAAATCAATACATACAAAACAAAACAAAACAAAAAAGAAAAGGAAAGGAAAGAATGAAAGAAGAGTGAGAAGGAAAAAAGAGAAATAAAGTAAGATCACATAACAAACAAATGAAAATAAGTGTATATGTTACTATATATGCCAAAATACCACATAAACTACAAACAAAAAAGCAAATTGTGTCTCCACAAACAAGTGGCATGACACATCATCACTATCATCGACCGCAGCATATGTTAGGACTGCAGTTATTACAATTATGTTACTCCATATTATAATTTTGTAACTACAAACGATATGTAACAATTATGTAACGACAAACGATTGCATTATGTTACACTAACTACAATTATGTACCTACAAACGATATGTAACAATTATGTAACGACAAACGATTGCATTATGTTACACTTTGCCAATTATGTAACAGTTGCATTAACAAGATGTAACTTTTATGTAACTTTAACTACAATTATGTACCTACAAACGATATGTAACAATTATGTAACGACAAAACAGTTGCATTAACAAGATGTAACTTTTATGTAACTTTAACTACAATTATAAGGCCAAGACACTTATGTAATAGTTGCATTAACAAAATGTAACTACAATTATAAGGCCAACACAATTATGTAGTACCACAATGTTAGTACAATATTATAAGTCATACAATTATAGCACAATTCTGTATTACCAGTATCATCATACAAGTTAGGTGAAATATTAGACATTACTAAAGTGATAACTCAAATATGTAATGTATAACTTAGCAGTATTACCATTGCACAATTATATGCGTACGTCTGTTGTACATGCACGTCTTACAAGTGTTATACAACAACCATTGCATTTATTCAAATATGTATACAACTTGTTTAAATGTAATATTACTGAATAATCACTATTTACTATGAATAATATATGTATACAATATTCATACAATTATGTTACTTTACAATATTATGTATTTCACTTAATTAGCTTATAAGTTCATTATAATGTGTATGTAGTATGTATTAATATATTATAACTATTAAATGTCGATGGTACGCCATTTTTGCGCGGCCGAGCAATGTGGTAGGTCTCCATATTATAATTGCAAATCATAATAGATAGATAGATAAATAGATAGATAGAGAGACAGACAGAAGCAGGAAGTCAAATGATGAGAAGGTGTTGTGTCTGCGAGAATCGAGCAGTGCTAAACATGCTTACACACTCTTAACACTGAGGAAAGCTGACGACAGCGGCCAGTAAGATGATGCAGTTAGCTGTCAGCAGTGCTCTCGTGAACAAAGATCCACGAGGAACACACGTGACACACCCCTGCTACACCAGATTTTAGGAAAGAGAGGGTAGAAGGAGACAAGCGACCCTAGAGAGAGGTCGAGACGGATATTAGCCTTAGAACAGAGAGAGAAAGAGATAGCGAGACAGGGAGGTAGCTACCCGGGACTTATACTCTTTCCATGTGAGAGACATGGTTTAATATTTCCAAGACAAATAAAAATAGTCCCATACTATTCTTTACCTCTCCCGTCACTACATGACATCTGGTGGGGAAACTACTACAAGATATAAAAGCCGCTCGACCACAAGTCTAAAATATACTTCTCTACAAGTAACTACAAAGTCTTTATGACATCTGTGTCGCTACCTCATTAAGTGGTGGAGGGAGGAAGGGAAGAAGATGGATAGGTAGGAAGGTGAACCGGGAAGCAGTAAAGGAGGCAGGTTGGCAGGTAGGCACAGAGGAAAGTAGGGAGGTAGGTTAGCAAGGAGGTCAGTTGGGAGTCGGGTAGGTAGACAGAAAGGTAGGTATATAGATAGAAAGGAAGAGAAGTGGGCATAAAAGGAGGCAGGTATGGAGATTTCCAGGGAGGTACAGTTGGTAAGGAGGACGGTAAGTAGGGAAAAGTGACAAGAAGAAAGTGAGTTAATCCATTATACGCCAAAGGAATTACCTGCACCTAATACCTCCAAATGAAAGGATCACATAGTCCAACGGTGTGGTTGCAAACCCTGAGATTGGCGCACAACAAAGAATATGCTGTACACAACAAGGATCATTAGAGACTTCATCCTAGGGACCCTAACATGAAAACACGCAACTGGTGTGTGTGTGTGTGTGTGTGTGTGTGTGTGTGTGTGTGTGTGTGTGTGTGTGTGTGTGTAGACTGATAGACAGATAGATAATATATATATATATATATATATATATATATATATATATATATGTATGTGTGTGTGTGTGTGTGTGTGTGTGTGTGTGTGTGTGTGTGTGTGTGTGTGTGTGTGTGTGTTTATAATAAAAGAAGTTTTGTTCATTACTGGCTGGAACTCCAACCTGTAAATAGGTGATGGTTGAAGAGAACTTGATTACCAGTGACCGCCTTCTTGACCCACCCAATCGTAGAAAGGAAAGCTTAGTCCAGCTTCAGCATGTCGATATTATTGTGCTTCTCGGTGTGTGGTGTTCATCTGGATGATATGCGAGAAATATGTCAGGGGCGAGCAGTGAAGGCTGGTGGGTGTTGACGGTATGAGTAAATGTTCAACCCACAATTTCTTCAACATACTTCACCCGGGTGGGATGTCGACTGTCAGCGGTGGCCTCCTAATATATGGTACAGTTTTCTATATATACTAGTGTGTTGATGCAAACAGTAATCTGATCATTCACTTATGGTTTTCTTATATGCATAGTAGCTCATATACAGACATCTGCACTCACCCACGTTGAGTCATATGCACTCACTGTCTACACGCATGTTTTTTCTTCACACGCACTTACTCCCCACACATAGAAAGATGATTCCATGAGCTCGAAAATAAATATAGACACTTAAAAAGGTGTAACTGTGGTCAAAGATATCTCTGTGACCCTGAGTTGCCCTTTTGTTGACACAGTATCATTATTAAACCAACACGATCCCGTCTAACCCCTCTCTGAGCTTGAGGAAGAGGTGGAGGGTGGGAGAGGGATTTGGAGTTTGGGAATGGGAGGTGGATATTGTCGCGATGTGCTATGAAGGTGGAGGGAGGTTGCTTTGTGTTATTTGATGGGTTTCTCCGTGTTTGATTTAGACTGATCCCTGTTGAGAGGTACCTTTTTCAATCGAGGGGTGTTTAAGTTGTGCTTAGAATTTTGTCCGTGTATCTTCCCGACTTCGGTAGGGATAGGCCGGTCCTGCAGTGGATACTCAAACGGATGATGATGATGATGATGATGTGGTAGGTAGAGGCGCTCACCATCCACTCATTTAATGTAGTGCTGCTCTCAGGTGTCTGCCCATTCCTCTTCTCCATCCCTCTTTCTTTCCATCCTCCTTTGTCTTTCTTTCCTTCATTGTTTCCTCGTCCTTCTGCCTAAGGGTGACTTTACACTCCCTCTTCTCTCTCTCTTTCCTTCCTTCTTTCATGTTCTGCCTGTGGGTGACTCTACACTGAGTGACAAGCCAAATGGTTTCCTCTACACCAGGAAACCATTTACTATGCTGGGTGGTAACCAAATAACCAAATTATGGCACCTAGTGGTTTAGTGGGTAATTATGGCGCTCCAATCGGACTGAGCCAGTGAAGGTTTATATCCAAAGGGTGGTTGAAGTTTATTGCTCACGTAATGCCACTCAGGGTTGAGTGAGGCTGGTCACTCTCATCTTAAATGTCAGGACCAACTTGCCTAGCCCCGGGCTCCTACTCTCCTCATGGGACAACGTAGGACTGGATGATGATGGGTGGATGGTATGTGTGTGTATGTATGCATTTGTGTTGAGGATACAGGAAAGTTTATTCACTTGTTTGGATTGTGTCTGTCTTAATGCATGAGTGTTATATATATATATATATATATATATATATATATATATATTTCTGTGTATTTGTGGGAAGTGGAAGGTTATAATATTTCATGAAGGAAGATGAGCTTAAAAAAATACAAGTGATGCGCCATCAAATGGTCTCTCAGAAAAAATATTTTCTTGTATTGTAGAGTGTGATTAATAAATAACGAAAAAGAGGTGGCAGGATGACTGGACCGAGGTAAAAAGGTATAAAGGTATGTGATTCTTATATCTTGGTAGTAGACCACCGGCGACTCTCCCAATTCTTCTGAGATTTGTATTGTGCCTCGTCACTGTTGATATAGAGGGACCCGGGCAGACTTAGGGGTCGCGGCACAAACACCACACAGTTTTTTTTTTTTTTTTTTTATTGTGTCTAACTAATAAGAAAAAAATACATAGACTGTTCCCTGAGGTCCAGCAGTCTCTTACGCGCGACATATGGCGCCACTTAAAGTTCACCTCTGGCTGTTTGGTCATTAATACCTCCATTCATGCTTAATACATGCTAGGGCTGTTTCATTGAAGAATGGCATGATGGTATAACTGGGGATGTGTTTACTGTGATCCCTGTAGGTCTTCTGTATTTCAGAGGGAACTGCACGTTGATAATGCCTATCCTTATCAATGGTTCTCTTCTCTTTTGTGGACCATCACGGGTTCATCTTCAAAATATGTTCACTAAATTAGCATCGTTATTTTACTTTCCATAAACTTTGTGCCACTGAATGAAACAGCTTTAATTAGGCACGATTAATGATTTTCATATTATATACCAGCTTTCCTAATGAATGCTGCATACAGATTTCTCCTTGTACTCAAAATGCACTTCTCTGTTTAACAATACTTCAAAAATATCACTCATCGCCAGTCCATTGAACTCGTTGGAATATTAAAATTTGCTAATTGTACTTGGTAGTAGAGGGAGACCGAGAACGAGGTGGTGAGATAGGGTGCGACAGTATGCAAGGGAGGATAGTATGTCGTGGGAAGAGGAGTTGTTACTGGGTAGGGATACAAATGACTGGAGACCCTTTTGTCGAGATCACACCTTATAGGATGGGACATCAGGAAACAGATGGATCGTCGTGGATTACGAAGGAGGGGAAACCAAATTACGTGACAGGTTTTACTGGCAAAATAATAACAATTAACAAATATGAATAGTTCTACCTCTGTGTATAGATAGATAAATAGATATAGATATAGATAGATAGATGGACTGACAGGAAGGTAGGTAGATTGTGTGTGTGTGTGTGTATGTGTGTTTGTGTGTATGCGTGTGTGTGTGTGTGTGTGTGTGTGTGTGTGTGTGTGTGTGTGTGTGTGTGTGTGTGTGTGTGTGTGTGTGTGTGTGTGTGTGTGTGTTTTCATGTTAATGGTACAGCTTTGTCATTGCACTTTCCCTTAACATCATCAGTCACGCTCTGATCTGCCCGAATGAAATCGTGCGGGGTCGATTGACTAAGATACAGGTAGCAGACTACAACATGGAGATGGAGTGAGCGGAAAAGTGACTGGTAGCCGACTATGAGATGACGCAAGATTTGAGTGTGATAAAAGTGACATAAGACAGATTCATGACTGTCAGATCGTTGGTTAGCGTCTACAGTGGTCCCCCTCAGACAGTACAGCGTTCACACAGGCTAAAGCAGTTTCAGGGTCACAGTTTCAAAGGACATTCAGACATTCTTAACATTTCGTCAGGTATTTGAACGGTCGGAGGAAGGAAGGAATGACGTTAAGGGAGGAGTCTTTTGTGAGTAAACAAAAAGTGCTTTTCCTTGTTGGTATGGTGGTAGAGTGCTCGAATCGGAGTGATGACCATATGTAGGTAAAAAGATTATTCGTTAAGGTGTTGAAGCGTGTAGGCAAGCCACAACAGAATGATTCAGTTTTGCCAGAATGTTTGTGTCGGGGTAAAATATAACTCGGTGTCTGATCCTAGAGAAAGCAAGGTAAAACATGTCAAGTTTTGGTCTCATTTTGTGACTGGGTAAGTTATAGCTTTGGGCTCTGTTCTTGGAGGGAGAGAGATGAAGATCACGGTAGGTTCGTGTCTTATTTATGGACATTGTGGAATTCCCCTGGTGAAGCTAACTGTGTTAAAGAAAGATTCCTGAGGTAACATAAGGCTGAGAAATTCTAGATAACATACCTTAAGTACACGAACGCACGCACACGCGCACGCTCCATCCCCCTCCACATACCACATAGGACCAGAGCTCAGATGACCACACCGTTGAACAAGCATTTGCACAGAGCTACACAGGCAAATAAACACTGATCTCACACACACATACACACACCCTGTCACCCAAAACAGAGGCAGACACAAATACAAGCAACCTGAACACACATTTACCCTCCGTGTGTCTAGATGTGTGTTATGGCAGCAAATGCTGGTGAGGAAGGAGCATGGTTAATGCCAAGAACACCACCTCCCAGGTTAGCGGTGGGGCTCCCAACAGAGAAAAGGGGCTAGGTTTATCTTCTCGCCAGCGAGCTTTTACACTGTCAGATACGGGTTATCCTGTCCTTCAAGACGATTCACTTAAGGGGGAGGAAAGAATTATTCATCTGTCATGACCTGACTGAAATTATTTTATACGATTCTGGAGCGTAGAATTGTACCATTTAATACAGATCAACTCATGTTGTTCATGAGCTTTTCAATCAAAAAATAAAATTATAGCGTTGTCCAAACTTATATATAATGTATTATACTAGTGAAAGGGTAAACTTGGTAAATGCAAGCAAAATTCTTCTGTAAACTACACGGAGGAAATTAACCTCTGAGAATACCAACATTTGTTTTTAGTAAAAGAAGAAATACAAACGAAGTGCTGAAATAGAATGGAATAAATCGTTTAATGATTATAAAGACCGAACAACACATGACAATTTGACAGGTTTTGTGTGTATGTGTGTGTGTGTGTGTGTGTGTGTGTGTGTGTGTGTGTGTGTGTGTGTGTGTACCATCATGTCCAGATACCACAAGGGTGACGGAGTGTTCTGCTTATCACCAGCAGGTGTTGTTTGACTGTAATGAAGGTGTCCATACTGTTTACACTATCACTTACCGTACTTCATCCCTCTTCCGTCTTACCTTAAATTCACAGTTATCTAATTTCCCTGTTACCCCTCCTTACGTTTCACTACCCTATCCCCTTACCCTCTCTTCTTTTACCCTCTTATCGTTCCCCAGTCCTTCACTGATATTACAGCTTCTTTCATCACCATTTTTATATCCTACACATTCCTCCTGCATTCTAATCTTTTCGTTTTAGATACTGTATATCCTTATGTAGTTCCGACTTCCATCATCCTCGTTCATCGATGTATCTCTAGATTCTCTTATGCCAGTAGACGGGAATAAAGAATTATATAAGGTGGATGGAAAAGAAGAAATTGTAGTGAAGCAAGGTTGTTGGACTCATGAGGATAGGAGGATCAATATTTAGGTGAGAGCATAGTTAAGAGGACATAAAAGCAAAACTTGAGGTAGCGCTATAAATAAAATAAGCCAAAATAAGGAGATATCGGTCGACGTTACAAAGGTATCCACATAACATGAGTGAAATTCGCCAGATCATTCTAATTTCAAACCATTGCTTTCAGTAAGTGCACTAATCTACTTTCAAAACTCCACAGACATCCGTCATGTCGTTCACAATAATCTGCCACTATAATCGAGAAACCCGCTAGAACTCAAGAAATTAGCTGAAACTCAACCCATCCTCTACACTCAACACTCTACAGTAACGAGAAATCCCTGGCATATCAGTACATGGCCGCTTTGACACTGAGACTTCTTCATGAGTGTGGGTGTGATAAGTAAGCGGGGTGGCGATGTTAGGTGGGACGTGGCATGGTGATTTAGATAAGGTAAAGAGGTGAAACACACACACACACACACACACACACACACACACACACACACACACACACACACCTGATGGCACAGCGTTTTGTTAAACACAGACACTTATAGCTATTATTGAAATAACATGCAGTACAACTAATGCTGTATACGTTTCGTTGTTATACCTTCACCTTAATTTAACAACGTTTTAATATGCACGAGCTCACAACCCCTGGGGCAAGGGGTCATTTCCCTACCAGCTTACTTTCTTCCACTGGCCTCTTTTCACTCCATGGACCCATTCTTCTCCATGCACGTATTTAATCACTTGGGTCCCTTTTTTCCAATGTGGACCAATTTTCCCCCTTGTACCAATTTTCCCAGTGAACATATTTTCCTCCATGGACCTGTTTCCCCCATGAATCAGTTTTCCCCCATGAACCTACTTCCACCCATGGTCCTGTGTCTGTCGTGGAACCATTTTGTCCCATGAACCTATTTTTACTCTGTTGACCTATTTTCCCACAGACCTATTTTCCCCAGGGACCTATTTTCCCTTGGGACATATTTTCCTTCCTGGACCTATTTTATCGTGACCTAATTTCCTCATGTACCCATTTTCCCTCCATGGACATTTTTCCTTATGGTATTTCCCAGATGAAACTATTCTTCCTCGTGGATCTATCTTTTCCACAAGTGGAAACCAAAACCCCAAATGGACTTTTCTTCTAAAGAAAAACACCAACTTCCCAAATAGGCCTATATCACCCAAGAACCTGTTTCCCTCATGGACTTTTTTTTTTTTTTTTTTTACCCACTGGACCTTTATTTCCACTTAGACCAATATCTCCAAAGGCGTATTCTCCCATGGCCTATTTCCCCATATAAACCTATTCTAGCCATGGACCCATTCTCCAAGCGATATCTTTTCCCCCAAACCCACGCGCCCACCCTCCTTGCCCACCAACCTAAGTACCCACCCAACAACCTACTCACCCACCTACCTGCCCATCCACTCACCCATCTCACCTACCCATCCACTTACCCAGCCACCCACCCACTTCTCCTATCCCCCCTGTCCAGCCAACAATTTCTTTTGGCTGTATGACTTGCACTTTACATACACACACACACACACACACACACACACACACACACACACAAAGGCACACCAGCTTTAATAATATAGATAAAGGTACAAACCTTCTCAACACTGAAAAATGTGAAAAGCTTTGCAGGATCACATCGCTTTTTAATTAAAAGGGGTTAAATTTTTCAGGTAAAGTACTTAGCAGCGCAAAATCTCTTGTTGCAGCCTTCAGGGCAGACGACTTTACCTAGTAGGTCATTAAGTCAGCTAAATCAGTTTGGTAGATGGGTCTTTTTGGAAGGAAGTAAATTGAGAGACAACTATTTGTTGTACGTAGCTTGGCTAAACAGTCGCTGGTGTCAAATAATCTGCATTTTTACCTCCACCATGGAGGTTATGTATTTGCCGGTGTTGGTTTTTGTCTGTCTGTCTGTTCGCAGTAGTACTCAAAAAGTTATGAGCGGATTTTGCAGAATTTTTTGGGGGGGTAGGGAATGGCCCAAAGAACAATCCGTTAGATTTTGGTGGTTATCCGGATCATCATCCGGATCCAGGAATTCTTTAAAGGATTCTTTACCATTGCGGGATAGTGTCAGTTTCAAAATTTTTTCCCCTAACTCGATAAATAATGCCGCAATGCTTGCACTTCAGCCTTGGCGGAGGTTTGCAATCTCGGATGGTTCTTGTTTTCTATGTGACAATTGCAACTCGATCTTTAACTTGATTGGTATTATATCTTGATGTATTTTGTTGTGGCATTTTCTACTGATTTTTCCATGACTGGCAGTGTATCAGGCTTTTGTTAAATACATATTACACAAGCTTATTTTGTTTGTTGCCCAGTTTCTTACTCTGTGTTAACCACTTAACCGCGGGGCGTCACTTTCGTGACGCTTGGGAGCAAGGGATCATACCGCGGGGCGTCGCTTTTGTGATTCTGTGTTATTTTGAATTCACCCGGGCTTCCAAGTGGGGGCTTGTATCATCTACCAGTACTGACAATGTCTAACACTAGTCAGCACTCCTAATCTCATCTGTACTCCCATCCATTGTTGACAATTTAGCCATTTCTCCCCGTTCTTGACTCCCCTCCCTACCCCCCCTCCATTACCCTATCCTCTTGCCTGCCTGGCCATGCTACGCTAAGTAAATCTTCCCTGGAATTTTTCACTGATTTCATCCATTGAAATAAGCCCTATGTCGTATTCTTATACCAAATAATATATACAAGAAAGAAATCAGGTAAGTGAGAGTGCCATACACCTGGAATTGGCTAATTATCACCTGACAACACTTCACGTGCACTCGTTCGCTAATTTTCGCTGTTTTTTCCCCTTGAAATATGCCGTATAATCTATTTTCGTAATAAATATACATGTAAGGAGGGAAGGGAGAAGCCTAAGTGATATTTACATTCACCTGGAACTACCTAATTTATAATGTATTGTCTAGATTTCCTGCCAATCATATCAGTGCTACACAAAGCTGTTTCAAGATTTAACATTGGTAGCTCTGATTATATATCTCCTAAGTAGGCCTCTAATCTATTTTCGTAATAAATGTACATGTAAGGAGGGAAGGGAGAAGCCTAAGTGATATTTACATTCACCTGGAACTACCAAATTTATAATGTATTGTCTAGATTTCCTGCCAATCATATCAGTGCTAGACTTAGCTGTTTCAAGAAGTAATATTGGTAACTCTGAATAACCCCTAAAAAGGCCTCCAGGCTGGCTGGCCCTGTGTTATCAGTGTACTCTCATCTTCCGAAGTGAGAGGTATGTTTCATCTTGCTGACTTCAAGGCCTTTTTTCACCCCCATGCAAATGGCTCTGTGACCTTTACCCCCTACTAAACCTCGTGTGGAAAGAGGTAAAGGGCTGACAATTGATAAAAGAGTGACTACGATCTTTCTATTGAGTAAAACAGTGCAAGTGGAATTGTAAATAATGTGTAAATAATGTGTAAACAGCAAGTGAAAGTAATGAATGTAAATATACGTGAACAATGGAAAATAGTTTTATAAGTTATTTCAAGTGACAGTGCACAACACAGTGTAAATAAAATAGAAATGTAAATAACTTAAATAAAATAGAGAACGTAAATAGAAATGTAAATGAGTAGTATTATAAGAATACGAGTATATACCCTAGGAGTAATGAAAGTGAAAGTTTCACTCTAGCATGTCTGAATGCTATGAGTTATGAGAGTGAAGATGAAAGTGACATTCACTCTCAATGCCAGTATACAGGACGAGAAAGTGAATGCTACGTATTTTACTGAAAGAAATTGAATCCTATCAGTGACAATAAACTAATACTACTGAAGGAAACTTATGGATAAAGACTGTAGATATATATAAGTGTTATATAGTAATAGAAATATAAAGTGTGAGGGGTTTTATGAATAATAAATGACAGAGTACCAAGAGCGAACTAGTGCCAGTGCGACGATCAGACGCGCTCGTAATTTCCATTGCTTTCACAGTGTTTTTTTTTTTTTGTATGGATCCCAAACTACTTGAAAATTGTAGAATAGTGTTTATAGTGTTTGTATCTGGCTGTGGTAATCATATTACGGGTTGTCGGGAAGTGTAAAGTGGAGACTTCGTTACCCTACTTCAGAGGTCTCCACAAGTCCTACGGTAACGACGAAGGCTCAACAATCATTCCAGGAGAAAGCTGAAGGTATGTGCCATAAGCATATGTAATTTTACTATTCTAGGACTAATAACTGATTTTTGGCAAATATTTTTTGAGAGTCTGTCGGAGCCCAAATAACCCCGCGGCACACGCAAGTCATTGGTAAACAAGCCCGCGGTGTAGGGGTTAAATAACTTTTAGTTTTTAAAGTATTACGTTAAAGCAATTTATTTTTTATACTATTGTCTCAGTGACTGTGTCCCTAAGCTATTTCTCATCTTCTTAAATGATGCTTCATCAGTGAAGGTTCGCCAGGCTGGTTGTCTTTAATATCCTGACCATCTGGGCAGTTATTACCAAGTGCTGAAAAGAACTGAAGAGATGGATGGGTGTAGTACGTTAGGGAGAGAGGCGTGGTGTAATGAAAGAGAGTAGAAGTGAGTGGGGTATTAATACGAGGGCCGTGGTGGTTACCACTTATGTCTGTTGTGTGCCGTGTTGATGAGGTGGCCATACAGGGCTACAGTACAGCATCTCACTCTGTCCCTGTCACGCCTCTTTTACCGTCCACCATTACTCACAGTCAGGTCTGCCATTCCTGTCCCGTAATAGTACCAGTTACCACTGGTAGCCATCACTCTCCAGGAGGTGACATAGATTTTCTGTCGGCGGCTGTGCCCAGCCATATCCATACTGTCCTTGCCTGCCTGATTTTATCTCCATCTGATGGAAGGAACGTTCTCTCCCCACTGGCATGATTTTTGGTTCCTTTAATGGTGCAACACTTAATGGCTAAGCGTTCCAGTCTTGGAGACACTTAACACTGATATAGTGTGGGGAGGCTCCCCACACACAGCTCTCAATAGGGCGGAGTCGAAGGCATATCGTCTCATTAACTCTCCTCCTCTTACTGGCTCCCTTCAACCTCCGTCTCTTCGCCGCACTGTTGCATCTTTATCTCTTTTCTATCGCTACTTCTATGGTCACTACTCCTCTGAACTGTCTGCTTGCATCCCTCCACCTCAACGACAAACGTGTAGCACCCGTCTAGCAACAAACTATCATCCCTTTTCTGTCCTGCTCACTAATGCAAGAGTTACCCGTTACTTCCAGTCCTTCATTTATGCAACAGGTCAGTTCTGGAACTGTCTCCCTCTATCTGTATTTCCTACTTCCTGTGATCTCCAGTCTTTCAAACGCAGTGTGTCCAGACATCTCGAAATGAAGAGATCTTGATTCTGGCTCTCTTTTATATTGTTTTGTTTTTTCTTGGAAGGAACGGTTTGCCGGCTCCTGGCCTTTGGTTCCTTCTTTGCATTTAAAAAAAAAAAGTATCGGCTGGGAGAGAGCCGTACTGTCTCTTCTCGGTGCTTGGGCAAATGGCCAGTGTCATGGGGGGACCTTACTCCTTCCATAAACAAATAGAATGTTTTATGTGTCTGTAAGATTAGTGTGTCTGTGTAGTATGTGTGTGTTCGTATTTGTATCCTGTGCTGAGCTTAATTACCAAATGGCGACAGTAACCTACTTTGTTACGCCACCACGTCGATTTTCTGCAGTTACGCATAATTAATATTCAGGCGTTAATTCTGGGTGGAAAAACTGAGTGACAGAGAAACTGACAAAGAAAGGGTTGATCTGAGGATGGAAATGCGATGAACAGCCACAGAGTTAGAGATTTTTTTCTAATGACCCCCATAAACAAACTTTATGAACATGTGGCAGAAAAAAAAAAAAAAAAGCACTCAGAGAGCTCATACCTCCGCCAATGCCATTGTAGGATCCGGATCCGGATCCGCCCCTAAATTTAATCAATTCTTTCTTGGCCAATGGCCCGCCCTTTCACAAAATTTCATTAAAGTTCATTGAGAACTTTTGGAGATGTCATGTGAACAAACAAACTAAAAGTTTCTGGATCTGGATGATGATCGAGATCACAACCAAAATCTAATGGATTGTTCCTTGGGCTGTACCCTACCCCTCCAAAAGATTTCAGCAAACTCCGTTCATAATTTTTTGGGTAATCCTGCTACAGACAGACAAACAAACAAGCCAACGTGGGCAAAAGCATAACCTTGGCGGAGGTAAAAAAGAACAAAGGAGATAACTGATTCACGATGTTTTTGCATACTTATATTCAGTGTGTACTGTGGTGTGAGAAGATGATGTGATTTAATGTGGTGTATTGTGATGTGATTTGCTGTGCGAGGGTGGTATGATAGTGTCATATGATGTGAGAGGCGGTGTGGTTTTGTGTGGTGTGGTGGTTCTGGTGTGGAAGAATTGTGTGGTTTTACATGGCTTGGTGTGTCGTGTGAGAGGATGGTGTGGTGTGGATGGGTGGTTTGGTGTGTGAGGGTGATGTTGTGTGAGAGGCTGGTGTGTTTTGACAGGGTGTGTGATTTAGTGTGGTTTAATGTGGTGTGGTGTGGTAGCTTCCCAATTCAAGCTGCACAATGCGGCATCAACAAAGACTCCTTCCTCAGGCAGTCGTGTTTGTATGCCCTGACGACCCACAGGAAACGAAGATGCCGGAGATAATGCTCGTATCATTATCGGTTTATGGCTAATGTTTTTTTTAACAAAGCTGGAGAAAACACGCCCCTCTTTACTGGTTCTTACTATTAACGACGCCGGCGGCATGAAAGACGAGGGTGCGAGTGTCCTGCTGGATGGCGATGAGACTTGACTGTGTGGAGGAGTGACAGTGTGGCTGGCAGCGCACTGAACAACATGAATACCCTTATTACCTTACCTTCGCTATTTACCTGGAAAATCCGTGAAATGTAGAGTTTGTGCACCAATTCGCCCATCTCATCCCCTCTCAGCTTTTTTTTTTTTTTATTTATGCGAGGAAGAAGGAACCAAAGGCCATGAGCCCGCAGTAACAGTTCCCTCAAAGAGAAAAACAAAATACAATGGAGAGCCAAATTCAAGATCCGATCATTTTGAGATGCCTGGACACACTACGTTTGAAAGACTGGAGATCATAGGCAGCAGGAAATACAGACAGAGGGAGACAGTTCCAGAGCTGACCTGTTGCATAAATGAAAGACTGGGAGTAACGGTTAACTCTTGCATTAGAGAGTTGGACAGAAAAGGGATGAGAGTTTGCTGCCAGACGGGTGCTACGCGCCCGTCGTAGAGGTGGAGGAATGCAAGCAGAGAGTTCAGAGGAGCAGTGACCATTAAAGTAGCGATAGAAAAGAGATAAAGATGCAACAGTGCGGCGAAGAGACAGAGGTTGAAGAGAGTCAGTAAGAGGAGGAGAGTTAATGAGACGAAAAGCCTTTGACTCCACCCTATTGAGAAGAGCTGTATGTGGGGAGCCTCCCCACACATGAGAGTTGTACTCCACACAGGGGCGGATAAAACCCCTGTATAGAGTCAACAATTGTGCAGGAGTAAAGAAAGAGCGGAGTCGGCTTAGCACACCCAATCTCTTGGAAGCAGATTTTACAAGAGATGTAATATGATCTTTCCAAGATAAGTCCCGAGTAAATGAAACCCCAAGCATGTTCAAGGATGATGCAGGATTAAGCTGAATATTATTAAACATTAGTGGGTATACATGTGGAAGATTTTGTCGGGTTGATAGGTGTAAGAACTGAGTCTTAGATGCATTAAAGACAGCCATATTATTTTGACCCCAGTCAGAGATATGAGCCAAGTCAGACATTAGGTGTGCCATAGCCTCATCCCTTGTTTCTTGAAGTAACTGTTGAGATGGGCGTTGCGGGAACCGAATGGAAAGATGAAGGGTGGAGTCATCAGCGTATGAGTGGATAGGGTTAGATGTACAGCTTAGAAGAACATTGATGAATAAAAGGAAGAGAGTTGGTGATAGGACAGAGCCCTGAGGAACACCACTGTTGATAGATCTAGGAGAAGAACGATGGCCGTCTACAACAGCGGCTATAGAACGACCAGAAAGGAAGCTAGCGATGAAGGCACAGATAGAAGGATAGAAACCGTAGGAGGGCAGTTTGGAAATTAAAGATTTATGCCAGACTCGATCGAAAGCCTTTGAGATGTCAAGTGCAATGGCAAAGCTTTCGCCAAAGTCCCGAAAGGAGGATGACCAGGAGTCTGAAAGGTAGGTGAGAAGATCGCCAGTGGAGCGTCCCTGACGGAACTCATACTGACGATCGGAAAGAAGGTTGTGATAGGAAAGATGCCTTAAAATTTTTCTATTAAGAATTGACTCGAAAACTTTTGAAATACAGGATGTTAAAGCAATTGGACGATAGTTGAAGGGTTGGGAGTGGTCACCCTTCTTTGGGACTGGCTGAATGAGAGCAAACTTCCAGCAAGAAGGAAAGGTACAAGTTGACAGACAAAGGCGAAATAGTTTGCCTAGGCAGGGTGTAAGCACAGCCCTGATGTATCAGTTGAGACACATGCTGCTGTGTGCAATATCCTTACCTGTTGTGACTAGCCAAAAAATTCGAAGGCAGAAGTTATGAGTGGATGTTTATTCTACATTTTTTTTTTTTATTGGACACTCTGCCTGATCGTTCTTCTGCTGTTTTCTCGTCCTTTCCTATCACGAGTACTCACCGGTGAGTTTGTGGAAATGATAACGATGATGACTATCACCTTTTCTTTCTTCTCTGTCCTGCTTCCTTCCCTTCTCCTTCCCATCACTGAGACTGAGTTGTGAGAGATACATAAGCTAATGAGGCTGCACTTGACTAAAGATGTTAGATTGGTGTGAAACAATCCCAGTTCGTCAACAATTGCCAGAGGCGAGGCCGTCATCCACAACCTGACCAACAGCCCTTCATGCATCTCACTTCTCCTCCACGATACCATCTCTCTGAAATGCGTTCAGGATTATTGGCACTGGGAGGTGGAGTTGCAGGAGGTGAATGTGCGGTAAGAGAAAGAAGTGTGAGACAGAGAGAGAGAGAGAGAGAAGTAGGGGAAATGACGAATGGTGAATGAACGCCTGGAGTGGTGATAACAGAGGTTCGGTGTGATGATAGGGGCTTTGGAGCGACAGAGAGGCTTGGAGTGGTTATAGAAAAACTTTGAGTGGTAAAACAGACGGTTAAGAGTGGTGACTGATGGGCATACAGACGTTTTCATCTCGGCCACCCTGGATGAACTCTGTAATTAATGGTGTGGTAATAAATAATGATTAGCTTAATTTGATTCCGAAATGTGAGAAAATTACATGTAGAACTTTCAGGGGTGAGGATGGTGACTTTGGCTGATGGGGTCACCGTTCCCTCTGGCATTGCATCTGTTATTCTGTCTTTCCTTTTATCTCTTTCTTAGTTTCTTGACCAGTCTTCTCAATATTCATCCAAGGTAGCCCTGACAAAGATTCCTCAAAGATCTCTTTTCACGACGTTACCACTTTGTAATCCTCCCTCACTCATGCCCTTCTCAGCTCAATCTCTCCACTCCACTCCATCATTCCACTCCATAATGCAGTGCCTGATAATCCTGGATCTGTGCTTTTACGGAATCCTGACCTCTGATCTTGCATGGCCATACTTTGTTTTCTCGCAGGTAAAAAACTGATACATTCAACATCCAGCATAAATTATTATTCTCATTCTTTAATATTCGGGGTTTTCTGACTCGCTTTCAGTTGGTTTTGTCTGACACTAACAGCAGTAACATACTCGAGCTGCTCCAAAGTTAAGAGGGGTCTGTGTGACACTCTCATCATTCAGGCTTATGACTCACTTTCAACTTAATAAACTCGCTTTACGCTACCTCTTAAAGAAGACGCGATCATTAGTGGGTTAATCGTCTAATAATTGTCACGGAGGGATGTGAATTTAAGAACTAAAAATGCTTTAAAAGTTGCTTGAAAATAGACACAAAGAACTGACTTGTGAAATCAAGCAGTAAGTTTTACTTTATGTCGGCTTACTTTGCCGATTCTCTAAGGATGAGAATTTATAAACTTTCTCAGCAGTACACAGCAGAGACTAATTACTCATGCATGCTGTTTGTTAGTACTGTTAGCCTCTAGAGAAAGTGACTTCACCCCTGACAATAAATAACTAATGCTATTAATGATAAACAGGTTCTTGTCAGTGCATTAACTCCTGGCTGGCACAACGGATTTAAGCTTAATACAAAAGGACTGGCCTAAGTACCAGTTATGAATAATACAAAGCGTTTGTGCAAACTAGGAGCAGCAACTAAAATAAGCTAAATGTGGAGAAATAAAACACGAGTTTAACTACATTATGCTTAAAGAAAAAGAACCATAAATTTATTAATTACAATGAATTAATTTTACATTACATGAGTCTCAAAATGAATTCAAAATAACAAGGGAAATACACTCACTCGCTCATTCAAATTCAAACTCTAACACTTAAACCTAGGAAAAACGAAAAGAAATACTGGTCAGTAGAGGGGGCAAGCTGTTTAAAGAAACTGGGTGCCGGTGTAGAACGGATGCTGCGATACGCTAAACCTCTTCGCCAATTCACCGTCTGGGTGGAGATTTCAGGAACTTGCTGTACAACGGCGGTGCTGCTCTATGCTGGGCACAGCGAACCTGCTCTCATGACGATCAAAGCCTGACTAAATTCAGACTATGAGGCAAAGGCTGGGGCTGGCCGTGTTTGCTTCAACGGTCAACGGAAAGAAAGTGAGCGATATACGCTCACAATAAATCACTCAATGAAGGCGCTAATGTCACGCGCAAGGATGATCACTTATGAAACAGTGAAAAATGTTCTGAAAACCGCCCCAACCGAGTGAACGCAAGGACGGTTGAACTGAGCGATACGCAGTGGGAACTCCACCAGAATTCGTGTTTTTCCCACTGATGAAAAACGTCACGAATTTATAAATACGCTCGTGCAAATTCATGACATTATGACCCATCAAAATCAAATTTTTATTTAGGAAAATTTTACGATATACATACCTATAAATCCTACCTCAGTCACACAAGATTCACACTGTGGTGTGTGTACTATCCTGCTACAGGAGAAAATCACTGTTGCCAATGAGCATAAAAACCTCATATTTATGTTAATAGAAGCAAGCTTGAAGTAAAAAACTCCAGACGACTGTGAAAAATCCTATACTCAGGTCAAACTGAGTGAAACTTCACTACATTTACATTATCAACTAACTGTTATATAGCGTGGTGTAGGTAGTATATGGTGTAGATGTGACAGTTGTAGTGTAACTGTACCAACGTGTAAAATTATATAATACAAATTAATAGCAAATAATGACGATGAGACAGAAGCGAAGAGGCGGCAGCATGCGACAGAGACGATCAGCTGATCTGCACGACAGTGCTGCACCGCCAGCTGCACCTGCAAAAGCAGTCAAGGTGGAGCATCAAAAGTATCACTTCTCTCTCAGCCTAGCAATCAGTACTTATGTTATAAAAAGTACACCTAGCCAAAAATTTTAAGTGACAGCCAAGCTTTGTACATTCGAGGTCGCCATTATTTTTGTATTGGATACATTATTAACCAGGAAACGTGATCCCAGGACAGAATCTCAAAAGACCCTTATAGGTTACTGGATAACCCTAAACCTACATTATTATTAACCAGGAAACGTGGTCAAACTGAGCGAAGAGACTGGGTGCCTGTGCAGGACATCAAACGCTGCAATTCGCTAAGTCAAAGGACCCAGTTTACTGGCTAAACCCTAAACCTACATTATTATTAACCATTAAACATGGTCAAACTGAGCGAAAAGACTGGGCGTCTGTGCAGGACATCAAATGCTGCAATTCGCTAGGACCCAGTTTACTGGCTAAACCCTACTCTACACTTACGATTAACATTGGCAAGCTGAGAATCCCTATGCAATCTCAGGCAGGTCACATTTTAACACCCACTGTGGATGTGAACACTCATGTGGATAATATGCATTCTCCGGGAATCCTCAGAGAGGCCCACAGCTCAAGACACCACAAGGTAATTCAAACACGCCTCGGATTGTCTCTGTGGGGTTCTCAAACTTCCCTCTTAACCTATGGTATACATGTATATACAGGTCCTGGATGTAATTTGTCCTGTGGGACCAACGGGCGAGACGTCAGGTCTTACTGGTACACTTTTAACTGGGAACCAGGCTGGTCCTATTATTGCATAAATCTCTAAGGACCTGTCTTACGGAACCCAGCATACAACAGTTGCCAGTGTTAGTCAGCAGTTAGCAGGCGAGATATCAGGTCTGAACCTACATTGTCACTTCCCTTGATGTATCTCACAACAAAGTTAAACTGCTGCAAATACAGTGTCCAGCGTGTCAATCTTGCATTAGCCGTCTTAGTCGTGCTGAGACTAGTGAATGGCATATGATCAGTTTCCACAGTGAATGGTGCTCCATATAAATAATAGCAATATTTCTTAACACCATCAACCACGGCCAAGAGTTCCTTCTCAACAGTACTGTAATTCCTAGCTTACAGCTGTGGTATGCCACTGGGAAGATTCCACCTTCTGATTCTTGCATTAATACGGCACCTTCTCCATCTTGTGAAGCATCAGGGCGCAGTATGAAAGGTTTGTTGGAATCAGGCAACTGCAAGATAGGCTCCTTACACAGCATATTCTTAAGGGCGGCAAAAGATCTCTCTTGCGCTTCTCCCCATTCAGTGGTGTTTGGAGCATGTTTCCGAAGCACCTCGTACAACGGTTGGGCAATGAGAGCAAAGTTGGGGATAAAACTCCTATAATACCCCACTAGGCCAAGGAATGCCCTAACCTGTTTCTTGGTCACGGGTCTCAGGACTTCTCTAACCTTCCTGATCTTGTCACCCTGACACCTGCAGCGATTGTTGCCAACAATATGTCCGAGGAACTCCACCTCACTGTGAGCAATTTTACACTTGCTAGGCTTCACAGTCATGTTGAAACTCTGGAGTCTACTGAAGATAATTTCCAAGAGTCTGAGGTGCTCCTCCAACGTGGCAGAATGAACGAGGACATTGTCAACGAACATTTCTACTCCTACAGTACCATGGAGCACTTGTCTCATGGCACAACTGAATACTGCTGGGGAATTGGTAAGTCCAAATGGGAGGACTTTATACTGATACAACCCCCTAGGAGTAGCAAAGGCAGTGAACTGACAGCTCTCGCGGTGAAGGGGAATCTGAAAGAATCCCTTCGCCAAATCAAGCTTTGTGAAATATTGTGACCCTGCCAACTTGGAGAAGATGGCAATGTGGTCACCCATTGGCTCAGCATCCACTTTGCTGATTGCATCTAGCCTCCTATAGTCACCACAAATCCTGACTCCGCCATCCTTCTTGCGAACTACTACCAATGGACTACAGTAAGGAGATGAGGACTTTTCAATAATACCAGCAGTCTCCATGTCAGCAATTTCGTTGTCTACTGCGTCCAGTAGTCGCACGGGAATCGGATATGGCTTAACTTTTACAGGAGTATTCCTGGTCAACTCAATTTTGTGACAATCAACCTTTGCGAGTCTAGGTTGGTCAGAGAAGACATCAGTATACTGACAGAGCAGTGACCTCATGGAATAATTCTGGTCACCTAATGCTAAGTCAGTGTTAAGTAAAACATCTCCGACAGTCTCCTCCTGACGGGACTGAACAGTCAAGGGCTCGTCATCATGGTTATCAGCTGGGATCACCGTGGCTGCCCCGGTTTCTTCCAGTGGCTGGTCACTGTCATCAGCTACTCGTAAGCTAGTCTCCTCGGGGTTTGACTCATGATAAGCCTTCAAGATGTTAACATGGAACCTTTTATGAAGATTCCCCATCTGAATTATGTAGTTGAGGTCCGAAATGCGTCCTACTACATCATATGGACCCTTCCACTGTGCCAACAACTTGTTCTGGGCAGTGGGGAGTAACACCACGCACTTATCGCCTGGACTAATCTTACAAAGCTTTGCCTTTTTATCATAATAGGCTTTCTGAACTTCGCATGCCTTGATCAATTCTTCCTTAGCTAACTCGCACGTTGACTGGAGGCGGTCAGCTGGATCATGGACGTAGGTGTAAGTGGTCTTGACTTCAGGGTCAGGTTCTTCATCGTCCCATAACTCGCGAAGGACTTGAAGTGGTCCATGGACCAACTTTCCATACACCAGTTCGAAAGGTGAGAACTTCAAGGAATGCTGTGGGGCTTCTCGATAAGCAAATAGAAGAGGAGCAATGAACCGCGGCCATTTCTTTAGCTATTCAGCAGCCATGCATTTTAACATCTTCTTGAGAGTCCCGTTGAACCTCTCACACAACCCGTTACACATAGGATGATAAGGTGCAGTTCGCAGGCCTCGGTTGGACAACAACCTGAATGCATCGTTCATCATTGCAGAGGTGAACTGCGAACCCCGGTCGCTTAAGACCTCCCTGGGGATACCTATGCGACAGAACACTTCAATCAATGCCTCAGCAACAGTGACGGCCTCTATATTCTTAAGGGCCACGGCTTCAGGCCACCGTGTGCTGAAATCAACAATAGTGAGGATATAGTTTGATCCATCACTTGCCCTAAGAGAGATTGGCCCAACAATGTCAACTGCTACTCTCTCAAATGGTTCAGAGATTATAGGCATTGGTTTCAATGGCTCAGGACAGACATGTCCCTGGTCAGTGGTATGCTGACACATGTGACCTCCTATCACAGAACAATGTCCTAATTCGAACACTACTCGGCGATACTTAGCGGGAACGACGAACTGCAGTCGAACCTCGCCCTGGGGTGTTTGTGACTCACGGTATAGCCATCCTCGCTTATGAAGGAACCTGGCTTGACCTCCCGGTGAATACTTAATCACTTTACCCTCCAGCTTCTTATGCACTGAGGCAAGTGCTGGGTCAGACTGTTGTTCTTGGACAACATCTTGATTACAAATCAGATCTTGCGGCGTTGCGACAGTCAATGCGGTGACACGATTCGGAGCCTTGGCCATGGCCTGTGTTACTGCAACAGCTGAAGTTTGAGTAGCAACATCTACGGCACAAATGTTTTTGACATCCGGTATGTTGCCGATAATGAGGTCAAACAAAGGTTCTGGCATGACAACAACAGCTGTCAAGCCAGTGTAGAAAGATGTCACCTGGATACGTGCCTCAGGGAACAATCTCACTGATCCATCAATAAGTCTAACTTGGATCTGCTTACCTGTGTACTCGTCGAGTTGAACTAACTTTGCTTGACTGAGCAACCTGAGGAACCATTATCTCTCAGGATATTTACAGAAACACCTCCCACAAACCCTGGCTGAACAAGAAAGGCAGTGTTACTGGTGGAAGGGTCTAAGGAGGTAGCAGCCAGTCACTGGTGAGACTGCGGAATGAACGATGCAGCAAATGTGGCGCCCTGAGAACTAGATGCCTGAGGGGTCGTGCTTACCATCTGAGGAGTTGAAGCATTGACCACCTGAGATGGAGAGTTCACTGTCGCTGGGGGACCAATGAACTGTGGAGAAGTACCTGTACTGGTGGGGTTGGCACCACTGTGCGCTTGTTGTGGAATAAAGGCTGCATTTGCATCCTGCCTCTGACACACTAAAGTCGATTGTCCTGACTGAGGGTTACATGGTTTGTCCTTGCCCTGCTGCTGCTTGAAATAGCGGTACTGCTGCTGGTTAGGGTTCTGCTTGTCATACCGCTTCCACTCAGGTTTCTGGCTATTTTGCCCCTGGTCTTTCTTCTGCGGTTTGTTTGGACCTTGGCCATTATTCTGAGAATGGCCCTGTTCCTGGGGTTCAGTCTGAGATGGTTTCCCAGATTTGTCAGCTTTCCTGCTCCAGGTGTGCTGCTTACGAGTTTGATACCTGTACGCAGTGAAGAATGCATCAGTCTTCTCCATCTTTTGGCTGGCATTCCTTACCTGGCAGATCTTAAGCTGAGCCATAAGTTCAGTAAGCCACGACTTTTCTAGCTGCGTGCGCAGCATAAGGTCAATTATCCCCTCACGCGTGGAAGGAGTTTCATCTTTCTCCATCCTCTCATCTAAGTAAGCAGTAAGCCAATCAAGAAACAACGGCAGTCTCTTTTTCTTGTAAACGCGCCCTCATAAACTGACTCTTGGCGTTGTCAGCTGTGAGACAGTAAGCTTTGACGAGTGAGGCCTTCATCATCTCATACGTGAGATTGTCTCCACGAATTTTGTGGAGAATATCGAGGGCAGGGCCCTCAAACAGGCTAAGAAACTGGAGCTGCTTAGCTGCCTCATCCACCTGGTACAGCTGAGCCATGTCTTCAAAACGAGCTATGAATGGCTCGATTCGCTCGCCTTCCTTGTATGGAGGAAGCTTGATGTGTGGGGTCGCCATAATATGTGCAGGAAGAGCGCTCGTGGAGCTTGGGCCAGCTGCACCAGATGTGTCTGAAGCCAAGGAATCTCGCTTGAGCTTCAACATCTCAAGTTCATGCTTCTCACGTGCCTCACGCTCGGCAGGTTCGTGCTCTTGTTCTCTCTCTCGTTGTTCACACTCGTATTCACGTTGTTCTAGCTCATGTTCACGTTCTCTTTCACTTGTTCTAACTCGAGTTCGTATTGTTTTTGCTCGTATTCGCATTGTTCTCGTTCATGTTCGCATTGAATTCTACGCTCTTTGCGAGCATCATTCTCACGTTGCTGCTGGAACTAAACCAAGAGAGAACATATTCTTTGACTTTTTTGGGGTTGCTAAGCCCCATATCTTTAGCTTCCTGTACATAGATATTAGTAGTCATGATGCTAACTCAGTCTGATTGAACAAAAGACTAAGTACTGACTGCTATTTTGCAGAGAAATGCCAATAATCGAGAGTAAAGAATATAGGCACAGGTTAGTGGTGACCAGTTTTATCTAGTTAAACTGGTAAAGAAAGAAAATTAATAAAAAAACTGACTGTGAAAACTATTACATAAAATTAATAGAAATGAATCAATACTCACCAATAAGATAGTGCCTATAGACTTTAATGATGAATACCTAAGGATAAGTGAGTGAGTATTATCTCAATAATAACTTTAGAGCTAGGAGTTAATATCCTGGAATGAGGTCGCCAGATGTCACGGGGGGATGTGAATTTAAGAACTAAAAATGCTTTAAAAGTTGCTTGTAAATAGAGACAAAGAACTGACTTGTGAAATCAAGCAGTAAGTTTTACTTTATGCCGGCTTACTTCGCTGATTCTCTAAGGATGAGAATTTATAAACTTTCTCAACAGTACACAGCAGAGACTAATTACTCACGCATGCTGTTTGTTAGTACTGTTAGCCTCTAGAGAAAGTGACTCCACCCTTGACAATCAATAACTAATGTTATTAATGATAAACAGTTCTTGCCGGTGCATTAACTCCTGGCTGGCACAACGGATTTAAGCTTAATACAAAAGGACTGGCCTAAGTACCAGTTATGAATAATACAAAGCGTTTGTGCAAACTAGGAGCGGCAACTAAAATAAGCTAAATGTGGAGAAATAAAACACAAGTTTTACTCCATTGAGCCCAAAGAAAAAAGAACTGTAAATTTATTAATTACAATGAATTAATTTTATTTTACATGAGTCTCAAAACGAATTCAAAATAACAAGGGAAATACACTCATTCACTCATTCAAACGCTAACACTTAAACCTAGGAAAAACGAAAAGAAATACTGATCAGTAGAGGGGGGCAAACGGAAGGAACTGGGCGCCGGTGTAGAACGGATGCTGAGATACGCTAAACCTCTTCGCCGATTCACCGTCTGGGTGGAGATTTCAGGAACTCGCTGTACAACGGCGGCGCTGCTCTACACTGGGCACAGCGAACCTGCTCTCGCGACGATCAAAGCCTGACTAAATTCAAGCTATGAGGCAAAGGCTGGGGCTGGCCGTGCTTGCTTCAACGGTCAACGGAAAGAAAGTGAGCGATATACGCTCACAATAAATCACTCAGTGAAGGCGCAAATGTCGCGTGCAAGGATGATCACTTATGAAACAGTGAAAAATGTTCTGAAAACCGCCCCAACCGAGTGAACGCGAGGGAGGTTGAACTGAGCGATACGCAGTGGGAACTCCACCATAATTCGTGGTTTTCCCACTGATGAAAAATGTCACGAATTTATAAATACTCTCGCGCGAATTCGTGACAATAATAAATAGCAATTATGGAAGCTTACTATTGGGCTGTGGTTGAATTGCATGCTTATTAAATGCCTGCATGCAGGGAGTGGGTTGTGACTTGGGCTTGTGGGGTCACTGCTCTGAAAAGCCTGTATTCTCGTCAGGTAATTAGGCTCCCTAGCACCTCTTCCTTAACGATTTATTTCCCGGACTGTCCATTCATATCCTCTTCATTACTTCTTACAATTTTTATTATCGATATGGATTGCATGAATAGCACAGAAGAACCAGAACTAAAAAAAAAAATCAGTGAGGTGCTAGTACTCTTCCTAACCACACCATAATACCACCTCAGAACACATGGACCGGTATTCTCACGGGATGAGGAAGTCCCTAACATCTCTTTTTAACAGTTTATTATTAGATGTGTGTGGTTGATATATTTTTGTACGTTATTAATACAGCGTATGGCGATGTTGGAAGGATTTACCTAACAGAAGACAATAAGATTTAATAATCAAAATAAATCGCATAGGAAAAGGAGTGAAGGAGCGTCAGTAACCGACGAGATTATGAGATGTTCATCCTAGGTCCCTGTTTTTTTGTTTTTTTTGGAGTCTAACTACTAATTTGTTTGCCCACATTTACTTTCACGTTTATATAGACAAAGATAAAAACAGTGGTACCCGTAACAAGCAACACCAACACTTTTTATCTTTAATTAAACCTACCGATTTACTACGAGTGTTATCTACTAGACTGCCAATTCGGCCTGCATTCTAGGTGGCATAAGAACCTTCGTAACAGCTCTTCCTTAGTGATTTATTTTGCATATTACACGTTAATTTTTTCTTCTGTGTTGTTTGCCTTGTTTTAATCTCGACGCAGCATGCATCAGTAACGTACAGGTTGATTATTAAGGTATGATGTGCAAAATTAATCGCTGACAAAGAGGAGTTACGTAATCTCCAAAGGGCCCACAATACGGCTCAGCCTCCTCATCCAAAGATGGACGTCTCATAAAAACAGTTCACGCTGACATGTTTATTTTTTCTGTCAGCGCAAAGATGGTCATATGAACTTTTTTTTTTTTTTTTTAATGAAAGTTCGTTTTCTCTGAAGATTTTGTTATACGATATTAAACAATATTTACTGTATGTGTGTGTGTGTGTGTGTGTGTGTGTGTGTGTGTGTGTGTGTGAGAGAGAGAGAGAGGGAGAGAGAGAGAGAAATCCGAAATGAGCTTCACATTTGCACTTAACAAGATCAACGAGTATGTACAGACTCTGTAGTGTATAGGGGTTGTAACTGCTGGGGAAGTCAGGTGGGTAAAATTGCTCGTCCACAGAAATCTCTAGACCACTGAGTTGCTTTTGGACAAACAACACAGGTGAATGGGCCCGTGAGCGATGCGGTTTGGTGAGCGATGTGATGCGAAATATAATGGAAATGCCTTGAGGTTCCTCGGTGATATGGAGAATGGGCGACTGACTTCGAAAATATGTGAGAGTAAGATGAAATGAAGAAGAAAAGGAAAGACATGATTGAAGGTGCAGCAGATGATGGTACGGTGGAAGGAAAATGACAGCAGAACACAAAATTGAGGCAATAGCAGGAGATAGGTTGGAGGAAGAAGGAAGCAGAAACCAAGATTGAGGCAGAAGAAGAGGATGGGTGAGTGCATGAGGAAGGGTGGTGTCTCTTTGTGAGTATGTGTATTATCATTGCTGTGACAGTAATGAACATCTTCCTTGACTGTAAATGACGATCAAAATCATACCGTAGCCAATATAGCATAAATATAGCATTAAAAAAAAAAAGAAATTCAATATGTACTATGCAAATAAATCATAAAGGGGAGAAGTACTAAGAATTTTCACAAGGCAGTTACACGTCTGTTCTTAACCAACGAGGGAAACTAATCTAAAGCTTAACTCCAGGGCACGTAACCTCGTCGGTTAAGGAAACTCCCTAATACCTCTTCCTAAGCGGTTTATTTTGTTTATTACATCTTAATGTCCTCTTCTGTGTTACACAAATCATTCCTGTATCGCCATACTCTGTATAAGTAACGTACACAATGATATTAACCTGCCATATCTTGAGATAAATCACTAAGGAAGAGGTATTAGGGAGCTTCCTTAACTAACAAGAATACGAACCGAGGTCTTCAAGAAAATAGTTTCCTGCCAGAAACTAAGTTGGCAGGGAGTGACTGCTGATTCTTACTGACGAACTAATACTATACTAAAGCCAAATTTATACCAGTAAAATTAAGTCACAATAGTCGTGGTGATCATTTCCTGCCTGTTTACTCCTTTGTAGCGCCATTATCTGCACCAACAGCTATTAAAAGGTTAAGGTAATATTTCTCTTCGGACACACTACCCAGTCATCAAATCCCTTAAGTAGACAAGCAACAAATAAGGATAGGGAGTTGCGGGTGTGTTGGTAGGACGAGGATAACAGTGTAAGCATGGAAGTGGCCAGTAGATGTTTCGCGTATGGTTGTGCATTAGGAGACGATGTTGTCAGGAGGGAAGGTTTTATTGCTCTCTTTCTCTCTCTCTCTCTCTCTCTCTCTCTCTTGCCTTGCAGTGGTAGCCAGTCCTGTAATTCATCCTGCCTGGCCTAACAAAATCTCATCAAAGAGCATCACACCACAACACAACAGTCCTTCGTGGCACCACCGTCAGCCTCCCTCCCATATGTTGTTTATCTCTTATCACAAGTTTTATCCCAGAGTTCATCCAAAATAGACTCTACAAAGCCACAATTTCACTTATTCTCGTTAGGTATGGAAGCTCCCTAACACTTCTTCCTTAGCTATTTGCTTTGGATATGACTGTTGTTTTGTACGTTGTTTATGCAGAGTATGGCGATGTTTGAAGGGTTTATATAACACAGAATAGGACAGTAAGGTGTAATAAGTAAAATAAATCGCTTTGGAAAAGATGTTAGGAAGCTTCCTTAACCGACGAGAATACGGGCCCTTAACTCTCATCACAGCATACCAATATTCCCTGACCCTACTCCATGTCACCCTCCATCATGTACTCCTCCACGGGCTGACTTTCCTGGGTTAGAGCATCGTGGAGCCTTACCTTTCATCTTCCTGGCCTACACATTACCTCCCAACTTATCAATCGTTTATGTAAATCCATCTCTTTTTGCCTTCCAGAGACAACCAAAACAATAGACGTCAGACGGGGAATGTTTAATTGCCTTTATTTATCAAGTGTTTATGTGAACCCCTCTCCCTCACTGACCTAACATACACCTTCATGGAGATTAACCAAAAAATAGGCACGTCACAGAAAGTATAATGAAGCTCTTATATTTATCAAGTGTTTGGGTGAAGTTTCTCGCCCACAGACGTGTTATGCTCATCACCTTGCCATTTCGAGCCCCCCCCTCTCTCTCTCTCTCTCTCTCTCTCTCTCTCTCTCTCTCACACACACACACACACACACACACACACACACACACTAATTATTCAAATTTGGTCTCAAAGTTATTCACGCTTACTCTTAAAATTTTCTTTATTGTGATAAGCCCAAAAGTGAGAGAGTAACCATACCTGACTTTTTCGTTCTGTGTTAAGTTTTGCAGCTGTTCATGTTTAACTTACACAGTCTTAGGATAGGTAGGGTGTAGTAGTTTGGCGATCTGTGTGACTAAGCTATGAATCAATGTTCAAACTGTGAATATATGCTTACGATTGTGAAAGGAGTTTTTCAGCACGCGAGATGTCTCAGACAAGCTGAATGCAATTGTTTCGCGGGAACACTAACACATTCTGAAGTCACATCTGCCTGAAGGGGTAATAGACTCATTAATGGAATGGTTAGGATTATGGTGGTGAGCATACATGGCCATAGTCCTGTGTAATTTATCAGGTTCCACAGTACCCAACAGGATCCCTCACGCTTTTTCCTTAATCTTTTTCACTGCATCTTATACAGTTACATTCGCGGATTAGGTCATTAATTTGAAATATCGGTATCTTAGGCATAAATACAACATGAGAATTTTTAAGTATTATTATGGAAAACTAATTGCCAAGGATGAGATGCAACGAATATTTTTAACCCAGTGAATACCAAAAACGAATGGTTCAGTTATACAGAGAGTCAGACACTGACTTGGAGAGAATGTGAGACAAAAGGAGTGAGGTGAAGGGTTGAAGAAGAAGAAGATCGAGGGAAAGGTAATTGCAGGTACACATGAGGAAATGTCTGGTGTCCTTAGAAGGAAGTATATTTAACGAACAGACACGCATTTAGAAATCTGTTTGGTTGGGACTGGCAGATTCTGGCACCAGGCACCTATCAAAGCGTGTGTTAAAACGAGATGCTGCTGTTCTGTTCATCGACAGGTGAATGAAACCATTAAAAATTTAATTCCAACTCTACAGGTCAAAACGTGTGTCCCAAACCAGATATGTTAGTGGCAGGTTTTACGATTGCACTAAAATGGTTGTTGCTTGCTGCTTAGCCACGAACACTGTGCTGAATGCACTTTTATACCAGATAAGGCAGGAGTCCATGGATGGTGGTAATCTTCGTGGTTATTGTATCCTTTATAGCGCTATTATCCACATCACAACGTATATAATAGCTGCAGTATTATGTCTTTCCGCCTGAGGATGCTGCATTCACAAAATTCTGTGACGGACGGGTAGCCATTCTCGTAAAGGGATAGGTTGTTGTGGCGATGTTGGCGTCAGTTGGTGGGCAGTTTGTAAACATGGGAGTGACCTGTGGTGCTTGTGTTTTTGTTGTGGTTGTTGAAGGTATTGTCCGAGTTGTTGAATTGGAAGCCTGGATGTAAAAGATTGTTAGGGTTGTGTTCTAGAGGGAGATTGTCACTTAGCGAAAATATACCACCTGCTTTGTTGACGCTTTTGCGGTCAATAGACATAAATTTAACCTTTATACATGTTGAGGTAATGTGGTGAGGCGGGAAGGCTATAACTATTACTGTTACTGCCTGCTGATGCTCACTTTACCTGGCTTCCTTCGTGTTGGAGTATCTGATCAGTCCATCGACACATCTAATCATTATTATATTAATCCACCTATTTATCTCTGAAGAGGAAGCATCACTGAAATATGATGTACAACAGGAAAGTGTGAGGGAGGAAGGGTACCGAAAGGGGAAAAAATGGGCTAGAAAATGTAAGAGAAGTGAGTTTGTTGGAGGAATGTCTTGAGAATAAAGGATGAAAGAGCGGTGTGGGGGAAAAAGGGAGGGAGCGTGCGCCAGCGAAGGGGGAGGAGGGAGCTTACCACCATATTACCATATATGTGTGAATGGTCTATTATGTCCTTCGTAATACCACCATATTACCATATATGTGTTAATGTTCTATTATGTCCTTCGTTATCTCGGTTTGTACCCAGCCTTCTTAATTCTACCATACCGGTGACTGGGATAATAAGTGGTGGTGAACCTAGGAGGCATTGGTGGTTGACGATGATGTGTGGTGTAGAGGCTGTGACGGCCCCCTAGGACACATAATAAGGCTGAGTGAGTTTGACCGTGTTTGGGATATATAGTCTGATTTACTGGCTCCAGGAAACACAGTGACAATAAGCTAAGTGATGGTCAAAAGAACTGGTGATAATCATTTGCAATATATTCTACACAAAGGTAGCCTTGTCTTGTGCGCGAAAGCCATTTTTTGCTGTTTTTCACACTCAACCTTCAGAAAACATAAAAAAGTATAATTTTCCCATGATCATACACTCACATCATGCAGAGATATTCAACGTATTTTTCGTCTGTCGTGGGTCGCTTTTATGGAACTTTAAGCTTAGCATACAGAGACACTTGAGTAGGTATAAGTTAGAATTAGATGTCTGTTATCAAACTCCTCGAAAACAACTGGGTGATTATTATGAAACTTGAAATATAAATTAAGTTGACAAGTCCGACTGAGAGTCAAGAATTAGGTAAACTCCACCTCACTTCCTTATGCCCTACCACCGCCTCCCAGAAAATAACAATATGTTTCTTTCAGTGAGATAGATAAATTAACACATAGATAGATAGTTAGGTATACGCTTGGAATATTACGTTCAAGACTGACGTAAGGCTTTAACTCCTTCAAAAGGTGATATATCTTATATTTAATTCTTACAAATTTAAGACGCTTTCATTCTTCTTCGTAGAGATTTTTTGAAATTGAGAATGTATAAAGAGCTTTAGTTAACCCCTTCAGCACAAGAAGTCTTACCTACGCTGAATAAAATCATGTGGAGATTGTAAAATAAACTGGTCTTAATTGAAGGGTTTAACCCGTGCCGTCCCGAGGACGTACTTCCACGTCCTCACGTTTTGTCACAGCTAATCCCGAGGACGTACTTCAACGTCCTGCAATTGCAAGGTTCATAATTTCCACAATTTTCAATTTTCGAGAGTCATTTTTGGTACATATACACGGGACACCTTCCTCAACAAGATGCCAGGCAGAGACAATGCCTTACCCAGCATGACCTCCTCCCTCCCCCTGCATGCCCTTTTCTCAGCAATTCACCTGTTATCAGTGACCTGGCCAGTATAGCCATGTCATGCCACGGTACGAAATTCAGGACCAGAGTGATTCCCCAATCAATGACAATGTGGAGGACAAACTTTACATAGCATTTGAGGAAGAAACAGTTAGAAATGATGATCAGGTAATGTGGCAAAAAAAGGTCAGGTATTAGTGAGTGAAACAATGCTTATAATGCCTATATTACTGCTTGAAAACCAATATACTCTTGTACTACATATAAATTCGTAACAGTAAATAAATAAATACCGTTTATGAGTGGTGTGAAATAGTTATCCTCCCATAGAACTCGTTTTCTTTAGTGCCAGCCTGATAGAAAACCCAGTAAGGTAAGGAGGCTCTCCTACCTGTAATGAGTATTTTAAACCTCAGGTGAGCGATTTCTCTATGAATTTTCGATGTTTCTCACCAAAAGCGAAAGTTTTAGCAAAAAAAAAAATGGTCGAAAAATGGTCGGGATTGGGGGGTACCAGTGGTCAAAAAGTGGTCGGGACGGGGCGGGTTAATGTTCATTACAGTCCGTCCCATCACTCCTCATTATCCGTCTTTTTTTTTTTTTTTTTTTTTTTTTGCCTGGGTTCTTCATTTGCTTGTTATCCGTCTTTCACTCTCATTTAATGCGATTTCTTTATAATACTGTATTTTAATCTGTCCTCCCTCCTTTCCCCCTTCCTCTGTCATCCATTCTTACTTTCCTTTCCAGTCCCTCTCTCCCCTCTCACCCATCGCACTTCTTCATCCATTTTCTTCTTTCATTATCTGTATTTTCTCACTAATTTTCTTCCCATCAGTTCTCACCTTCAGTCTTCTCCATTCCTCTGTATTCATGCTTTTTTCTCAATATTCATCCTCGTTACTCCCTTTCATTCCCCGTCTCATCAACTGCTCTTCCTCCTCCTTACCTATCTTCACTGAGTCCCGTAATTTCTCTATCTTTCCTCACTCATCTCTCCATCCCCTCTCCTCCAGCGTGCCTGGGCTCCATCAGTCCTCCACTGATCTTGCGCCCCTCCCCTTCCCCTCCCGACCCCCCAAGATCTCCACCACAAATTAAGATGGATGGGTAGTTGGTGTTGGAGCCTAATTGGTGGTGTGTTCATCTTGATGCACAGTGACGTGGAGGGGAGTACGTGTGTGTGTGTGTGTGTGTGTGTGTGTGTGTGTGTGTGTGTGTGTGTGTGTGTGTGTGTGAGAGAGAGAGAGAGAGAGAGAGAGAGAGAGAAGTGAGCAAGGTGTCAGAGTACACTAACAAACAGTAAACGTCACTAGTTTAAACACAGGCCAAGTGAATGGTGAGCTGGAGGACTTAACACCTATTGTTAGTAAGGTGATGGGGTCATCCAAGGCGAACTGGACCTAATGATACTGACGGGAAAAAATGATGTGAGAGGGGTGATGGTGGAGGAAGCTGGAAAGGTAGGACTGGAGGGAAATAAAGGTATAATGTAGAAGGATGGACGGGGGAGGGAATGGGAAAGCGGGATGGAGAAGGCAAGAGATAAAGAGGACGAAGGAAGAAATGGGATATTAGGACTAAGGTGTCAAATGAAGAAATAGGGTAGGAGAATAGACAGACAAGAGATGGACGGGGAGGGAAGGATGCAAGGGTATGGGATAGAATGGTAGAGAAAGACAAAGAAGGAAAGGAAATGCAATAGAAGCATGGAGGGATCAAGGGAGGGCATGGAATGAAGGGGAAAGGAGGAAAAAAGAACAAAAAATGGAGAGAGAATTTTAGGAAATGGGACAGAACAGTGGTTTTCAAAGTTTCAATCATAGCGACTCCCTAACTTCTAAATATTCTGATAGTGGCCCCCCCCCCTCCCTCTTTTCCTCTACAGCACTGTTAGATCGAGGTAAGCAACTGCAAAGCCCTAATGGCACTCCCAGTTCCTTCTGCTGAGCTGGAGCGCCTCAAGAGCACCAAATTACTGAATGACGGATCCACTGTTTTACCAAGAGTTTTATTCTTTAGAACTACTGATGAATAATTTCTTTAAGCAATGTTTCAGTCTATAAAACTATTGATTAATTATTTCTGTAAGTGTTGCTTAGCGCCTTAATCTTTAAAACTACTGATGGATCGTTACTTTAAACGGCGTGGAAATCTCCATAAAGTGGTGTCTGCCGAGACGCCCAGCCCTCCACCTAGCGCCTCGTTTAAGACCGGTAACTCGGACTTCACACATTTGTCTCTGCTACCAGGACTGCTGTTTAAGTATATATTTGCCTGTTGTTTGGTGCCGCATCCTGGAAGAGTTGACCTCGCCACACCTCCAGGCATTCCCACCCTGCTCAGTAACGATTGCTCCTTTTAGAAAACACCAGCACTTATTTTAGAATCCTCGATTATATCTCTCCATCCACTCATTCCTGTTTTTCTTCTTCCAACACGACACATCACTCTCCCTTACTACTCGTAATTTTAGCAACTTTTCATCCATCTTTTCCTTTCTCGAACTTTGATTCCTCGACCAGTCATGCCCCTTTTTGCAGAATCTCTCACTCCATTTCCTCATATAGCTCCTCGTTCGCTATAAGAGTATTCATGGTCTACAAAGTCTCACTTCATCCCAAATACGTATCCAGTTCATCAGAGCAGGACAATCAAATATTTAAATTCACAAAGATTACCTTATACACATTTTCCATATCGTAGCTGCAAGTTCAAGAGGAAGGGAAGAGGGTGTGGGCATGGTAAGGAGTGTTGAAGGAATGGTAGTGTGATGAATCCAGCAACAATGAAAGCCTCAGAGAATATTTAGCCGCCTTGTTGTAACTTCAAAGGACACCCCGACCCAAGACTCTCTCTCTCTCTCTCTCTCAGATAAAATGAGAAATAGGATGTAGCAAAAAGAAGAGGAGGGGGGGACACCCAGGAAAGTACTGACGATGATGGCGACAGGATGACGAAGATGGCAGTAAAAAATGGCAAAAATCCAACTGAGGAGACAGATGAAATTAGACTGTTAGTGATGATAATGATGAGGTAGACTGCAGTATGTTAGTGGTGGTGGTGGTGGTTGTGATGATGATGATGATGATGAAAGAAAATCAGATAAACTACCTTATGTTACTGGTGATGATGATGATAAAAGGAGAGAGAGAGAGAGAGAGAGAGAGAGAGAGAGAGAGAGAAAGAGAGAGAGAAGCCTGTGCAAGCTCTCGCTGACAGGGATGTCCATAGTGTTCCCAGCTTCATTAATGGCTGTTTTCCACACTGAGTAAATCGTTTGTCATTATACAAGGCGTTATTTCAGTGAAGAGATGAACAAAAGCCTCTAGT
Organism: Coenobita brevimanus; assembly: GCF_032717465.1. Lineage (NCBI taxonomy): Eukaryota > Metazoa > Arthropoda > Malacostraca > Decapoda > Coenobitidae > Coenobita > Coenobita brevimanus. The sequence continues at coordinate 18,897,651 of NC_136960.1, forward strand.
AAACCATATCCAACAAGAGATCTCCCTAAAGAGGGTTGAGATTATCTGCTAGAATGAATAGACGACAGAAAGAAGCTACCATACAAATGAGGTGAAGTGTTCCTTACCCACTGAAAATGTTAACGTTGAAGGAAGGGCTGGACTAAAAAAAAAAAAAAAAAAAAAAAAGTTACACACACACACACACACACACACACACACACACACACATACACACACACACACACACACACACACACACACACACACACACACACACACACACACACCGCTAAAAGAAAAAGCCAGAGAGTATCCAGGCCAAAATAACGAGGAACTACAGACGCCAACACTTAAAGTTTTGTTTTGCTTATCCAAGCATTGAGGTGGAGGACTGTGGGTAACGTACAGAGTAATAACCTGTGATCGTGGATGATGCATTAAGAAAAGTATATATATATATATATATATATATATATATATATATATATATATATATATTGTTACGGAACAGAGATAGATAATGAACACTTCAAGTGAGAACACCAAAATCACTACTGTCCCGCAAAGTTCCAGGTTCTAAACAAAAGAGTTATGTAAAATTACAAGTTAAAGTTTAATGCTCAAACTAACAACTAAACATTCAGGACTCATAAGGATAATGTAATGGCAAAAACAGGTTAAATATATGGTTAACTGCAATAGCCTCTATTAACACGAAATTAGCAAGAGTAAATTTATCTAAGTCAGCCCTGATAAAATAAGAAAACCGGATAATGCTCAGTTAATGCAAGATATATTATTACAGATACAAAATATTATTAATAATAGCTGACATCAAAAACTGCACATGAATCACAAAAACCTCACCAGGCCCACGAATCAACACCCCATGCTACACCGTACAAGAAAAAATGTAATAACACTTATACTCAAATTACACAGCAGCTAGATGGTTGGAGACTTCCTGAGCACTCACAAAAATAATAACAACTGTACTGGGGAGGACAGAGATGTGAACAAAATGAGGAGTAGATCTAAGTGGCAATTAACCCTTTAACCGCGGGTGTCATTCCAGAATGACGTTGCAAAAACTGGACCAAACCGCGGGTGTCATTCTCGAATGTTTGTGAATATTTTGAATACCCCGTGTTTTTTCCGTGCGCCAACTGTTTCAAGGGAGAGTAGCTATTAAGTTCTTTCACTCCAGCCGACCCCCACCTCCCTCTTCCCCCCCCTGGGGCCCCACCTCCCACCCCCTGGGCCCCCCACCCCACCCCTGACCAAGCGCACATCAGTATCTGTCCAGCTGTGTGAGTGACAACACATGTTGATGTGGCAGTGAAGTGCAGGCAATTACAGTGCCTTTTACCTGTCTCAGTGAACACAGAGTGGGTGTTTATCGTATGTGCAGTGTTCATATATGTTTATAGTATTATTATCAGAATGTGATTGGCATTTGGTAATGGTGTGTGAGCGAAAAATAGTGATTACAACACCGCTGATGTGGCAGTGAAGTGCAGGCAATTACAGTGCCTTTTACCTGCCTCAATGAACACAGAGTGGGTGTTTATCGTATGTGCAGTGTTCATATATGTTTATAGTATTATTATCAGAATGAGGTTGGCATTTGGTAATGGTGTGTGAGCGAAAAATAGTGATTACAACACCGCTGATGTGGCAGTGAAGTGCAGGTAATTACAGTGCCTTTTACCTGCCTCAGTGAACACAGAGTGGGTGTTTATCGTATGTGCAGTGTTCATATATGTTTATAGTATTATTATCAGAATGAAGTTGGCATTTGGTAATGGTGTATGAGCGAAGGTAATGATGTGTGAGCGAAAAATAGTGATTTTACACCCCTCACTTCTAACGGCACTGCCCGTCCTGTGAAAGTCAACAAAGTCATGAAACCTACATCAATGGAAAGCTGAAGGTTAGTACTTTCTAATGGTACCTTATTTTTTTTCCTCTAGCTTTATTCTGTGCAGAGTTATTGAGGTTTAAAGGTTTGTTTAAATTTGGCTGAAACCCCTGCGGGAGAGGACAGTCAGACCAAAACAATACCCGCGGTTAAAGGGTTAATGCAGACTGAGCTCATCATATAGGGGCCGGCAGAGCTTGATACAACTTGTAAGAAGGACGCGCAAATGAAGCCATAGGGGACAAAGAGTTGGCACTCCTGCTCTGAACAACAGAAAGAACGACTTACTCTACTATAAGGGAGGAGAAGGGGGGAGTGAGGTAGAATAGGGATGCTTGGTCACTATGGAAGCCACGAGGCGAATCGTAATCAAACATGCAGCATACTGTATGTTAGAATTATACAAAGGATGATGAAATCATACGCTATGTAACACCTCCCCACAAAGAAAAAAGAAATTTACAAAGGAAATTTCTTATTACACTAAAACAATCTGTCTAAAGTCTAGATAAGCAATCTGCAATAACATTTTCTTTCTCCTTGACATGTTGTATGTCTAATGAATACTCCTGAAGAAGTAGACTCCATCTTGTCAATCTCTGATTTCTATCTTTAAACTTACCAAGGAATTTCAGTGCGTTATGATCGGTATAAATGACTATGGGGTCAAAACCAGAACACAAATAAAATGAAAAATGCTGTAAACCCAAAATCAAGGCCAAAAGCTCTTTCTCAATAGTTGAGTAGTTCTTTTGTGGTGGAGTGAACTTCTTACTGTAATAAGATACAGGGTGTTCAATACCCTGCTCATCCTCTTCCTGCAAAAAAGCCCCAGCTCCTGTATCACTTGCGTCAACAGCCATCTTAAAAGACTTAGGAAAATTTGGAGTAGCGAGCACTGGCTGACTTAATAGGATAGCTTTAAGTTTGCTGAAAGAGGATTCACAGTTATCGGTCCAGACAAATTTACTCCCTTTTTCAGTAGGTCTGTAAGTGGTGATACAAGAATTGAAAAGTTAACAACAAATCTCCTGTAATAACCAACCATTCCCAAAAATCTTTGTAGCTCTTTCCTACTTTTAGGTCTGGGAAGATCACTTATAACCTGAACCTTAGCTCCTGGTGGTGCAAAATGTTCATCACCAATTACGTACCCAAGGTACTGAACTTTAGCTTGACCAAACTCACACTTTGATAAATTAGCTACAAGATTAGCCTGAACCAAACGCTCAAGAAATTTACTGACATGGCATAGGTGATCTTTCCAGTTGTCACTGAAGATTAATACATCATCAATATAAACAACACACCCTGCCAAACCCTCTGTTACAATATTCATGAGCTTCTGAAAAGTGGCTGGTGCATTCTTCATACCATATGGCATTACAGAACATGCAAAAGGCTTTCCTAGTGTTACAAAACATAAGATCTCCCTAGCACGCTCAGTCATAGGTACTTGCCAGTATCCCTTTAACAAATCAAACTTACTTATGTACCTAGCCTTTCCGATCTTATCTATGCAATCTTCCACGCGAGGGAGAGGGTAAGTGTCTGTTTTGGTTATCTGATTAACACGTCTGTAGTCGATGGAAAGCCGCAGTGACCCACCTGGCTTAGGGACTAGAGTGACAGGAGAACTCCACTCGCTCTGACAGGGCTCAATCATCTTGTGGTCCAACAGGTAGCCAAGCTCCTTCTGGATGAGAGGAACTTTCACTGGGTTCACACGGTAAGGAGGCAATTTAATTGGCTTTGCGTCTCCAACATCGACATCATGCATCAACACAGTGGTTCATCCTGGAGTGGCACGGAACACTTGCGGGTACTCCTGCAGTAATGCCGAAAACTCCTGCCTTTCCTCGGGAGCTAGATAAGAAAGCTTAGTCTGGAGATCATTCATGATATCAGGATTCTTCCCCAAACTATCACTCAGGCTCATGCTGCATGGGAGAACTTCACTTGCAGACTCGAGTGGAACAGCTACAGTACAGACGGGGTTATTTTCGTCCCGCCTGTGATATAACTTTAGCATGTTGATGTGACATAGTTGCTTGTTCTTTCTACGATCTGGTGTGGCGATGACATAGTTGACATCACTGAGTTTCTTCTCCACGAAATAAGGACCACTAAACTTGGCTTGAAGAGGTTGCCCATGCACCGGTAGCAGAATCAAAACCTGATCTCCTGGCTGAAAGTGGCGTAACCTGGACTTCTTATCATACCAAGTCGTCATCTTCTCCTGAGCAGCTCCTAAATTCTCTCTCGCCAGCTGTAAAGCAGTAGACAGCCGTTCTTTGAACTTCATCACATACTCCAGCAGGTTGACGTCATCTTCCTCCGACAGCCACCATTCCTTGAGTAGCTTAAGGGGTCCTCTTACTTCATGGCCAAACAGTAGTTCAAAGGGTGAGAAGCCCAGTGATTCATTTGGAGATTCTCTTGCGGCAAATACAACGAATGGAAGACCTTTATCCCAGTCTTTCTGATGTTCCAAACAGTATTTCTTGAGCATCGATTTGAGTGTTTGATGATATCTCCCCAACGCTCCTTGGGTCTGAGGATGGTAAGCTGAAGACGTGATCTGGGTGATGCCCAACTCTTTCAGAGACTGCTTGAAAATATTTGACATGAAATTACTTCCCCGGTCTGACTGTACCTCCTTGGGCAGACCAAACTTGGTGAAGAACCCCAGCATTTCCTTAACCACGTTCTTTGCTGAGATATTTCTAAGTGGAATGGCTTCAGGATAACGAGTAGCCATATCAATCAGGGTCAACATATAAGAAAATCCTGAAGAAGTCTTGGGAAGAGGGCCCACAATATCCACCAACACACGGGTGAATGGCGCCTCAAAAGGAGGAATGGGAACTAGAGGTGCAACCTTTTCGGTCTGATTACACTTCCCCACAACCTGACAGGTGTGACAAGACTTACAATACCAGGAAACATCTCTGAAGATACCTGGCCAGTAGAAGTGTTTCAAAATGCGTGCCACAGTCTTTCTCACTCCAAGGTGTCTGCCAAACTGGAATCATGAGCCACTCTAATGATATCCTTCCTACAAACACGAGGGATGACAACTTGATGTACAACCTCCCATTCACAGTCAGCTGATGCTGTTGGGGGTCTCCACTTTCTCATAAGTACTCCTGACTTTATATAATAACAAAGAGAAGCACCGGCTGACTCTTCCTCACTGCAGGCTGAGTTAGCTAGACCTTTCAACTCAGGGTCAGCAACCTGCAACTCAACCAACTCTTGACCAGACAAATTATCAACACTACGGGGTACTGCCTCATCTGGTGAGTGGTCCAAGTTAGCAAGAAAAGTGTCAGCTAGGATAACATCATCATCATCATTATCCTCTAAATCACCAGTAACTTTAGACATAGCCCTAGTGACAGCACATGCAGAGAACACATCAGGGACATCACAATCCTGGGTCGCAGTCACTTGTTCACTAGACAACTGAGGAGCTGGACACACTTGACTTCCACCAATATCATTTCCAAGTAAGAAAGTTACACCTGACATTGGGAGTGTCTCAACCAACCCAACCATAACGGAACCATTAACAAAACCAGACTCTAAATTCACTCTGCACAGAGGGACAGAGAAGTAATTATTCCCTACACCTTGTAAGATTACAGTTTCACCAGAGGAATTAACATTAGAGCCTAGAACACTGGTCAGCATAAGGGATTGGCAAGCACCTGTATCACGATATATTTTAACTGATTTCCTGTCATCACTGTCCAGAGGACTGACAAAACCATCGGACAGGAAATTAGCACATGAACTCTTGACAGTGTCACCCACGTTACTGCTGAAAAGAGGAGCTTCATCATGAGAATTCAATTTACCCCTCAAAGCAGGTTCAGTTAACTCAGTTAAAGACTTCTGGGAACTCTCAAGGGTGGACACTAGACCAATTGACTGAATATTTAAAGACTCCTTTTTGTTCACATCACGCTGTCTCCTGAAACATTTCTCCGTAGGATGACCAAGCTTACTACAATAAGTACATTTACTTTTCTGAAATCTAGAGGTGGAGCTGGTATTTACTTCCTGAGAAACATCATCTTTATTCTCTTTCCTGTTACCTGTACTCTGAGTAGAGGCAACGTACTTACTCTCAGCTTTCCTTTTTTCTTTAGAATATCTCTTGTGAGTGAGAACATATTCATCAGCTAAAACTGCAGCATCAGACAAATTATCTATTCTTTTCTCATCAAGATATAGGCTTACATCTTTATTAATACACCTTTTGAAGTCCTCCAGCAAAATCATCTGCTTAAATTTATCAAAATCAGAATTTCCATTCTTAGAATTTAACCACCGCTCTAACAGATTTTCTTTGATTTTTGCATACTCAACGTGGGATTGCTTATCTTGCTTATAAGTTGTCCTAAATTTTACTCTATAAGCTTCAGGAACAAGCTCATAGGCCTTAAGAATCAAGCTCTTAACTACATCATAATTATCAGATTGATCCTGAGGCAAAGATGCATAAGTCACTTGAGCTTTACCGGTGAGAACAGACTGAAGGAGTGCTGGCCAATACTTTTTGGGCCAATTAAAACCTGTAGCTACCCTCTCAAACAACTGAAAATACTTTGTTATATCAGATTCATTAAAAGGAGGGACAAGTTTAACATTTTTAGCCACATCAAAATCATCAGAGCTAGATGATCCAGTTCCACCTTGTTTCATGCGATACTCATGGTCTGCCTGAATCCTAGCAGGTTCAACTTGTGCCTGAAACTCAGCCTCCTTAGCACGAGCCTCCTGCAGGGCTAGCTGTAACTTAGCTATTTCAATCTGCATTTGCTCATCTGGAGGAGTTACATTAAACAAGCTTTCATTAATCATGTCAACAATTTGATCTTCAGAATGATGAGAGAGAAGAGCAATTCCCAATTGTTGAGCAACAAGCTTAAGTTTATTCTTTGTTCTGTTTTCTACATCACACACTGTTTGCACATTTGACGAAAAATCTTTGGCTTCATCAAGCGTAGTAATAGTAGACATCATGAATAAATCACAGTCACAAAATATCAAGCAATATCCTTATGATAATATCCTGAATATCCTGATAAGAGGTCGCCAAATTTATGTTACGGAACAGAGATAGATAATGAACACTTCAAGTGAGAATACTAAAATCACTGCTGTCCCGCAAAGTTCCAGGTTCTAAACAAAAGAGTTATGTAAAATTACAAGTTAAAGTTTAATGCTCAAACTAACAACTAAACATTTAGGACTCATAAGGATAATGTAATGGCAAAAACAGGTTAAATATATGGTTAACTGCAATAGCCTCTATTAACACGAAATTAGCAAAAGTAAATTTATCTAAGTCAGCCCTGATAAAATAAAAAAACCAGATAATGTTCAGTTAATGCAAGATATATTATTACAGATACAAAATATTATTAATAATGGCTGACATCAAAAACTGCACATGAATCACAAAAACCTCACCAGGCCTACGAATCAACACCCCATGCTACACAGTACAAGAAAAAATGTAATAACACTTATACTCAAATTACACAGCAGCTAGATGGTTGGAGACTTCCTGAGCACTCACAAAAATAATAACAACTGTACAGGGGAGGACAGAGATGTGAACAAAATGAGGAGTAGATCTAAGTGGCAATTAATGCAGAGACTGAGCTCATTATATAGGGGCCGGCAGAGCTTGATACAACTTGTAAGAAGGACACGCAAATGAAGCCATAGGGGACAGAGTTGACACTCCTGCTCTGAACAACAGAAAGAACGACTTACTCTACTATAAGGGAGGAGAAGGGGGGAGTGAGGTAGAACACGGAAGCTTGGTCACTATGGAAGCCACGAGGCGAATCGTGATCAAACATGCAGCATACTGTACGTTAGACTTATACAAAGGATGATGAAATCATAGGCTATGTAACAATATAATATATATATTAGAGGGGGGAAATGAGGAGGGGAGGAGGAAGGAAATAGTGAGAAAAACAGAAGGAAAGTCCGAGAATAACAGTTGGTGGGCTGACCACCTTGCTGTCTTTTGTGTTTTTGTTCATTGTCTCTATGTTTTGTTTGATTATGAATTTATGTGTTTATCTATTTATATTTTTGTTTAAATTGTTTGTTTATTTATTTATTTATTGTTATTATTTTTGAGTTTATTTGGTTTATTTATTTATTTATTTTTATTCTTTTCATTTTATTTTTATTATTTTATTTATTTATTTATTTTATTTTATCTTATTTATTTATTTATTTATTATTTTGGAGTGTGTGTGTGTTGTGTTGGAGGCTAGCTAGCTAAGTGTAAATGGGTTGTGGCACTAGGTGTTGAATGCTTAGCCTACTGGGAAAGTTTCTGTTAGTGTTTATAGTGTCTGCAAGTTGTTGTTGCAGTTTATTAAAAGTTTCTCTGTCTTTGTCTTCTATTTTTCGCCAGATTTTCTTGGCTTGTTTGTGGAGGCGTACGTTTATCGGTTCTGTGTTGGTCATTTCATGTAGCTCTTGAGTATTGTGTGTGTAAGGATATCTAGTGTTTGTAGCAAATCTTATGGCTTTATTTTGTACTCTCTGAAGTTGTAGTACTTGTGTTTTACTCAGTGTATGAGTAGGAATTGGAGGGTAGTCTAATACTGGAAGAACAAGTGCTTTTATCAGGTGTATTTTTGTTCTTACTGGTAAGTCCCGAAATCTGAAAAGTTTAGATAGGGCGTGGTTGGCCTTGCCCTTTCTGTCTTTGATGTTATCAGTGTATCCATTCTTGGTGATTTTCAGTCCCAACATTTTCCCTGAGTTTTTGAATTCTATGGGTTCGTTATTGATGTTGATTGGGATGTTTTGTCTTGAACCTTATGCTATCACTGTGAATTTGTTCGTGTTAGTTCTTATTTTCCATTTTTCTTCGAAGTTATTAATTAATTCTATTTCTCCATTGGTTTGCCTGCTGATCATATTTTTTGATTTGCCCCTATAGGGGATGATTTGTGTAATATCATCAGCATAGCTTATGTTGAGTCCTTTGTCTGGAGGAGGAATATCTTTTTGTGTATAAAGTAAAGAGTGTTGGGGATAGGACACTGCCCTGAGGGACTCCACAGCTGAGACTTAATCTGTCACCCATGAATGAACCAACCCTCACACTTGCACCCCTGTCGTCTAGGAAATTGCAGAGCATCTTCTCCAGTACGACAGGGAGTCCCAAGTGCAAGATTCTGTACTTCATTCCTGGGTGCCAGACCTTGTCAAAAGCTTTAGTTATGTCTCTTAGTACTACATGGCATTGTCCTCCGTCTGCTTTGTTGATGGTAATTTGTTCACTCATGATTGCCAGGGCTTGTGTTGTGCTCCTACTGATACGGAAGCCGTATTGATAGGGATTGTTTATGTCTTCTGTTTCTGTGTGTATTCTTAATCTGTTGTTGATTACTCTCTCTAAGATTTTCCCAGGCACTTCTAGGAGAGATATTGGTCTGTGATTTTGTGGGTGGCGAGGATCTTTGTCAGCTTTGGGAATGAATTTCAGTGTAGAGTGTTTAAATTTGGTAGGGAATTATCCTGCTGAAAGTGTTGCATTTAGTATGTGGGTTAGTAGGTGAATGGCTGAATCTGGGAGGTTTTTTTTAATTGTTTTCTTGAGCCCACTTTCGCCTGGGCATGTCTTTTTCATTTTATTGATAATGTTTGTGATTTCTGTGTTTGTGATTGGGCGTGTAAGGAATGAGGTTTGATTTAGACGTGTTGGGTCTGCTGTGTTGTATGGTGTGGTTCTGTCCTTGTGTACTGTGAGGTACTGATTTACTGTATGCTCTGTCTGGGGGAGGGGGGGGCCTCTCCTAGGTTGATCCTCTGTAAATATCTTTTTCCAGATGTCTTTAAGCAGGGCTTCTTTGCTAGGGTTAGAGTATACTTTTTCATTCTGGGAGTTGAATATGTAAGGGGGTTCGTTGCTGTTATTTCCAGATAGAGACCTAATTTTCCTCCAAAAAATTTCTGGCTCCTTGTACATGTGTGAGAGGTTTTCCATTATGTTTGCCCATGTCTCTGTGTGTTCTGTTTGTAACGTCCTGTGTAGTTGGAGCTGCAATGCTTTATATGTTGTGTAGTGTTGTCTGGTCCATCCGTTTGTCTGTGCATGTTGTCCGAGTGCATTGAATTGTGCTATGATGTTTTGTGTTTCTTGACTTGGTGTGTATCCTGCTAATGGTTTATTTCGTGTTATTGGGATGTGTAGTGTTATGGCTTGCTTGATGACGGTGTACCACGAGTGTATTATGTTGTCCAGCTCAGTGGGTGTGGCGTATTGTAGGTGTGTTATGTCAGAGAGGTGTGCATCTATGTGTCTTTGAAAATTTTCCCAGTCAGCAGCAGTGAAGTTTGGTCTTGGCCTGCAAGGCGAATAGAGTGGATAGGTTGAGATGTCTGCGATTATGGGAATATGATCGCTTGTTGTTAGGGGTCCTTGTTTGATATGTATGTTGTGGTAGGTGTTATAGGTAGATAATATTATGTCTGGTGTTGTGGCAGAGTTGGCTGAGAGGAATGTGGGGAAGTGTGGTCCTATGTATTGTATTGTTCTGTCAAGAATTAGTTGGTGTAACTGTGATCCTACTACATTTGTGTCTCTGTATCCAAATGTTCTGTGGTGTGCGTTTAGATCCCCAAATAGATAGACTGGTGTGTTTCTTCTAAAGAGTGTGATATAGTCTGGCGTGGGTATGAAAGGTCTGCTAGGTGGGATGTAATCTGTGGCAAGTAAGATGATTCCTGTTTGAGTTTGTATTTCTACTGCAAGTGTGTTGGTGAGGAAGTCGTCAAGTATTCTGTGTTGTATGTTGTGCTTGACTGCAGTTGCTGTCCCATCCGTGATTCTTTCGTGTCTGTTTGATTTGTAAACTCTGTACCCTGGAATTTTTAGCTGTTCGTCAGATTTAACCCCATGGCTGTTGAGAAGGATTATGTGGGGGTCTATGTGTGTGTAAGTGTTGTTTAGGGTGTGTTTCCTTCCCCTCCAGTTGAGGACATTATGTTGTATTATTCTTAGTGTTTGGGCCGTTTTGTTCGGGGTTGAGAGAAGTGTTTGTTTTTGGCAGCTTGATTTGTTGCTGTGGGAGGGTTGAGCACTTCACTGGCTTTTTCCTTGATGGCATTGGCAAGTTGCCTAGTCTCTGAGTGCTGCTGGTCGTGACGCTTTTCTGGTTGGTGGGTGGGATTTGTGGATCTGGTGTGTCGTGTAAGTGGCTCTGAGATTGGTGGGATGTGTTCTTGCTGGTGTTCTGCAACAGCTTCGCCTGTGATTGTTTCCGGGATTTCTGTGTCTGAGCCATCATCTGCATTGGATGATGAGTCTGATTCCTCAGATTCGGTAGAGGTATTTAGCTACTCGTTGTCTGGTTGTTGGGTGGCAGCTTCCCGCATAATTTCACTGACTGGCATAATAGTTTTGATGATTGCTGCAGATGGCTGTTCGTCTGGGAAGTTCATAGTAGGCAGGTTGTTAGCTGTAAGGTATAAGTTTAGTTTTTGGTTAAATGTGCCAGGTGCTACGGCGTTCTGCAGATGAGCATTGAACAGGCACATCATGTATTTAGCTAAAGTGTGGTTGTTACTAAAGAGTGGGTTGGCAGAGATGTTGCTGGTGGCTTGTGTAGCTGCTGTCTTTGCAATGTCAGCATAAACTTTGTTTTGCTTGGTTTTGTTTGTCTTCTTGATTTCTTCTTCCTTTCCTTTTATTGCATCTTTCCTAATCTTCCATCTCATTGCAAGAGTGCGGTGATTGTCGCCACAGTCGAGGCATTTTTTTTTCTTGCTGTGCATTGCCTCCAGGTGTGGTCGTGTGATCCACATTCTGAGCATGCCTTGTAGTCGTTGGGCTTGGGGCAGTCTTTGGTTGTGTGGTCCTCTACCTGGTAGCACTTGAAGCAGATGATGATTGGGGTATAGGTCTCTCTAGTGATCTGGTTCCTTCCTACAGACATAGAGAAGAGTAGGATACCTTCTTCTGCGTTTTCAGCCATTTTTACATCCTCAAATTCCATCTTCAGTGTGTTTATTTTCTTGTTGTTTTTGTTTGGAAATTTTGTGATTTTGGCTATTTTTGCCCAGTCCTGCAGCATTTGGAGTTCTTCTTTTATATCATCTTCGTTTTCGAAGATGAAGTCATCTAGACGGTGGCAGATTATGGTCCTCTTGCATCTCAGTTCTGTTGGTATGAGAGGGGTAAATCCTGAGTTTCTCCAATGGGTGCTCGTTTCATGTCGTAGCAGGAGGTCTATATCCTTGTCTTCAGATGTTGTGATTATTAACCCATCATTGCAAGGGTGTATGGCTGTGATCTTAGCCAGTGTGGGAGCAGCGATTTCTAAAAGTTTGAGTTTGGTTTCTCTGCTGTTAGGGAGATCGTGTTTAAATTTTATCCTAGCCATCTTGGAGTCAGTGGGTGGGTGTGATTCTGGCCGCCTGCCTAACCCATGGGTGCTCCTAGCCTGAAGGCAATCTCTCCCACTCATTAGTGAGCGTCGCAGAGAGGACCTTCAGGTGACCCTGAGTCTTCCCTTTTTGGGGCTGCCTAACCTAACTCTATCCAGCGGTTTGCCACCCTTTCCTTCTCCCTCCCCACCTCTGCTAAGAGGCCCCTTCCAGCATATAGCGTCAGGGTTCGTTCTATATATATATATATATATATATATATATATATATATATATATATATATATATATATATATATATATATATATATATATATATATATATATATATATATATATATATATATATATATATATATATATCACATCCATTCACTCAATGTAGTGCTGCTCTCGGATGTCTGCCCTGTCCTCTCCTCCATCCTTCTTTCCTCCCATCTTCTTCTATCTTTCTTTCCTTCATTCTTTCCTCGTCCTTCTGCCTATGGGTGACTTTACACTCCCTCTTCTGTCTTTCATTCCTTCATTCGATCCTCTTCCTTCTGCCTATGGGTAACTCTACACTGAGTGACAAGCCAAATGGTTTCCTGTACACCAGGAAACCATTTACTATGCTGGGTGGTAACCATATGACCAAATTTTGGCGCCTGGTGGTTTAGTGGGTAATTATTGTGCTCCAGTCGGATTGAGCTGGTGAAGGTTTATATCCAAGGGATGGTTGGGGTTTATTGCTCACGTAATGCCACTCAGGGATGAGTGAGGTTGGTCACTCTCATCTTAAATGTCAGGACCAACTGCCTAGCCCCAGGCTCCTACGCTTCTCATGGGGCAACTTAGGAATGGATGATGGATATATATATATATATATATATATATATATATATATATATATATATATATATATATATTAGAGGCGGGAAATGAGGAGGGGAGGAGGAAGGAAATAGTGAGAAAAACAGAAGGAAAGTCCGAGAATAACAGTTGGTGGGCTGACCACCTTGCTGTCTTTTGTGTTTTTGTTCATTGTCTCTATGTTTTGTTTGATTATGAATTTATGTGTTTATCTATTTATATTTTTGTTTAAATTGTTTGTTTATTTATTTATTTATTGTTATTATTTTTGAGTTTATTTGGTTTATTTATTTATTTATTTTTATTCTTTTCATTTTTTTTTATTATTTTATTTATTTATTTATTTTATTTTATCTTATTTATTTATTTATTTATTATTTTGGTGTGTGTGTGTGTTGTGTTGGAGGCTAGCTAGCTAAGTGTAAATGGGTTGTGGCACTAGGTGTTGAATGCTTAGCCTACTGGGAAAGTTTCTGTTAGTGTTTATAGTGTCTGCAAGTTGTTGTTGCAGTTTATTAAAAGTTTCTCTGTCTTTGTCTTCTATTTTTCGCCAGATTTTCTTGGCTTGTTTGTGGAGGCGTACGTTTATCGGTTCTGTGTTGGTCATTTCATGTAGCTCTTGAGTCTTGTGTGTAAGGATATCTAGTGTTTGTAGCAAATCTTATGGCTTTATTTTGTACTCTCTGAAGTTGTAGTACTTGTGTTTTACTCAGTGTATGAGTAGGAATTGGAGGGTAGTCTAATACTGGAAGAACAAGTGCTTTTATCAGGTGTATTTTTGTTCTTACTGGTAAGTCCCGAAATCTGAAAAGTTTAGATAGGGCGTGGTTGGCCTTGCCCTTTCTGTCTTTGATGTTATCAGTGTATCCATTCTTGGTGATTTTCAGTCCCAACATTTTCCCTGAGTTTTTGAATTCTATGGGTTCGTTATTGATGTTGATTGGGATGTTTTGTCTTGAACCTTATGCTATCACTGTGAATTTGTTCGTGTTAGTTCTTATTTTCCATTTTTCTTCGAAGTTATTAATTAATTCTATTTCTCCATTGGTTTGCCTGCTGATCATATTTTTTGATTTGCCCCTATAGGGGATGATTTGTGTAATATCATCAGCATAGCTTATGTTGAGTCCTTTGTCTGGAGGAGGAATATCTTTTGTGTATAAAGTAAAGAGTGTTGGGGATAGGACACTGCCCTGAGGGACTCCACAGCTGAGACTTAATCTGTCACCCATGAATGAACCAACCCTCACACTTGCACCCCTGTCGTCTAGGAAATTGCAGAGCATCTTCTCCAGTACGACAGGGAGTCCCAAGTGCAAGATTCTGTACTTCATTCCTGGGTGCCAGACCTTGTCAAAAGCTTTAGTTATGTCTCTTAGTACTACATGGCATTGTCCTCCGTCTGCTTTGTTGATGGTAATTTGTTCACTCATGATTGCCAGGGCTTGTGTTGTGCTCCTACTGATACGGAAGCCGTATTGATAGGGATTGTTTATGTCTTCTGTTTCTGTGTGTATTCTTAATCTGTTGTTGATTACTCTCTCTAAGATTTTCCCAGGCACTTCTAGGAGAGATATTGGTCTGTGATTTTGTGGGTGGCGAGGATCTTTGTCAGCTTTGGGAATGAATTTCAGTGTAGAGTGTTTAAATTTGGTAGGGAATTATCCTGCTGAAAGTGTTGCATTTAGTATGTGGGTTAGTAGGTGAATGGCTGAATCTGGGAGGTTTTTTTTAATTGTTTTCTTGAGCCCACTTTCGCCTGGGCATGTCTTTTTTCATTTTATTGATAATGTTTGTGATTTCTGTGTTTGTGATTGGGCGTGTGAGGAATGGGGGTTGATTTAGACGTGTTGGGTCTGCTGTGTTGTCTGGTGCGGGCCTGCCCTTGTGACCGGTGAGGTACTGAATCACTGTCTGCTCTGCCGGGGGCCGGGGGCCGCCACTCCTAGGTTGATCCTCTGTAAATATCTTTTTCCAGATGTCTTTAAGCAGGGCTTCTTTGCTAGGGTTAGAGTATACTTTTTCATTCTGGGAGTTGAATATGTAAGGGGGTTCGTTGCTGTTATTTCCAGATAGAGACCTAATTTTCCTCCAAAAATTTCTGGCTCCTTGTACATGTGTGAGAGGTTTTCCATTATGTTTGCCCATGTCTCTGTGTGTTCTGTTTGTAACGTCCTGTGTAGTTGGAGCTGCAATGCTTTATATGTTGTGTAGTGTTGTCTGGTCCATCCGTTTGTCTGTGCATGTTGTCCGAGTGCATTGAATTGTGCTATGATGTTTTGTGTTTCTTGACTTGGTGTGTATCCTGCTAATGGTTTATTTCGTGTTATTGGGATGTGTAGTGTTATGGCTTGCTTGATGACGGTGTACCACGAGTGTATTATGTTGTCCAGCTCAGTGGGTGTGGCGTATTGTAGGTGTGTTATGTCAGAGAGGTGTGCATCTATGTGTCTTTGAAAATTTTCCCAGTCAGCAGCAGTGAAGTTTGGTCTTGGCCTGCAAGGCGAATAGAGTGGATAGGTTGAGATGTCTGCGATTATGGGAATATGATCGCTTGTTGTTAGGGGTCCTTGTTTGATATGTATGTTGTGGTAGGTGTTATAGGTAGATAATATTATGTCTGGTGTTGTGGCAGAGTTGGCTGAGAGGAATGTGGGGAAGTGTGGTCCTATGTATTGTATTGTTCTGTCAAGAATTAGTTGGTGTAACTGTGATCCTACTACATTTGTGTCTCTGTATCCAAATGTTCTGTGGTGTGCGTTTAGATCCCCAAATAGATAGACTGGTGTGTTTCTTCTAAAGAGTGTGATATAGTCTGGCGTGGGTATGAAAGGTCTGCTAGGTGGGATGTAATCTGTGGCAAGTAAGATGATTCCTGTTTGAGTTTGTATTTCTACTGCAAGTGTGTTGGTGAGGAAGTCGTCAAGTATTCTGTGTTGTATGTTGTGCTTGACTGCAGTTGCTGTCCCATCCGTGATTCTTTCGTGTCTGTTTGATTTGTAAACTCTGTACCCTGGAATTTTTAACTGTTCATCAGATTTAACCCCATAGCTGTTGAGAAGGATTATGTGGGGGTCTATGTCTGTGTAAATGTTGTTTAGCGTGTGTCTCCTTCCCCTCCAGTTGAGGACGTTATGTTGTATTATTTTTAATGTTTGGGCCATTTTGTTCGGGACTAAGAGTAGTGTTTGCTTTTGGCAGCTAAATTTGTTGCTGTGGGGGGGGTTGAGCACTTCCCTGGCTTTTTCCTTGATGGCATTGGCCAGTTGCCTAGAGTCTGAGTGCTGCTGGTCGTGACGCTTTTCTGGTTGGTGGGTGGGATTTGTGGATCTGGTGTGTCGTGTAAGTGGCTCTGAGATTGGTGGGATGTGTTCTTGCTGGTGTTCTGCAACAGCTTCGCCTGTGATTGTTTCCGGGATTTCTGTGTCTGAGCCATCATCTGCATTGGATGATGAGTCTGATTCCTCAGATTCGGTAGAGGTATTTAGCTACTCGTTGTCTGGTTGTTGGGTGGCAGCTTCCCGCATAATTTCACTGACTGGCATAATAGTTTTGATGATTGCTGCAGATGGCTGTTCGTCTGGGAAGTTCATAGTAGGCAGGTTGTTAGCTGTAAGGTATAAGTTTAGTTTTTGGTTAAATGTGCCAGGTGCTACGGCGTTCTGCAGATGAGCATTGAACAGGCACATCATGTATTTAGCTAAAGTGTGGTTGTTACTAAAGAGTGGGTTGGCAGAGATGTTGCTGGTGGCTTGTGTAGCTGCTGTCTTTGCAATGTCAGCATAAACTTTGTTTTGCTTGGTTTTGTTTGTCTTCTTGATTTCTTCTTCCTTTCCTTTTATTGCATCTTTCCTAATCTTCCATCTCATTGCAAGAGTGCGGTGATTGTCGCCACAGTCGAGGCATTTTTTTTTTCTTGCTGTGCATTGCCTCCAGGTGTGGTCGTGTGATCCACATTCTGAGCATGCCTTGTAGTCGTTGGGCTTGGGGCAGTCTTTGGTTGTGTGGTCCTCTACCTGGTAGCACTTGAAGCAGATGATGATTGGGGTATAGGTCTCTCTAGTGATCTGGTTCCTTCCTACAGACATAGAGAAGAGTAGGATACCTTCTTCTGCGTTTTCAGCCATTTTTACATCCTCAAATTCCATCTTCAGTGTGTTTATTTTCTTGTTGTTTTTGTTTGGAAATTTTGTGATTTTGGCTATTTTTGCCCAGTCCTGCAGCATTTGGAGTTCTTCTTTTATATCATCTTCGTTTTCGAAGATGAAGTCATCTAGACGGTGGCAGATTATGGTCCTCTTGCATCTCAGTTCTGTTGGTATGAGAGGGGTAAATCCTGAGTTTCTCCAATGGGTGCTCGTTTCATGTCGTAGCAGGAGGTCTATATCCTTGTCTTCAGATGTTGTGATTATTAACCCATCATTGCAAGGGTGTATGGCTGTGATCTTAGCCAGTGTGGGAGCAGCGATTTCTAAAAGTTTGAGTTTGGTTTCTCTGCTGTTAGGGAGATCGTGTTTAAATTTTATCCTAGCCATCTTGGAGTCAGTGGGTGGGTGTGATTCTGGCCGCCTGCCTAACCCATGGGTGCTCCTAGCCTGAAGGCAATCTCTCCCACTCATTAGTGAGCGTCGCAGAGAGGACCTTCAGGTGACCCTGAGTCTTCCCTTTTTGGGGCTGCCTAACCTAACTCTATCCAGCGGTTTGCCACCCTTTCCTTCTCCCTCCCCACCTCTGCTAAGAGGCCCCTTCCAGCATATAGCGTCAGGGTTCGTTATATATATATATATATATATATATATATATATATATATATATATATATATATATCACATCCATTCACTCAATGTAGTGCTGCTTCTCGGATGTCTGCCCTGTCCTCTCCTCCATCCTTCTTTCCTCCCATCTTCTTCTATCTTTCTTTCCTTCATTCTTTCCTCGTCCTTCTGCCTATGGGTGACTTTACACTCCCTCTTCTGTCTTTCATTCCTTCATTCGATCCTCTTCCTTCTGCCTATGGGTAACTCTACACTGAGTGACAAGCCAAATGGTTTCCTGTACACCAGGAAACCATTTACTATGCTGGGTGGTAACCATATGACCAAATTCTTGGCGCCTGGTGGTTTAGTGGGTAATTATTGTGCTCCAGTCGGATTGAGCTGGTGAAGGTGTATATCCAAGGGATGGTTGGGTTTTATTGCTCACGTAATGCCACTCAGGGATGAGTGAGGCTGGTCACTCTCATCTTAAATGTCAAGACCAACTTGCCTAGCCCCAGGCTCCTACGCTTCTCATGGGGCAACTTAGGAATGGATGATGGATATATATATATATATATATATATATATATATATATATATATATATATATATATATATATATATATATATATATTGTGGCGGGTTGAACCACACAGGTTACGAACCGTCGTCAGGCTGTAGTGTGGTGCTTCAGTGCTTCACCCAACCACTTAAACGACTGGTTAGCTGGCAGGATGTAGCCACCTGGGAGTCAGTCAGCCACACACAGTCGGCACAATAACACACTCGTGACTCTGTATCTGTATCACTTGTTTGTAACTTAAGAATAAATTATATTTCTGCTGCCCAGCATTTCTAATCGCCTAAGCTGCTACATTGGTGACCCCGGAGTGACTCGAACACCCAGCCTTCTGCTACATTGGTGACCCCGTCGATCCAAACTGCCTATTTGGATTTCACCATGCGTGGAGGAGATAGCTTTGACCAGCAAAATGCCATTTCACTCAAACTACCCACCTTCTGGACGTCCCAACCCCAGGTATGGTTTGAGCAAGCCGAGGCCCAATTTCACATTCGCCAAATAACAACTGATACCACCAAATATTCCTACGTAGTCAGTGCTCTGGACCAAGACACTGCTGGGCGGATCATCGATTTTCTCCACCACCCACCGAAAGACTACAAGTATGGAAGGCTCAAGACACTACTACTGAACACTTTCGGCCTCAGTCACCATGACAGGGCGGCAAAACTCTTGCACATGAATGGCCTAGGTGACCGCAAGCCATCTGCATTTATGGACGAAATGCTTGCCTTGATGGATGGACACACAACCTTCCTCATTTTTGAACAAATCTTCTTTGAGCAGATGCCTGAGGATATTTGCTTACTGCTTGCAGATGAGGATTTTTCCAATCCACGACAGCTAGCAGCCCGAGCGGATAAGCTGTGGGTAGCCAAACAACAGAGTGGGGCCACTGTTGACAAGGTGACGGTGGTAAACCGGCGAACCGTACAGACGACTCCAACTTCCACACCAGCGACACCATCCCAGAAAAACAACAGCAAGTATAAGTGGTGTTACTATCACCGGAAGTGGGGTTCAGAGGCTCGTCGATGCCGACCACCTTGTGCACATCCGGGAAACGACTTAGCCGGCCAGCTGTAGCCTCAGCTATGGCTGGCCAGAAACATAACCTCCTCTATGTCTGGAATCGACATTCAGGGCGACGTTATCTCGTCGACACAGGGGCTGAGGTTAGTGTTTTACCTCCCTCAGGTGTTGATACTCGGTCTGAAGTGAAAGGTCCTACCCTCACTGCTGCTAATGGCAGCAACATCAGAACGTGTGGACATAGGACCATTCCACTAAACTTTAACTCCCATCATTTCAAGTGGACCTTTACTGTTGCCGATGTCTCTCAACCGCTGCTAGGGGCAGATTTCCGCCGAGCACACTCCCTGCTGGTCGACATGAAAAGGAAACTTCTAGTTCATTCAGAGACATATAGATCTATCTCCTTATGTAACACTGGATTACCTGCACCCTGCCTCAGCTCTAAAACTTTATCTGACAACGAATATGCCAAGATCCTGATGGAGTTCCAGGACATTACGACCCCACAGTTTTCGGCAGCTAGCCCTAAGCATGGAGTATGGCATCAAATCCACACCACTGGACCACCCGTTCATGCACGAGCGCGCAGGCTGCCACCCAACAAGCTCCAGCTTGCCAAGGAGGAGTTTCAGAAAATGGAAGAGATGGGCATAGTGCACCGCTCAAACAGCCCATGGGCATTACCACTTCATATGGTCCCCAAGGCATCCCGGGGCTGGAGGTCTTGTGGGGACTACCGCCGTCTTAATGCAGTCACGACACCTGACCGATATCCTATTCCTCACATCCAGGACTTCTCAGCTCGTCTTGTTGGTACCAAGATATTCCCCAAAATTGACTTGGTACGTGGCTACCATCAAATTCCAGTCCATCCTGATGACATTCCAAAAACAGCCATCATAACCCCATTTGGTCTTTTTGAATATCTACGTGTCCCTTCTGGCCTCAAGAATGCTGCTCAGGCTTTTCAACGACTCATGGACATAGTGGGATGCAGGCTGGATTTTGTATTCATCTACCTTGATGACATCCTCATTGCTAGCCGCTCACGCCACGAACATTATGCACACATCAGGCAGCTGTGTGAAAGACTCAGTGAGCACTGCCTGGCCATCAACCTTGCTAAGTGTCAGTTTGGCCTTACTTCCATCAACTTCCTTGGTCACCACATCACCCAACATGGTACGACTCCACTTCCAGATAAGGTTGACGATATACGCAACTGTCAAGCCCACTACAGTGAAAGGACTCCAGGAGTTTGTTGGAATGGTCAACTTCTATCATCGCTTCGTGCCAGAAGCAGCTAAGATCATGCAGCCACTATACAAGGCCCTGGCCGGCAAGCCTAAGGTACTTGTTTGGGATGAGGCCTCATCGGCTGCATTCAACAATGCCTAGGAAGCACTTGCTAAGGCAGCAGTGTTAGTACATTCCCGGGCCAATGTTCCTACAGCACTTACAGTCAACGCATCTACCACAGCTGTAGGAGGGGTGCTGAAACAACTAGTAGATGGGTGTTGGCGCCCCCTTGCCTTCTTCAGTCGTCATCTGAGGCCCTCTGAGCAGAAGTACAGTGCTTTTGACCGGGAGCTCTTTGCCCTATATCTAGCCATCCGGCATTTCCACTATTTCCTCGAGGGCAGGAACTTCACTGCTTTTACTGACCACAAGCCTCTCACGTTTGCCTTTGCCAAAGTGTCTGATCCCTGGACAGCCCGTCAGCAACGCCACCTGACTTACATTTCTGAATATACAACTGACATTCAACACTTCGCTGGAAAGAATAACAAAGTCGCCGATGCATTGTCTCATACTGCCATCAATGCCATTCATGCTCTAGCTCCAGGTGTTGACTATACAGCATTAGCAGCAGCGCAACGTCACGATGTAGAAATGCTGGCCTACTGCACAGCCATCTCGGGCCTGGTGTTGGAGGATGTGTAGTTTGGGCCCACTGACGACACTCTCCTCTGCGATGTGTCCACCGGACAGCCAAGACCAATTATTCCCATTGCCTGGTGCCGTCGGCTTTTCGACATGGTGCGTGGTTTGGCTCACCCTTCCATTCAAGCTACAAAGACTTTAATGGTATCTAAGTTTATGTGGCATGGGCTGTGCAAACAAGTTGGGGACTGGGCAAGAGCATGCATACCATGTCAAACCTCCAAGATCCAGCGCCATGTCAAAGCACCTCTGCAGAACTTTGCCCCACCAGCCCAACGTTTTGACCGTATTCATATTGACATTGTTGGACCATTGCCCCTATCCAGAGGTTTCACCCACCTTCTTACCATCGTGGATAGATTCACCAGGTGGCCAGAAGCCATCCCAATCTCGGACACTTCCGCAACAAACTGTGCCCGTGCCCTTATTTCCCACTGGATTGCCCGCTTTGGCATACCAATAGACATCACATCGGACAGGGGTGCACAGTTCACTTCTGACCTTTGGTTTGCAGTGGTTCGACTATTTGGAACTATGCTACACTGCACGACAGCTTACCATCCACAAGCCAATGGCCTGGTGGAGCGTTTTCACAGACACATGAAGACAGCCCTCAAGGCAAGGCTCACAGGCCCTGACTGTGATCGATGAGTTGCCGTGGGTCATGCTTGGCATTCATACAGCCCCTAAAGAAGACCTAGCAACTTCTTCGGCTGAGTTGGTGTACGGTGCTCCACTCACGGTTCCAGGGGACTTCATCCCAGCAGCTATTGGGGATCAAGAAACACCAGCAACATTGTTAGCACGCATACATCAGAAGGTCGGGTCACTTGCCCTCATTCCAACTTCCCGGCATTGTGTCACACAATCATACATTCCACACAATCTTCCAGACTGCCACTTTGTCTTCCTCCGCCGGGACGCACATCGCACACCCCTGCAAAGGCCTTTCAAGGTCCTACAAAATGACCCCACTGCTTTCATCATTGATAGGGGCGGCAAGCCAGAGACAGTCTCAACTGACCGCCTAAAACCGGCGCACCTGGACATTGACCAACCAGTCCAGGTAGCACTGTCATAAAGACTTTGTAGTTAATTGTAGAGAAGTATATGTTAGACTTGTGGTCGAGCGGCTTTTATATCTTGTAGTAGTTTCCCCACCAGATGTCATGTAGTGACGGGAGAGGTAAAGAATAGTATGGGACTATCTTTATTTGTCTTGGAAATATTAAACAGGTATAATAGTATAAGTCCTGGGTAGCTACCTCCCTGTCTCGCTATCTCTCTCTCTCTCTCTCTCTGTTCTCAAGCTAATCTCCGTCTCGACCTCTCTATAGGGTCGCTTGTCTCCTTCTAAACTCTCTTTCCTCACATCTCGTGTAGTAGGGTGTGTGTGTCACGTATCTTCCTCGTGGCAACAGAACTTTCTCACGAGAGGACTGCTGACAGCTAACTGAATCATCTTACTGGCCGCTGTCGTCAGCTTTCCCCCGTGTAAGCGTTTAGCGCTGCTCGCTTCTCGCAAACACAACACCTTCTCATCATTTGACTTCCTGCTTCTATCTGTCTCTCTATCTATCTATTTATCTATCTATTTATTATGTAGTCCTATATTTGCTCGGCCGCGCGAAAATGACGTACCATCGACATTTAATAGTTATAATATATTAATACATACTACATACACATTATAATGAACTTATAAGCTAATTAAGTGAAATACATAATATTGTAAAGTAACATAATTGTATGAATATTGTATACATATATTATTCATAGTAAATAGTGATTATTCAGTAATATTACATTTTAAATAAGTTGAATACATATTGGAATAAATGCATTAAAGTAAATTATTTAACTGTAATACAGTATGTACTTGGGTTATTATAGTGAATTGCATACATGCAAGAATAAAAATAGTTTAAAATTAAGATTATTGTAAGAGTTATTAATATTTCATTCAAAGATAATGGTACTGGTTTGTCATATATGGGTCATTCTTTTTTGTGTTATTATTATTATTATTATTATTATTTTTTTTTTTATATATATAATTAATACTATATACAAAATATATACACTTCATTCAGGGTGGTTAACTGTGATGTTAACTCTCCCCCCACTAAACAATGACTCCAAATTAGCAATTCTTGCATGCATTCTGTGCATGGCCAACAGCAATACTGCAACCACAATGCAGATAA
The DNA here is from genome assembly GCF_032717465.1 of Coenobita brevimanus. NCBI lineage: Eukaryota > Metazoa > Arthropoda > Malacostraca > Decapoda > Coenobitidae > Coenobita > Coenobita brevimanus. The sequence goes on from NC_136960.1 coordinate 18,921,371, forward strand.
TTATGAAGACAGAAGGTGCTTGGCTATACACATAATATGGGTTGAACATACTCAAACTCAAATCTTCCCAGGGCTTCATTGTTTCATTGATCAGTTGCATAGTTTCAAACTTAGGTGAAGTCAGCTTAATACTTGTGCTCATGTTTAAGTCCATATCAGGCAGTGGGTGGAAATGTTTGTGTGTATGGTTGAGGATGGCGTAGTGATTGATGGTGGAAAAAGTAGACATGGATGGTGTAAATACCGCACAGTAGTCTGGTGCTATGTATAATCCTGAGGCTGATGTATGAGATGGTGGTATATCTGGACAGACTATGTAAACTGATGTGTTATGAGGGAAATAAAAAACTGCGAGTGTCCAATGCGTTGATGGTGTACAAGTTTATCTGGAGCAAAAGTGAAGTTGCAATGATGATGAATATTGTTATTGCTGATGATAGCCATTTCACAAGGGACCGTATCAGTAGGCTGAAACGTGAAAATGTACGCAGGACAAAGATGAACAGCATGTAAGGATGTGCGGCACTTTCGCTCAATCGTTGACTCACTTGCGAAAGTGACAGTGTCTCGTCTCTTGGAGACCATGATGAGTTCGGTGTCTGTGTTGATGTTGATGATGACTAAAGTGTTGTTGTTTCTATAGGGGAAGGGGTGTATTTGGTATACTGTGAACAGGTCTTCCGTGATGAATGGGACATGAACTATCACTGATGTTGGTGTTAGTGTTGCTTCCAAGTACGGGTAATATTGCATAAATTCCCTACTGCGGAACAATGGCTTCAATTTATGTGTATGTATGCCTTGACTAACTATCTGACGTAGCTCATGAACTGGGAGTAAGTCATTTGTGATCTTGCCATCACCAGCATTCGAAATTCCTTGCATAAGTGCCCTGAAATGATCTCTAGTGTTCTCTAATTGTAGTAGAATCGTGTCAATATGTTCTGTGATGATGGAGAAGTGCTGGAAAAGGGTAACGTTACCCTCCAAGTTATTTATTTTATCTATACTCTCGAGAGCTACGTTTTCTGCTTGTTTCAGATTTTTCACAATTGTTTTCATTGCCAAGTTCTGTCCTGTGATGAATTTATCTTGGTATGTTAGTACCTGAGCTATCTTATTAAATTTTTTGTTTATTTCTTTAAGGTCATCCTCTGTAGCCAATCCAAAGATGTTCCCAAGAATTGCGCCGCCCAGATCGAACAAACCGCGCTTTTGGCGAGTACGTGTGATGTTGTTCCTGTCGCTCAGCACCTCTGTTCCAGAAGATGGGAGATCTTGGATCATGACGAGCATAGTTGACTTCGCCTGTTCTAGTTTCCATTTCGCTAACTTCACCACCATTTCATCCACTTCCTTGGTGATATGTGATTGTGAAACATAATTCCCTATCTTGAAGTCCAGAGTTCGCATCGGCGTCGCAAGTCTTTCTATATAAGTAGGTAAGTCATACAAGTAATCTAGACTTATTTCAGTACTCATGACATCCTTGACGATTGTAGTCGTGGCCGTTGGAGCTATGAGGCATCCTTGTCGTACTATATGCTTGGGGTCTAGGTGCGCATATACTCTTACTATGTATAGGAGAATCCATAGCATAAGTCCCTTCATCGTAACCTACCGAAAAAAGAAAAATCTATTAATTTCCTATAAAGCTGTGGTTGATGATAGTGATGATGTGCGTTACGGTTGGCTGTTATTTCATTTATAGAAGGAGTGTAAATCGATATTTAATTCTCGTAAATGATGTACTGTAGATTTCATTGGAATAGTTGCACCTATGTTCGATTGTTTGGTATATGACCTTAATTTCTTTTTGTAATCATTGTTGTGTTCTTGCTTGGTTTCTTGAGGTACGTTCACCTGTTCGGTTGTATCCGAGGCTGAATAATTATGTGATAATTCCCTTGAAACTCGTTTTAAATGGTCAATATGAACTTGTTTTTCCTCGCCACTTGAAAGTGACTTAATTAAAACTTTGTTTGCCTTTATGTTAATTACTCTGTATGGGCCCTCAAATTTAGGGGATAATTTATTGTCTCTCGTATGAATGACTCCGTAAACAATGTCTCCTAAGCTGATAGGTGAATCTTTTGCCTTTTTGTTAAATGCCTCCGTCATTTCTTCCTTGGACATCGTTAATTGTTTTTGTACTCTTTTGTGTATGTCCTGGAATTCACGTAAACGGAGTTTAGAGTAATCATCGTAATTGTATATAGGCATGCTGTCACCTTCTAGGAGCTCATATGGTAATTTTTTATCCGTGCCATATATAATGAAATGTGGTGTGTCACCAATGGATTTATTTATAGACCCATTAATGGAGGCCTCTACTCTGGGAATCCAATCATCCCAGCTTGCATAATTTTTCACTGAGAATGTGTCGTAGCACATCTAATACCTTTTATTTTGTCTCTCTACCAACCCATTCGATGCTGGGTGATAGGCCAAAACGTTAACCTTTTTAATGTTGTATTGTTTACATATTTCTTGTAAGATCTCAGAATTAAATTCTCCTCCATTATCACTTATTAATACCTTTGGGGTAGTAAAGCGACATATTACATTATCTGTTATTGCCTTTGCTACTGTCTCTGCTGTCTTATCTTTAATTGGAGCTAAAATGACATAACGGGAAAAATGATCCGTTGCTACGAATAAGTATAGGTTATTATTGTATGATAATGGCATCTTGAGTAAATCAACAGCGACAACGTCCCATGGTTGATGTGGTACTGGGTAATTACCCATCGGTGCAGGTGTGATTGGGTATCCTTTGTGTTTCGCACATGATTCGCATCTGTCTATATGATTGTGTATATCTCTTCGTAATGAAGGCCAGTAATATAATAGCTGGGCTTGGTTGAATGTCTTATCCTTTCCAGGGTGTCCTGCATGTGGGCTGTCGTGTATCATTCGTAATACTTGGGGTATCATGTCATTAGGTACTACCAACTGGTTAGTATTTCTTTGGCGTTTTGGTTGTTTAGAGTTAATTTTGTATAATGTATTATTGACCATTGTGAATTGTTCAAGTGGGACATGCAGTTTGGGTAATTGTATGTCATCTCCACTTTCTAACTTGTATATTACTTTTGACCATACTGGGTCAAGTCTTTGTGCCTTTGCGATATCCTCGTGGTTTGGGATATTTCCTTTGAGATCTAACGCCGCAACCTGAATTGTGTTCGGGTTCCTAGATAATGCGTCCGCTACTATATTCATTTTACCTTGTATATAATGTATTTGTACATTGTAGTTTTCAACTGTACATTTCCATCTTGCTCTCCTCCCAGAAAGGAGTTTTTCTTTAAACATACCCACCAGTGGTTTATGGTCGGTGAATAAGTGGATTTCGTAACCATATACCAAATCTCGAAACTTTTGTAATGCAAAAATCACTGCAAGTGCCTCTAAGTCTGTAGTGCTATAATTTTTTTCTGCACCTCTTGTTTGTCTGCTGGCAAATGCAATTGGTTGATTCTTTCCTCTTTTATCTTCCTGCATCAGTACAGCCCCTAATCCTTTAACTGATGCGTCTGTACAAATAAGAAATGATTTCGTGTAATCTGGATATGCTAAACAAGGTGCATTCGTTAGTTTAATTTTTAGATTGTTAAATGCCCTTTTTTGTTCTTCTTCCCATTGGAATACAGCATCTTTTTTGAGTAGTTGGAATAGAGGGAAGGCTATATGAGAGAACTGTGGTACGAAGGACCTATAGTACCCAGCCAGACCTAAAATTGTCTAACTTCGTCAGTCGTAGTGGGTTCAGGAAAATCTCTCACTGCCTGTATTTTGTCATCAGTGGTGTGAATACCATCAGAGCTTAATTTGTGGCCTAAGAAATTTATTTCCTTAAAGCAAAATTTGCATTTAGAAAGTTTAATTTTTAATCCAGCATCACTAAGCTTTTTGTAAGAGTAAGTCTAATTTCCTGAGATGATCCTTAATATTCTTCGTTGCGATAATAATATCGTCAAGATAAACAAATATTCCTTGTCCTAAAATTCCGGACAATACGTAATTCATAAGACGCTGGAACGTACCGGGGGCTGTCCTCAGTCCCATTGGCATTCTTGTATATTGATAATGGCCTCTGTTTGTTGAAAAGGCAGTGTATTTACGTGACTCCTGAGATACCGGAATCTGATAGTATCCGTTTAGGAGATCGATGGTCGAGAATATATTATTCTCAGGACCAATATTCTGTAGAACATCACTTAGCAATGGCATGGGAAATCTGTCTGGGATGGTGTGATTATTTAGTTTACGGTAATCTACTACCGCACGCATTTCTCCATTTCTCATGGGCACAAAGAAAAGGGGAGCGTTCCACGGAGAAACTGAAGGCTCAATAATCCAAGCTTTAACATTTCATCGACATACTGATTTGCAAGTGTACGTTGGGAGTGTGGTATGCGATAAGCTGGTACGAAAATTGGTGGTGTTTCTGGGTGCACATTAATCATGTGATTAATCAAGTTAGTACACCCTAATCGTTCTCCGGGCAAGGCTACGGTGTCCCTGTGTGTTTCCAGCAGGGTTAACAAATCATTTTCTTCGTCAAATTCACCTGAGTGAATTAAATTCTCTTTTATTCTTTCTCTATCCGTAGATTTTATCTCACTTGTTACTCCACCAATATTTATTTCCTTCACAGGGGCTAAACATTTTTCAATATTAACTATGCAAGTTCCCTTCTTCAACTGAACTTCCCCATTCATGTGATTAATAATGAATATCTGAGTTAGCCCTTCGTCGTTCGTATGACATAATGCGTTTTCTACTGACAATCCTTTTACTTTACATAATTCTTCTAAGACAAGAACAGTACTATTCCGTAATTTGCTCTTTATGGTAACCTTCATGTATGAATTAGGTGGTATAACCAAATCATTAGTGAGATGGGCTGGAAAAATTGATAAATCAGTACTGTTAGCTGGGTCACTAATTCTGGAGGATGGGGTTGCTGGTGTAAGTGGATCTATACACTCATCTGTTTGTGTATGTTTGTTTAAGCCTTTAATATTACCAATTCTTTTGGCTCTCTTCTACCAATCGGTGAGGGCTCTGAAAGTATTTCCTCTATAAATTCATTATCAAAGTCTATTCCATTCATTTGTGGGAGTATAGTTATGTTCTCAGTTCTCATGGATCTTAAGCCCAGTAACATATGAGCTTTAATTGCTAAGTTTTCAACGATATAGAACAATGCAGAGAATGGTCTTGTAGTTTCTGTGAAACTGAGATTTAATCTTATCATACCTTTTACTGTAATCTCTTGACCATCTACTGTGTTTAATTCTAAATCAGCTTCATCCAAAAAAGTTACTTTCTTTTTATTTTTAAGAATTCTATTTAGTTCTTCATGTGTTATTAAGTTCACTGGAGAGCCTGTATCTAAAAATAAGGAAACGTTTTGATCCTCACATACAGCTGGTATCAAGATACACTCATTTCCCAACATGCCTCCTATGTGAAGTTTAACCTTGTTCTTTTTTATGTTTGTTCGTTTTTTGTCATGACTTGGTCTTCCCCCGATTTGAACATAGACACAATTTTTTCTACTGTTTTGCAATCACTAGTCCAGTGCCCTTGGTATCTATGATGCCTACAGTAAGGACCAAACCCTTGTGTCTTTTGATTATCCTCTTTTGCCTTGATAAAGCATTCATACCTTGTGTGTCCTGGTTTTGCACAGTAATGACACAGAATGGACCTATCCCTTGACTGTGACCTACGAGGTGATTTCCCATAAAAAGTGTTGTTTATAGCGCGAGACCTACTCGGGCTGCGCGAAAACTTATGAAACTGCCTGTAGGAAGGCGTGTGGGAACGAGGTCTAGGCGTCTTTGCTTGTTTGGGCTGCCTCATTTCAGGTCGCGATCGATTTTGTTCTCTGTTTGGGGTCGGTGTTGATGTTTTCACAGCTGATACTGTCTCAGGTACCCTGATTCTACCAGAATGTGCATGTGTGTCGACCACACCTGCTTTACTGCACTGCATCTCTACCTCGTTCATTAAGTCTAGTAAGCACATTCCAGGGATGTACGCGATTGTTTTGGCGATCTTAAGGGTTCTATCAGGTAATTTACACAAGGCAGCTACATAACCAATGATGTCCACGACGAGGTCTGGGGACATCTTTCCATCATCTGTTATCCACTTAGAATTCTCCAGAGTAGCTAATAGGGTTCTCTTGATTGTGGAGACATCAGCAGTTATTTCACTGAGCACATGGTTTGTAGTGTGCTCCCTTACAAGATCTACAATTTTATGTAATTCTGGAATTATACCTGGCAAGAAGTTCATACCTCCAGAAAATTTCTTCAGAAATTCAGTTTTAAATTCATCATATGTCCTAGCACGATGTAGCTTATCGGAGCGCAATAAATTGCTTGCTGGACATCTTTCCTGGCTTATGCAAGATGAAAAAATAGCAATTTTCTCTTGTTCATCTAGTATGTGGCGCTTGATGAACATTTGTTCGCACTGACTGATTAATGAAATGACATCAATGCGATCCTTGTCTGTGCCAGAGAATTTTGGGGCAGTCTTATCCTCGTGATACACAAAAACGTGAGGTGTGGTTTTTAGATCAGCAGTATTTGTTTCTTGATTCATCTTTAATGATTGCCCTGTTAATTCAACTTGTACGAGTTTATCGTTATGTGAGGGAATGGTAGAATATGTATGACCGGACCGGTGAACCCTGTTAAGTATATTGGCATACGTATTTAAGGCAGCTGCAGAAGTCGATACTCTCAACATCTGAAGGGGTTTCCCACTCATCATCCGAAACTCCCGTATTTGTTTCCTTATCTATAACGTGTGGTGTGGGTTGTACAATGGGTGGGCTGTCTCTTAATTGTGAGTCTGATGTTGTGGCAATTTGTGTGTCATCTGGTATTAACGTGGGTGGTTGCGAAAATATTCCTGTCATTAAGATATGATGTTATGAAATATGCCTCTTGTTTATTTATGTCCTAGCAAACTAGATGATTAAATAAGTTGAATATAGCTAATTTTAGCACTGAGAAGAAATGAGCAAGTATAATTTTACCCACTTGATACAGATCGTAGAGGTGTGTCGATACCAAAGTCGATCTCGGAAGAAAATACAGGTTTGATTGAAGATCTCTTGATAATTCTAGTGGTGTGTTGATGGACGATATTACTCAGGAAACTCCATGGCCTGGTATTTGTAGTGGTTAACGGCTGTCCCAGGCAAACCTCAACATAGAACGTCGAATTTCCAACTTAACTGTGAAAATAAGTGAATATGAGTAGGAGCTATGTGAATAATGAGTAATGAGTAGTGGGTGAGAAGTGCCTGGTGTCCGTCACACGTTGCTTGGCATGGCAGACTCAGCGTTGTGATGTCATCTCAGCACATGGTGACGCTTTTCGGCTTCCCACACTGGTAGCTGTGGTGAGTGAATGAGTAGCGATGAGTAACTTGGAGTGAAGAAGAGTGAGTAAGATGAGTTGTAAATCGTGTCTCACTCTTCGTTTGTTTGTTCCCTTTATTCTATGTGGAAGTTTTCTCTGTCCTTTTCTCTAGTGATTTATTCGTAGAGTTGTTAATTGTAGTTGATTGTAGATGGCTGTAGTTGATTGTAGATGGCTGTAGACTTTGTAGAACTGAAGCTAACCTTGTAGTCTCGGTTGCTTTTGTAGAAATTTGCTTTTAATTCGGAGACGATGTCCGCAGATTTGCTGGTTTGTCGTTAAGCTACTTGCAAGGCGTCGAGTGATCTCTTGACCTCTGCATCAGCGTAATGATCTGGGAGACGGAGCGTGCAGGAGCTGATATTGTTGGTTGTTGTCAATCTTGATATTTTGTAGGAATTTAATGTTGATTCGTAGACGAGGTTCGTATCCCACCGCTGCCACCAAATGTCATAAAGACTTTGTAGTTAATTGTAGAGAAGTATATGTTAGACTTGTGGTCGAGCGGCTTTTATATCTTGTAGTAGTTTCCCCACCAGATGTCATGTAGTGACGGGAGAGGTAAAGAATAGTATGGGACTATCTTTATTTGTCTTGGAAATATTAAACAGGTATAATAGTATAAGTCCTGGGTAGCTACCTCCCTGTCTCGCTATCTCTCTCTCTCTCTCTGTTCTCAAGCTAATCTCCGTCTCGACCTCTCTATAGGGTCGCTTGTCTCCTTCTAAACTCTCTTTCCTCACATCTCGTGTAGTAGGGTGTGTGTGTCACGTATCTTCCTCGTGGCAACAGAACTTTCTCACGAGAGGACTGCTGACAGCTAACTGAATCATCTTACTGGCCGCTGTCGTCAGCTTTCCCCCGTGTAAGCGTTTAGCGCTGCTCGCTTCTCGCAAACACAACACCTTCTCATCATTTGACTTCCTGCTTCTATCTGTCTCTCTATCTATCTATTTATCTATCTATTTATTATGTAGTCCTATAGCACAACCTCGCCACAGAGGCCTTCCTCCATCTAGGCCAACCCTTCCTGCTACCCATCAGGCCCCGTCCAAGGATTCTGGAGGAACTCTTATAAGATCAGGTCGCTCCTCTCGGAAGCCGGACCGTCTCCAATACTTCGGTTCTGGGGGGGGTCATGTGGCGGGTTGAACCACACAGGTTACGAACCGTCGTCAAGCTGTAGTATGGTGCTTCAGTGCTTCACCCAACCACTTAAACGACTGGAGGTTAGCTGGCAGGATGTAGCCACCTGGGAGTCAGTCAGCCACACACAGTCGGCACAATAACACACTCGTGACTCTGTATCTGTATCACTTATTTGTAACTTAAGAATAAATTATAGTTCTGCTGCCCAGCATTTCTATTCGCCTAAGCTGCTACAGTATATCTATCTATCTATCTATCTATCTATCTATATATCTATATATATATATATATATATATATATATATATATATATATATATATATCTATATATATATATATATATATATATATATCTATATATATATATATATATATATATATATATATATATATATATATATATATATATATATATATATATATATATATTACTCCATTATTACTGTATCATACACATGGTCCAAAACGCCTCCCTCAGTAGTTTATAACCCTCACAGAACAACGATCCTAATGTCTGGAGCCCACCCCACCTTTTTTTTTATCATTTAGCTCAAAGCTCCAAATATTAAAAGTTTTTTCTTTAAGTCATTCAGATCTAAGATGACGTGAATAAAACGAATTATAATTTTTGATCCCGTACTTGTAACATAATAAGCCTGTGATTCATTTTTTACTTGACGGCGGTTCATAAATAGAGCTTTATCTACATATTCGAGGGTCATTGTTTAGAGCGTTAAGTCTCTCTAAAATACTTTAATTCCACACACAGTATTATACAGTCATCTCCAACCCAGAAATACCATGAAAAGCTAGAGTCTCTCCCAGTCCATGGTGTTTTGTAGAGAGAACTATAGAGCGTTCGAAGCTTTAACAGAGCATCTTCCTACCAGTTCCCAGAGGCATCAGAACACAGAGCCACTGTTTCCCCAATGCTCATTTTCACCATACGGAGCCAAGAGTCTTCCCCAGCTCCTCCTCAGTTACTAAGTAGAGTAAGTGGGTTTTTCTAAAGTATTCAGTCCCTATTAGTTCTCGTTAGTAGTTCTGAGCTTCTACAACGAACAACACTCTTTGCAAAACTAATATAAAGCATGAGGGAACTAAAGGGTTATCCCAGTCTTCCTTGTTCCCACAGATCCCATTCAACCTGTTCACCGCGATGAAGTATTTTATATTTTATTCTTGCTACCGTAGGACAGTTTCATATAACTTAAGAAACCAGTCCCGTACTGAAGAGGCAAATGAAGGCTGCTTCTAACTTCTCCCAGAACGAAAACTTTCTACTAAGCTGAACAGTATCGTCTGCATCGTCTGTAGGTAGCATGGATATAGATTACGTCGCCGGGTTGACGGGGTTAAAGTTGCTATTTCCCACAGCATACATACTTCTACACAGGATTTGGTGGCCGTAATATAAAAACTAATAAGCGAAAGTGTATATAAGATAGTATTTTCTTACATTTACGAAAAAGTTGTGGGCATGAAATATGGCATGTGACAATACAGAGTGCATTCAGCAGTGAGGTTGAGCAGCTCTTTTTGCTTTTCACAAATAACTGTCAAAAACTGCTTGTCTGTGCCCTTGGGGTCTCTGTTTTAAGAACAGAGAGTATAATGTCTTTCTTCGTCATTCAGTTATTCATTCTCTCCAGCCCCTTCCGCTTCCCCGTGTACAGAACCTTCCCCGTATACAGAACCAGTGAGAGCAAAGGCCAAGTGTTGAAGGCTAATGTGGGCTTTGCATGTGATGTGACAAGTGATGGTCATGACAGACCGACCGGAAACACACACACACACACACACACACACACACACACACACACACACACACACACACACACACACACACACACACACACTTATATGGACAGGAAGAAGGCCACAGATGCTAAGAAATTTATACATCCATGCCTGGACTCTGTCAGCTTAAGTCACCTGCTCTACTACATTCTTCCATCCTTTTTTCTACCTGTCTCTTTCTCTCCTGTCGTCTTCTTTTGATCAGTATTTCATATCCTGTATTAGCCATTTGGTCTATTCTCTTCTGTCTGTTAGTATTCCGTTTTTTTTTTTTTTTCATCAACCAGGGTGTCTGTTCCTTTCTCTAATTTTTTTCAGCCATTGCATATCCATTACTTATTATTAACGAAATTCTCTTCAGCATTAATTCCATTCTAATATCACCATCTCTTCAGTCTCCTTCATTCTAGTCATCAGAGGAAAAAGACTGCCATGATGCTGGTGATGATAGCTGCTAATTGGTGCCAAATATATATCCGCACACGCTAATCCTGTAAGTTTTATTACACATCACAGATACGGCACGAATTTTACCCGTTTATAACCTCTGACCAATCAAAAAAAAAAAAATCCTTTGCCTTCCCTTACCTCCCTTTTTTTTTTTTTTTTTTTTTTTTTTTTTTTTTTTTTTTGCTTAAAACGCCTGCTGGCTGCAGTCTGTGATGTACCTGTGTTAAATTCTGAGCATCGACTGGCGCATGAACAGTCAACAATCCGTCATCCCTTTTTTGCTAAACCTATCAGCGGTTAATGGGTGAGGACTCCTTATAGGTACAGTAAATCAGCGGTTAAGGAAATAAGGAATATTACCCATGTATTTTCTGCATGTGTTTAAAAGATAAAGGCAGCGTAGCTGTGGGGTTTGAAAAACTATACCACTGTAACCCGTACTGAACCTCCTGTGCCAGTCAACAGGGAGACACTACTTGGAACGTATTTTCTCATGTTTTATTTATTTATTTTTTTTTGTGATCTCAAATTAGCGTGAAAACGCGAAATTGTTTAGGGAAAAATTTAATGTTCGAAAGTTTTTCACTACTCTTGTTCGTTCTTTGAGTGAAACAAATAAGTTTTTCATTTGTTCTGATATTTACGCATGAAAGCTCTGTATCATTCCCACACAGATGTGATCCATCACAGTCCTCATCTGACATAAACACCACCGATATACGTAAGGAAAATAACAATGACTAATTTTATCTCCTTCACTTCTGTCGTAAGGGGAAACTTAGGTAACCGTGATGTCACGAAGTCTTATTTGCCAATATCTTGATCCTGTGTCGTCGTCCGCGGCCATAACCGGAGCTGCCGTGTGTCGAGGCTGTTTTGTCAACATGTGTATACGTGATCTCGCCAACACACCGCCGTAGGTCTGGGTAGCCAGGTCTGCGATAACTTCCTGTTTAGACTCAGTTTTTAATTACACTTATTTACCAGCAATGACAAGATTTTTTTTTTTTTTTTTTGAAAAATTTTGATCATATTTTTCACCCTAACTGACAATTCTCGTGAGTTAGTAGGAGCCTCTTTAGTGAAGAGATGAAGAAAATCCATTTACCTCTTCACAAAGGAGATATTTCCTAAGGGTATAATATTACTTAATATGGGTCTCGTTAGGGAGATGGTGTAGGAAGTACGAAGTTCTTTGTAATTAAAAAAAAATTAACGTTGCAAGGTGGGATCCAATATCCCCATGCCAGAAGGAAGATTGAGGTGTCCAGTCGCACTCACATTTCTTATAGTCTTATTTCACGACACGCAAGGAATGCCTGGGTAACACACCCTCATCGCATGGGATATCCATATATCGGCTCAACATATATTAACACCACCAAAACCGGTTTAGTTCAAGCAAATCACATTCTATGAAGGTCATGGTAAAGCGCCGGTATGTGGCCACTCCTACAGCTTCATGTGGTGCTGGCCACTACTCAGCCCTTCATTAACGCCAAGACGGACTGATGGAGCTCATTGAAGTGGAATTCGATCCTATATGTGTAAGGATGGGCAAGAAGATGAATTACCCTGACTTAGAGTACACTACTGGTAGTGAGTAGAGGAAATGTTAAAATGTATTAAAAAAGACGAAGATAAGAAAGCTGGTTATGCTGGAGAACCGTGAAAGTCAGAGAGAGAGAGAGAGAGAGAGAGTGTGTGTGTGTGTGTGTGTGTGTGTGTGTGTGTGTGTGTGCTGGATGAGGAGGAGAAAGGGTGCAAGAAAAATGGGAAAGCTCAAACGAGCAAGAAAATCCAGAAAACGGCTTTTTCTAGGTGGCATCATGACCAATCGAAGTAATGCAGATGGAGGGATGAGAGTGTGATACCTGGTCACGGCCGTCTCACACCACCTGGCGTGTTACAGAACAGTATTTTGTAGGCTCTTCTTCCCGGAAAACTACGTGTCAGTGTACGATTGTACTTACAGTAGTATAACCTATATTTACGTGTGTTTATAAATTCACAAGTGTTACTGAGATTTATTTACCTAGTAGTCTTTTGGTATTTCATTTTCATTTATTTATTTAGTATTTGTTTTTTCCTGCCACTCAATCTTCACTAACAAGGCACTTAATAATGCTAGCTACTGTTAATGCCTTCTGATTATATATTCACTAGCTCCTCAAACAATAGCTTAATCAGTATTTCTTCATTCACTTGATTCCTTTTCCATAACATCGTAGGCCAAGGCGTTCAGCATGGGGAGGGGAGTGTGGAATAAACATGCTGTAACCGAGGGTAGCTTGATAGCAAGCAGATGTATGGTGTTAAAAACACACAGGTTGTAGACTCAAAGCTTTTTAGTAGAATATTATTGTATATGTTAAATGGGCACTTGCCCTTGGACGGAATATGATACTGGTGACATCCATCACCAGAACAAACAGCACCTTGGCTGTACCTGCCGCTGGGGTGAGGCCGGAGCGCTGATGCTTACGTTAGTGGGTGGGTCCATCTCCATATAAAATACTCAAAAGGACCTTTAGGTCTCGTGCTGTTTGATTTCCCATTTACTTTCCTTTCCTTTTTACCTGCAGGTAGGGTTTACTTTGGGTGCTGATGTTTACACTGTTTGCTGTGTCCAGGTACAATATCTTTTGAGGCGTCATGAAGTGACCACTGGCGCCTACACAGACTGAGAGTCCAAAATACATGACTGTAGGATAATGTTGCCGTAAATGTCATCTGTATATCAGACTAAAATTATCTGTTTTTATCAGGTGAGCCCCGACATAGATAATGACGGGTTAGCATCGCTTATGACAGGACTGGCTAGCTCAGAGTATGTTTGGTGGGTCATTAGAGGAATATCGCTCACCAAACACTGTGGTTAGGAGGGCGTGATACAGGCGGGTCTGAGGCCATGAGTTATGCACGTATCATAACTCAAGCATTCGATAATTCACATATCAAACACATCACGCATCTCCACATCTGTCTGTTGTCAGACTCCGTAAATTATGTTAAACTCGTATTACGACCGTATCTCCAAATAATTCACATATCAAACTCTTAACTTATCTCATTATGTTCTGCCAGCTGTTCAATCCCAGACTGTATCTAAGGTGGGCACGACAAAAACTTGCACCAATGTAAGCTACCTTTCTCCACGCACTCCATAACAAGACTCATTTTCCTTACTGCCTGCAAGCCAGCATTCTCTAGTGACTGGTATAAAACATGCCAATCCCTGATGTCTTCATTTGTGTGGGAAAGCACCGAAAAAAAAAAAAAATAAGCAGACAATACTTTTCATCTGTAAATACCAGCAGTTACCCTACACTCATTCCTATTGTGTGTTGTACTAGACAGGGTGTGTGTGGCGTTGGAGCACATCGACGTTTGGGCCCGGATGTTAAAAGCTCAAGATAATGAAGGTAATATCCTGGTAACTCCTGGAACCTGCTAAATTTGTTGACTCTGGTGATGCATTGCGACCTTGTTAAATCTAGAATAATAGCTACGCTGGGTACGGATGATGAGGATACTGAGGAAGTTGAATCAGGAAGATGACATACATCATCGGACCTTACAACCGATTCATGATTCTCCCAGTAAATCTAATAATTGTGGGTTTTGATTCACACTTAGATTAGCATGAGAGGTAAGGAAGAAGGCATCACATATATCCTCCCTTAACCTAACCCCACAGGGTTCTCTCTCTCTCTCTCTCTCTCTCTCTCTCTCTCTCTCACCAACAACCCTTCCATCAGTCGTCAATCTTTTCACTACGTTGCCTTAATTAAGATGTCACCACTACAGTTGTTGCAGGTTCTCCCCAAGTAAGAACAGTGGAAATGAAATACACAGCTCTAAAGTTACAGGAAACGGTTTTCGTAATGGCAATGATAGAGCAAATTTCATCACTTTCAGTCTGGTAATCTGAGAGAGTTATGTTTGGCTCTGTTCTGTTCACTCCTTGGAAAGAGCAGCTTTTTTTTTTTTTTTTTTTTTTTTCCCAATTTCTTGGCCTTTAGTTCTTTCTTCTGTACATTATAGATTATCAAATCTAGCTTTGTATTTCCAGACAAACCAAAGAAAATGTAAAGCGTGTCTCCTTTAGCAGTCGCAAAGTAACAGTATTAAATGAATATATCTGGTGTCGATATTGCAAAACAGTGAGCAGTAGAAAACCAGCAAATCTGTTTTAGTGACGAAAAAGAAACGATAAAACGTGTAGAACGAGTGCAATGATTAGACAGAAACCGTTGAAAATAAGCTGATCTTTACAGCAATTACAGATGAACAGACTGAGCAAATATGGTTCAATAAACAAGGGGAAACAGTATTATACAAAGAAGATATTACTAAAATGCTTGCGACAAACAACACCCTGTCAACGGCCAGGCAACAACCCAACACACACCTTACCATCATAACATACTCATAGCCACCTCGCCCACTTCATCTACCCTTACTTATCTTCATCCCAATCCTGCCTCCATCACCTGTATAACCTGCAGGATCATCACATCATCACCCCATTAATCAACATCACAGGCCGCCTTTGTGCCACCCGCCTACAGGAGTAACAAAGATATCACTATGAGGATGGGGAAATCGACAGTGTATCAGAGAGAGAGAGAGAGAGAGAGAGAGAGAGAGAGAGAGACGTACATACACATATACAAATATTCATATCTACAAACACACAACCACACATACACACAATTGCCGGGATACATACACATACATATACATATGCACACATATATATACATGCACACAGAAGAAAAGTGAAGAAACACACACACACACACACACACACACACACACACACACACACACACACACACACATGTCTGCAACATTCGATGCCTTTCCTCTAACTTTCCCTCTGTCGAACACCACCTCTCCTCCTCTAAACCTCACCTTCTCATCCTGACAGAGACTCAGCTGTCTGAGGCAACTGACAGCAAACCCTTTTCTGTTTCCTCCTACTTTCTCTAAACTCATTTCAAAGCCAAAGGGGGCTGTTGTGTATATGTACACAACGACTTGTCTTGCTCTCGTGTTCCTGAACATGATTCTTCTGAATTCTCTACACTCTGGCTTTGGCTTTCCCGTCATTCTCTGACTAAATATAACTGCGCTGTTAACATATCTCTAATTCTACTGTCTATGAAAAACTCTTTGACTATCTTACTTCTGCGATGGAACACATTCTATCCATTTCTCCTTTCTCTGAAATCTCCATTCTAGGAGATTTCAATGTTCACCACCATCTTTGGCTCTCCTCTCCTTTCACTGGTCCACTTGGTGAACAAGCCCACATCTTTCTATCCTTAATGACCTAGAGCAGCTTCTACAGCACCCTACTCGTATCCCTGACCGTCTTGGAGAGAGCTCCAACATACTTGACCTGTTCCTTACAACTAAGCCTTCTGCTTACACTGTTCATCTTTCCTCTCTGTTGGGCTCCTCCGATCACAACCTTATTACCTTAACCTGTCCTATCGCTCCGGTACGGCCTGTGGACCCCCAAAGAAATGTCGACTGTGGCACTTTGGAGCTGCGGACTGGGAGGCCCTCAGGCAGTACAGTACTTCTTTCATCATCCCTGGAATGATTACTGCTCCCATGACCGGGAGCCATCTGAGTGTGCTTTGCGCATTACGGAGGTTATTCTCTCGGGCATGGAAGCTGACATTCCCTTCTCATATCCTTTGACTAATACAAGAAAGCCTTGGTTTAATCGAGCTTGTTCTAATGCTGTCCGCAACAAGGAGAGGGCCTATAAAAGGTACCAAAGCCAACCCAACCCTGAATCACATCTTGTTTATGTTTCTGCCCGGAATCGTCCTAAGTCTGTTCTGTGTTCAGCTAAAAATAATTTCATCCGTATTAAATGCTCTCAACTCTCCAACTCGAATTCTTCTCGTGCCTTCTGAAACTTTGCCAGAAACCATTCTAACAACTTTATCTCATCATCCTTCCCCCCACTTTTCTTCTTTGATGGCCTTGTAGCTATTTCTTCTACTGATAAAGCTGATCTCTTTGCTCAGACTTTCTCCTCCAATTCCTCCTTAGACAATTCCGATGCTGTTCCATCATCACTTCCCCCCTCTGACTTTCTCATGGCTGACATTAAAATTTCTTCAGCTGATGTATTTTCTGCCATCACTAGCCTTAATACTAACAAGGCATATGGGCCTGATGAAGTCCCTCCTATTGTCCTGAAGAACTGTGTGTCATTTATAAATATTTAAAGCATAACCTGGATTCCAGATAGGATGGAGAAGAGGTTTATTGTCGCATGAACTGGATTTTACTACTTGTATTTGCATTAGTAAACTGTGCACAAGGATGGTGGAACCCCAATTTGCGTGTTATCAATGTGGATTTGTTACGTTGACCAGAACTGTTCTGGGACCCTTTTGCCAACTCATTGACACCATGCATCGCCACCAAGCACAGTCAATGCACACTGCATTACAACCTACTGCTATAATGAGGGACTTTACCGGGTGCGTGAAATTACTTGTAGCAACAGAAATATCTATGAGCCCACATAACTGTATGTCTGCTGGGTATCTTACGGTTATAAATTAAAAAAAAAGTCTTTGGTATACAAATATGATATAGCAACTGCTATATTCAATGATTATAAACCTGGTGCTGGTAATAACTTGCTTATGTATATTTATGACCCCGAATTTCAGTTCCCTCAGGTGGGTATCCTGAGGTTATGAATGAGAAAATGTCTAGGGATATAAATGAGAAAAAGTCTCAGGTGGGTTCACCAAAATAAAAAGCAATAATTCCCTACAGGACCACCGTCTCGTAAACGTTACTTTCGTGGCCACTTTTTGAGGTCATAATGTTTCACTGCTGAAGACTTTATTTCCTTGTGCGTCAGAACGAGAACATGTTTTTATTTCTCCCTCCATGCATCCAACCACATCCTTTATTCTCTCTCCCACTTCCTGTATTCAGTTCTCTCTCTCTCTCTCTCTCTCTCTCTCTCTCTCTCTCTCTCTCTCTCTCTCTCTCTCTCTCTCATCCCTTGACCTATAACATTATTTCTTTCTTCCTGGCCATCCATCACTCTCTCCATCCTTCCTAAATTAATCTTCAGTATTCTTATATTCCTAGATTCATTATTTTATCTCTGCGGTATTCTTCCATTTTACTGATTTCCTTCAAGTTTCGTATCCTAACACAATTCTTTAAGCCTAAGATTACTCCCCATCCCCCATCACCATCTCCACAGCGTCACCCCATCACCCCGCACTGGCAATAAACAGAATAAAGAGCCATTTTTTTCTTCACCACATTATTCAGATGGCCTCTGATGTGACAGGTATATACAGGACATTGTAACCAAACACTCGCTAAACATTTCCCCCCATCACCGTCACCACACCCACCAAACTCTTCTGGGATGCCACATAGCTTGCTTTACGAAAGAGTCTTTAAGGAACCTTAAAGTTATAAATGCAGTGTGATGTACCAGTAGCTTTGTAGAGAATACTGTAAGTGTTGTATGATGGTTTCGTACTCTTTCGTGAACAAGGGATCACATAACAGCTCAAGGTCTGTCCTCTCCAATGAAGCTTATACATATCAGGAGCCAAATATACAAAACCTTCACTCTGAGATTCCTGGACATACTGTGCATCACAGAGCAAAATCGCAAGCATAGGGTACGATCACCTGAAGAAGACTCCTCCAGAACTAACCAACTACATGCATGAAACAGTGAATATACTGCAGCTCTTACATAAGACAGTAACATTCTATTGTAAGGAAGTTTATATTCACTGACCAAATTTTCTTAATATCCTCATAAGCTTCCATATAAATTCTTCCTTAGTCAGTTGTACTCTAGATGATAAATCCAGTGTTCTTGGTAAACAACTCAAACACCACCCAGCATATTCCCAGAGTTAGTTACTGTGACTATCCCACGTCCTTAACAAGAAGCCACAGAGAACAATAAAGGACATAACTGACACGGTACCAGCAGCTCTCTTGTGTGAAGGTAGCTAAAATTAATGACTACGTATAAAAAGTTCTTGTGGGTTGCATCCCCGTCTGTCAGATCCGCTTGCGATGCTTATACTGACGGATGCAACGACAGTCATTTTACACAAGGCAGGTAGTCTGGGGTGAGATGTGTGGTGATGGTGGCAGTGACAACAACACAATCAATTTGAATAAGGCAGGTTGGGTGGGGTGGACGGTGATGCTGTCTATGACAACAGTAACACAATTTACATAAGGCTAATGGGGTGGGGTGAAAGGTGATGCTGGCAGAGACAACAACAACACACTTAGGTTTACACAAGGGTAGTGGGATAGGTGGTGGTATTGGCAGTGACACCTCCAACAGTAAAGTCATTTTCCCTTTGATGATAGATGTATAGTTGGCTTGCGGGGTTGAGTACAAAGTTTTGTACGGTGGTGAGGCTGTGAGGTGAGGGGAGGGAAGGTGAGAGAGCAGTTCACACCGCCACGACACCAGCAACAAGGTGCACAGGCACAACTGGCAGGTCTAGTCTGGTCTGCTCTGGTCTCCATGCACAACACCAATATACACAACACTACACAATGCCTTACTGACATGAGGATCTAAACCTCAACTTACAAGAACAATGCTGGTACCAGTACAGAACGGCGCCAAGTATACGATAACATTTTTATGCAGTACTGTACCTGTGCTGTGATAGCTGGGAGCGGCTACCATCCACTCACAAGCTATAGTGCTGCTTTTGGGTGACTTTACATTACGTGACATGTGATTTCCGAGAATACAGAAACCATTTACTATGTTAGGCAGTAATCATATAAACAAATGACCTCGGCTGACCTAGTGGTTCTAGGTGCTCCAAGCAGATGGTCCCGGTAAGGGTTTTCCTCAAAAGGAAAGTTGGGGTTTATTGCTCACATAAATCCACTCAAAGGCGTGTTGGGCTGGTCACCCTCGCCTTAAACATCAGGACTGTGTAGCTTAGTCCTGGTCCCCTACACACCTGATGGAACAAAAATTGACTGGATGATAGTCAGATGAGGATGAGAATCAGTGTGTAGGCTGTCCTTACCACGGCCACCCTCACTCACTTGCTCAGGGACAACCACACTCACGCACTGACAACACAAACAAGGAATATAATCTTATCTTTCAATTATCAGGCACGCCTGCTTCAAGACGAAAGGCCTCACCTAAGTTAAAGGAATATCTACAGAATATTTTGTCAACCACCGACTGAATATAATTGTTTGAAGTTAGCAATAATAATAAAAAAAATTATAAGTCACCGTTCTGAAAAGGGAAGACCTACACGATGCTGATTTTAACCCTTTCATTATAAGAGGACTTGCCTAATATTAGTACGACCTTCTGAGGGTAGCAAGATGTACAGAAAAAAGAAAGTGATAGTCCTTGTATGGGATCCTCCCCGTTTTATTAGTAGTTTAATTTTTCTACTGGTGTGTCCATTTATATCACTATTCATGGTTTTTAAAGATTCTGTGTTTATTTTTTTGTTTACGTGGGCAGCTTACCTGCTACCGTCCCATTCTTATTTAACTCAATTTGTTTACGGTGAAAAAAGGATGGCCACGCGGGGTAACCTTGCATCCACGGCCCTGGCAGACAGAGCCGTCCTTTCAGCTCTAATATGGCTGACCCAAAACATCTATAGAGCATCCCATGCCTAAAATGTGGGTAATGTCGGCCTACCCTGGTGACAAACAAATGACGTCCTTTTGGTGGTGTGTGTGTGTGTGTGTGTGTGTGTGTGTGTGTGTGTGTGTGTGTGAAGGGGGGGGGGACAAAGGGAAGGGCTCACAGGGAAGGTGAGAGGGTTCTCAGATTATGGCTACGGACGAAGAGTCAGCTATAAGAAGGGACGAGGGAAGACAGCACGAAAACACAGTCAAGTTTCCGTGACGACGACGGGCAGGTGGGTATGTAAACACTGGGGTTGCCATGACGATGGCAGATAGGGAATTTGTCAAGATGAGATGCCCCAGGTGACTACCACACGCATGGTTTTCTTCAATTTGCAACATGCAGACCACCTATTACAGCGAAATTTCTTATCTTTAACTTCACCAATGTAATTTTGTTGTGACACCACACACTGCCACGTCATAATTCTGAGGTGGACTAGGGTGGCTTCCTCAAATGTATGTAAGATGGATCTTGTATTTGACCCACGAATCAAATCCACTTTACCCTCAACACAGATCACAAAAGTTTCTATGAATAGTTAACGAGGGAAGGGGCAGTGGACATTTTCTGGCCATTATGGGCTTTGCCGGATGCGAATAATGGTAAGAAACCGAGAACCGAGGGAGATGCGAGTGGGAAGGAGGAAAAGAAGAGAAAGGGAATGAGATGAGACAGAGGTACGAAAGAACAAGAAGGGGGAGAGGAACTAAGAGGAAGGAGGGAAAACGTGAGGAAGGAGGAATGATGCAAAGAGAGAAATTTTATTGGCAGGAGGGAATGACGAAATAATGAGAAAGATGGAGCAATAGAAAGCAAAAGAAATGGAGAGAGGCAGAAAACACATGACCGTGAGGTAGTAATGGAAGAAGCGAGGAAGTCAAGAAGAAGAGGAAACGGAATGAGAAAGACATGGAAAGCTTAGCAGACCCCATTATGACAGAGGAAGGGAGAATACGAGAAAAAACGGTGCCACAGCGCAGGCTTATGTAACCTCCCTCTGTAACGACCATGTGATTATTAACTTGTCACAAAGAATTTAATCCACTGTCTCTCACGGAAGCAGTGTTGCCAGACGTTTGATGATTTCCATGTCCATACCTGCTTGTGGTGTGAAGTAAATATCAACAGAGTTAGTTCTGCTCCTCGACGAATTTTATTTGGTGTTTTGGCCGCAAGATTGTTTCTGGCAGCTTTCTCTCTCTCTCTCTCGCTCTCTTTCTCACTGCAAAAAGACTGGCGCTTAGTATGCCTAACATAGAGAATAACAGCGTTTATATGACCTTGGTTCAAGAAGGGCTGAACTAGGGTTGCCGTATCTGAACAGTCAAAATGCAGGACGCCTCTGCTGAAACCCACGCTTCCCCTCCCCCTCCCCCCGGGCCTCCTCCAACACACGCTTTGGATCTCTGTCTTATGAAACCTTGATATATATATATATATATATATATATATATTTTATGGAACAGAGAGAGATAATGAACACTTCAAGTAAGAATACTAAAATCACTACTGTCCCGCAAAGTTCCAGGTTCAAAACAAAAGAGCGAAGTAAAATTACAAGTTAAAGTTTAATGCTCAAACTAACAACTAAACATTCAGGACTCATAAGGATAATGTAATGGCAAAACAGGTTACATATATGGTTAACTGCAATAGCCTCTATTAACATGAATTTAGCAAGAGCAAATTTATCTAAGTCAGCCCTGATAAATGAGAAAACCGGATAATGCTCAGTTAAAGCAAGATATATTATTACAGATACAAAATAATTTTAATATTGGCTGACATTAAAAACTCTACATGAATCACAAAAACCTTACCAGGCCTACGAATTAACGCCTTAGGCCATACAGTACAAGATAAATGGTAACAACACTTATACTCAAATTATACAGCAGCTAGATGGCTGGAGACTTCCTGAGCACTCACAAAAATAATAATACACTATACAGGGGTAGGACAGAGATGTAAACAAAATGAGGAGTAGATCTAAATGGTCCTAATGCAGAGACTGAGCTCATTATATAGAGGCCGCCAGAGCTTAATTCAACTTGCAAGGACACACAAATGAGGGCAGAGAGTACGAAGAGTTGACACTCCTGCTCTGAACAACAGAAAGAACGACTTACTCTACTATAAGGGGGAGAAGGGGGGAGTGAGGTAGAACACGCAAGCCTGGTCACTATGGAAGCCACGAGGCGAATCGTGATCAAACATGCAGCATACTGTATGTTAGAATTATACAAAGGATGATGAAATCATAGGCTATGTAACACCTCCCCACAAAGAAAAAGAAATTTACAAAGGAAATTTCTTATTACTCTAAAACAATCTGTTTAAAGTCTAGATAAGCAATCTGCAATAACATTTTCTTTTCCCTTGACATATTGTATGTCTAATGAATACTCCTGAAGAAGTAGACTCCATCTTGTCAATCTCTGATTTTTATCTTTAAACTTACTAAGGAATTTCTGTGGGTTATGATCGGTATAAATGACTATAGGGTCAAAACCAGAACACAAATAAAATGAAAAATGCTGTAAACCCAAAATCAAGGCCAAAAGCTCTTTCTCAATACTTGAGTAGTTCTTTTGAGGTGAAGTGAACTTCATACTGTAATAAGATACAGGGTGTTCAATACCCTGCTCATCCTCTTCCAGCAAAAAAGCCCCAGCTCCTGTATCACTTGCATCAACAGCCATCTTAAAAGACTTAGAAAAATTTGAAGTGGCGAGCACTGGCTGACTTAATAGGATAGCTTTAAGTTTACTGAAAGAGGATTCACAGATATCGGTCTAGACAAATTTAACTCCCTTTTTCAGTAGGTCTGTAAGTGGTGATACAAGAATTGAAAAGTTAAGAACAAATCTCCTGTAATAACATACCATTCCCAAAAATCTTTGTAGTTCTTTCCTACTTTTAGGTCTGGGAAGATCACTTATAACCTGAACCTTAGCTTCTGGTGGTGCAACGTGTCCATCACCAATTACGTACCCAAGGTACTGAACTTTAGCTTGACCAAACTCACACTTCGATAAATTAGCTACAAGATTAGCCTGAACCAAACGTTCAAGAAATTTACTGACATGGCATAGGTGATCTTTCCAGTTGTCACTGAAGATTAATCCATCATCAATATAAACAACACACCCTGCCAAACCCTCTGTTACAACATTCATGAGCTTCTGAAAAGTGGCTGGTGCATTCTTCATACCATATGGCATTACAGAACATGCAAAAGTCTTTCCTAGTGTTACAAAACATGAGATCTCCCTAGCACGTTCAGTCATAGGTACTTGCCAGTATCCCTTTAACAAATCAAACTTACTTATGAACCTAGCCTTTCCGATCTTGTCTATGCAATCTTCCACGCGAGGGAGAAGGTAAGTGTCTGTTTTGGTTATCTGATTAACACGTCTGTAGTCAATGCAAAGCCGCTGTGACCCACCTGGCTTAGGGACTAGAGTGACAGGAGAACTCCACTCGCTCTGACAGGGCTCAATCATCTTGTGGTCCAACAGGTAGCCAGGCTCCTTCTAGATGAGAGGAACTTTCACTGGGTTCACACGGTAAGGAGGCAGTTTAATTGGCTTTGCATCTCCAACATCGACATCATGCATCAACACAGTGGTTCTTCCTGGAGTGGCACGGAACACTTGCGGGTACTCCTGCAGTAATGCCGAAAACTCCTGCCTTTCCTCGGGAGCTAGATGAGAAAGCTTAGTCTGGAGATCATTCATGATATCAGGATTCTTCCCCAAACTATCACTTAGGCTCCTACTGCATGGGAGAACTTCACTTGCAGACTCGGGTGGAACAGCTACAGTGCAGACTGAGTTATTTTCGTCCCGCCTGTGATATAACTTTAGCATGATGATGTGACAAAGTTGCTTGTTCTTTCTACGATCTGGTGTGGCGATGACATAGTTGACATCACTGAGTTTCTTCTCCACGAAATAAGGACCGCTAAACTTGGCTTGAAGAGGTTGCCCACGCACTGGTAGCAGAATCAAAACCTGTTCTCTTGGCTGAAAATGGCGTAACCTGGACTTCTTATCATACCAAGTCTTCATCTTTTCCTGAGCAGCTCCTAAATTCTCTCTCGCCAGCTGTAAAGCAGTGGACAGCCGTTCTTTGAACTTCATCACATACTCCAGCAGGTTGACGTCATCTTCCTCCGACAGCCAGCATTCCTTGAGTAGCTTAAGGGGTCCTCTTACTTCATGGCCAAACAGTAGTTCAAAGGGTGAGAAGTCCAGTGATTCATTTGGAGATTCTCTTGCGGCAAATACAACGAATGGAAGACCTTTATCCCAGTCTTTCTGATGTTCCAAACAGTATTTTCTGAGCATCGATTTGAGTATTTGATGATATCTCTCCAATGCTCCTTGGGTCTGGGGATGGTAAGCTGAAGACCTGATCTGGGTGATGCCCAACTCTTTCAGAGACTGCTTGAAAACATTTGACATGAAATTACTTCCCCGGTCTGACTGTACCTCCTTGGGCAGACCAAACTTGGTGAAGAACCCCAGCATTTCCTTAACCATGTTTTTTGCTGAGATATTTCTAAGTGGAATGGCTTCAGGATAACAAGTACCCATATCAATCAGGGTCAACACATAAGAAAATCCTGAAGAAGTCTTAGGAAGAGGGCCCACAATATCCACCAACACACGGGTGAATGGCGCCTCAAAAGGAGGAACGGGAACTAGAGGTGCAACCTTTTCGGTCTGATTACACTTCCCCACAACTTGACAGGTGTGACTAGACTTAAAATACCAGGAAACATCCCTGAAGATACCTGGCCAGTAGAAGTGTTTCAAAATGCGTGCCACAGTCTTACTCACTCCAAGGTGTCCTGCCAAACTGGAATCATGAGCCACTCTAATGATATCCTGCCTACAAACACGAGGGATGACAACTTGATGTACAACCTCCCATTCACAGTCGGCTGATGCTGTTGGGGATCTCCACTTTCTCATAAGTACTCCTGACTTTATATAATAACAAGTAGAAGCACCAGCTGACTCTTCCTCACTGCAAGCAGAGTTAGCTAGACCTTTCAACTCAGGGTCAGCAACCTGCAACTCAACCAACTCTTGACAAGACAAATTATCAACACTACGGGGTACTGCCTCATCTGGTGAGTGGTCCAAATTAGCAAGAAAAGTGTAAGCTAGGATAACATCATCATCATCATTATCCTCTAAGTCACCAGTAACTTTAGACTTAGCCCTAGTGACAGCACATGCAGAGAATACGTCAGGGATATCACAATCCTGGGTCGCATTCAGTTGTTCACTAGACAACTGAGGAGCTGGACACACTTGACTTCCACCAATATCATTTCCAAGTAAGAAAGTTACACCTGACACTGGGAATGTCTCAACCAACCCAACCATAACGGAACCATTAACAAAACCAGACTCTAAATTCACTCTGCACAGAGGGACAGAGAAGTAATTATTCCCTACACCTTGTAAGATTACAGTTTCATCAGAGGAATTAACATTAGAGCCTAGAACACTGGTCAGCATAAGGGATTGGCAAACACCTGTATCACGATATATTTTAACTGATTTCCTGTCATTATTGTCCAGAGGACTGACAAAACCATCAGACAGGAAATTAGCACATGAACTCTTGAGAGTGTCACCCACGTTACTACTCAAAAGAGGAGCTTCATCATGAGAATTTAATTTACCCCTCAAAGCAGGTTCAGTTAACTCAGTTAAAGAATTCTGGGAACTCTCAAGGGTGGATACTAGACCAATTGACTGAATATTTAAAGATTCCTTTTTGTTCACATCACGCTGTCTCCTGAAACATTTCTCCGTAGTATGACCAAACTTACTACAATAAGTACATTTACTTTTCTGAAATCTAGAGGTGGAGCTGGTATTAACTTCCTGAGAAACATCATCTTTATTCTCTTTCCTGTTACCTGTACTCTGGTTAGAGGCAACGTACTTACTCTCAGCTTTCCTTATTTCTTTAGAATATCTCTTGTGAGTAAGAACATATTCATCAGCTAAAACTGCAGCATCAGACAAATTATCTATTGTTTTCTCATCAAGATATAGGCTTACATCTTTATTAATACACCTTTTGAAGTCCTCCAGCAAATCATCTGCTTAAATTTATCAAAATGAGAATTTCCATTCGTAGAATTTAACCACTGCTCTAACAGATCTTCTTTGATTTTTGCATACTCAACATGGGATTGCTTATCTTGCTCATAAGATGTCCTAAATTTTACTCTATAGGCTTCAGGAACAAGCTCATAGGCCTTAAAAATCAAGCTCTTAACTACATCATAATTATCAGATTGATCCTAAGGCAAAGATGCTTAAGTTACTTGAGCTTTCCCGTTGAGAACAGTCTGAAGGAGTACTGGCCAATACTTTTTGGGCCAATTAAAACCTGTAGCTACCCTCTCAAAAAACTGAAAATACTTTGTTAAATCAGATTCATTAAAAGGAGGGACAAGTTTAACATTTTTAGCCACATCAAAATCATCAGAGCCAGATGATCCAGTTCCACTTTGTTTCATGCGATACTTATGGTCTGCCTGAATCCTAGTAATTTCAATTTGTGCCTGTGCCTCCTGAATACGAGCCTGAGACTCAGCCTCCTTAGCACGAGCCTCCTGCAGGGCTAGCTGTAACTTATCTATTTCAATCTGCGTTTCCTCATCTGAAGGAGTTACATTAAACAAGCTTTTATTAATCATGTCAACAATTTGATCTTTAGAATGATGAGAGCAAACAGCAATTCCCAGTTGTTGAGCAACAAGCTTAATTAAGTTCATTCTTTGTTCTGTTTTCTACATCACACACTGTTTGCACATTTGACAAAAAATCTTTGGCTTCATCAAGAGTAGTAATAGCAGACATCATGAATAAATCACAGTCACAAAATATCAAGCAATATCCTTATGATAATATCCTGAATATCCTGATAAGAGGTTGCCAAATTTATGTTACGGAACAGAGAGAGATAATGAACACTTCAAGTGAAAATACTAAAATCACTACTGTCCCTCAAATTTGCAGGTTCAAAACAAAAGAGTTAGGTAAAATTACAAGTTAAAGTTTAATGCTCAAACTAACAACTAAACATTCAGGACTCATAAGGATAATGTAATGGCAAAACGGGTTACATATATGGTTAACTGCAATAGCCTCTATTAACATGAATTTAGCAAGAGCAAATTTATCTAAGTCAGCCCTGATAATTGAGAAAACCGGATAATGCTCAGTTAAAGCAAGATATATTATTACATATACAAAATGTTATTAATATTGGCTGACATTAAAAACTCTACATGAATCACAAAAACCTTACCAGGCCTACAAATTAACGCCTAAGGCCATACAGTACAAGATAAATGGTAACAACACTTATACTCAAATTATACAGCAACTAGATGGCTGGAGACTTCCTGAGCACTCACAAAAATAATAACAACTGTACAGGGGAGGACAGAGATGTGAACAAAATGAGGAGTAGATCTAAGTGGACCTAATGCAGAGACTGAGCTCATTATATAGGGGCCGGAAGAACTTGATTCAACTTGCAAGAAGGACGCACAAATGAGGGCACAGAGGACGAAGAGTTGACACTCCTGCTCTGAACAACAGAAAGAACGACTTATTCTACTATAAGGGGGAGAAGGGGGGAGTGAGGTAAAACACGCAACCCTGGTCACTATGGAAGGCACGAGGCGAATCGTGATCAAACATGCAGCATACTGTACGTTGGAATTATACAAAGGATGATGAAATCATAGGCTATGTAACAATATATATATATATATATATATATATATATATATATATATATTGTTACATGGCCTATGATTTCATTATCCTTTGTATAATTCCAACGTACAGTATGCTGCATGTTTGATCACGATTCGCCTCGTGGCTTCCATAGTGACCAGGCTTGTGTGTTCTACCTCACTCCCCCCTTCTCCCCCTTATAGTAGAATAAGTCGTTCTTTCTGTTGTTCAGAGCAGGATTGTCAACTCTTTGTCCCCTATGGCTTCATTTGCACACCCTTCTTACAAGTTGTATCAAGCTCTGCCGGCCCCTATATAATGAGCTCAGTCTCTGCATTAATTGCCACTTAGATCTACTCCTCATTTGGTTCACATCTCTGTCCTCCCCTGTATAGAGTATTATATTTGTGAGTGCTCAGGAAGTCTCCAACCATCTAGCTGCTGTGTAGTTTGAGTATGGTTGTTGTTACCATTCTTCTTGTGCTGTGTGGCCTGGGATGTTGGTGGGCCTGGTGAGGTTTTTGAGATTCATGTGGAGTTTTTGATGTCAGCCATTATTAATAATACTTTGTATCTGTAATAATATATCTTGCATTAACTGAGCATTATCCTGTTTTCTCATTTTATCAGGGCTAACTTAGATAAATTTACTCTTGCTAATTTTGTGTTAATAGAGGCTATTGCAGTTAACCATATATTTAACCTGTTTTTTGCCATTACATTATCCTTATGAGTCCTGAATGTTTAGTTGTTAGTTTGAGCATTAAACTTTAACTTGTAATTTTACCTAACTCTTTTTTTTGAACCAGCAAATATGCGGGACAGTAGTGATTTTAGTATTCTCACTTGAAGTGTTCATTATCTCTCTCTGTTCCGTAACATAAATTTGGCGACCTCTTATCAGGATATTCAGGATATTATCATAAGGACATTGCTTGATATTTTGTGACTGTGATTTATTCATGATGTCTACTGTTACTACTCTTGATGAAGCCAAAGTTTTTTTGTCAAATGTGCAAACAGTGTGTGATGTAGAAAACAGAACAAACAATGAACTTAAGCTTGTTGCTCCACAATTGGGAATTGCTGTTCACTCTCATCATTCTAAAGATCAAATTGTTGGCATGATTAATAAAAGCTTGTTCGATGTAATTCCTCCAGATGAGCAAACGCAGATTGAAAGAGCTAAGTTACAGCTAGCCCTGCAGGAGGCTCGTGCTAAGAAGGCTGAGTTTCAGGCACGTGCTAAGAAGGGTGAGTCTCAGGCTCGTATTCAGGAGGCACAGGCACAGGCTGAGTCTCAGGCTCGTATTCAGGAGGCACAAATTGAACTTGCTAGGATTCAGGCTGACCATGAGTATCGCATGAAACAAGGTGGAACTGGATCATCTAGCTCTGATGATTTTGATGTGGCTAAAAATGTTAAACATGTCAATCTTTTTAATGAATCTGATTTAACAAAGTATTTTCAGTTGTTTGAGAGGGTAGCTACAGGTTTTAATTGGCCCAAAAAGTATTGGCCTGTACTCCTTCAGACTGTTCTCAACGGGAAAGCTCAAGTGACTTATGCATCTTTGCCTCAGGATCAATCTGATAATTATGATGTAGTTAAGAGCTTGATTCTTAAGGCCTATGAGCTTGTTCCTGAAGCCTAGAGTAAAATTTAGGACAACTTATAAGCAAGATAAGCAATCCCATGTTGAGTATGCAAAAATCAAAGAAGATCTGTTAGAGCAGTGGTTAAATTCTATGAATGGAAATTCTGATTTTGATAAATTTAAGCAGATGATTTTGCTGGAGAACTTCAAAAGGTGTATTAATAAAGATGTAAGCCTATATCTTGATGAGAAAACAATAGATAATTTGTCTGATGCTGCAGTTTTAGCTGATGAATATGTTCTCACTCACAAGAGATATTCTAAAGAAAAAAGGAAAGCTGAGAGTAAGTACGTTGCCTCTACTCAGAATACAGGTATCAGGAAAGAGAATAAAGATGATGTTTCTCAGGAAGTAAATACCAGCTTCGCCTCTAGATTTCAGAAAAGTAAATGTACTTATTGTAGTAAGCTTGGTCATACTACGGAGAAATGTTTCAGGAGACAGCATGATGTGAACAAAAAGGAGTCTTTAAATATTCGGTCAATTGGTCTAGTGTCCACCCTTGAGAGTTCCCAGAATTCTTTAATCGAGTTAACTGAACCTGCTTTGAGGGGTAAATTCAATCCTCATGATGAAGCTCCTCTTTTGAGCAGTAACATGGGTGACACTCTCAAGAGTTCATGTGCTAATTTCCTGTCTGATGGTTTTGTCAGTCCTCTGGACAATAATGACAGGAAATCAGTTAAAATATATCGTGATAAAGGTGCTTGCCAATCCCTTATGCTGACCAGTGTTCTAGGCTCTAATGTTAATTCCTCTGATGAAACTGTAATCTTACAAGGTGTAGGGAATAATTACTTCTCTGTCCCTCTGTGCAGAGTGAATTTAGAGTCTGGTTTTGTTAATGGTTCCATTATGGTTGGGTTGGTTGAGACACTCCCAATGTCAGGTGTAACTTTCTTACTTGGAAATGATATTGGTGGAAGTCAAGTGTGTCCAGCTCCTCAGTTGTCTAGTGAACCAGTAACTGCGACCCAGGATTGTGATATCCCTTATGTGTTCTCTCCATGTGCTGTCACTAGGGCTAAGTCTAAAGTTACTGGTGACTTAGAGGATAATGATGATGATGATGTTATCCTAGCTGACACTTTTCTTGCTAATTTGGACCACTCACCAGATGAGGCAGTACCCCGTAGTATTGATAATTTGTCTCGTCAAGAGTTGGTTGAGTTGCAGGTTCCTGACCCTGAGTTGAAAGGTCTAGCTAACTCTGCTTGCAGTGAGGAAGAGTCAGCTGGTGCATCTACTTGTTATTATATAAAGTCAGGAGTACTTATGAGAAAGTGGAGACCCCCAACAGCATCAGCCGACTGTGAATGGGAGGTTGTACATCAAGTTGTCATCCCTCGTGTTTGTAGGAAGGATATCATTAGAGTGGCTCATGATTCCAGTTTGGCAGGACACCTTGGAGTGAGTAAGACTGTGGCACGCATTTTGAAGCACTTCTACTGACCAGGTATCTTCAGAGATGTTTCCTGGTATTGTAAGTCTTGTCACACCTGTCAAGTTGTGGGGAAGTGTAATCAGACCAAAAAGGTTGCACCTCTAGTTCCCATTCCTCCTTTTGAGGCGCCATTCACCCGTGTGTTGGTGGATATTGTGGGCCCTCTTCCTAAGACTTCTTCAGGATTTTCTTATGTGTTGACCCTGATTGATATGGCTACTCGTTATCCTGAAGCCATTCCACTTAGAAATATCTCAGCAAAGAACGTGGTTAAGGAAATGCTAGGGTTCTTCACCAAGTTTGGTCTGCCCAAGGAGGTACAGTCAGACCGGGGAAGTAATTTCATGTCAAATGTTTTCAAGCAGTCTCTGAAAGAGTTGGGCATCACCCAGATCACGTCTTCAGCTTACCATCCCCAGACCCAAGGAGCGTTGGAGAGATATCATCAAACACTCAAATCGATGCTCAGGAAATACTGTTTGGAACATCAGAAAGACTGGGATAAAGGTCTTCCATTCGTTGTATTTGCCGCAAGAGAATCTCCAAATGAATCACTGGGCTTCTCACCTTTTGAACTACTGTTTGGCCATGAAGTAAGAGGACCCCTTAAGCTACTCAAGGAATGCTGGCTGTCGGAGGAAGATGATGTCAACCTGCTGGAGTATGTGATGAAGTTCAGAGAACGGCTGTCCACTGCTTTACAGCTGGCAAGAGAGAATTTAGGAGCTGCTCAGGAGAAGATGAAGACTTGGTATGATAAGAAGTCCAGGTTACGCCACTTTCAGCCAGGAGATCAAGTTTTGATTCTGCTACCGGTGCATGGGCAACCTCTTCAAGCCAAGTTTAGTGGTCCTTATTTCGTGGAGAAGAAACTCAGTGATGTCAACTATGTCATCGCCACACCAGATCGTAGAAAGAACAAGCAATTTTGTCACATCAACATGCTAAAGTTATATCACAGGCGCGACGAAAATAACTCAGTCTGCACTGTAGCTGTACCACCCGAGTCTGCAAGTGAAGTTCTCCCATGCAGTATGAGCCCAAGTGATAGTTTGGGGAAGAATCCTGATATCATGAATGATCTCCAGACTAAGCTTTCTCATCTAGCTCCCGAGGAAAGGCAGGAGTTTTCGGCATTACTGCAGGAGTACCCGCAAGTGTTCCGTGCCACTCCAGGAAGAACCACTGTGTTGATACATGATGTCGATGTTGGAGACGCAAAGCCAATTAAACTGCCTCCTTACCGTGTGAACCCAGTGAAAGTTCCTCTCATCCAGAAGGAGCTTGGCTACCTGTTGGACCACAAGATGATTGAGCCCTGTCAGAGCGAGTGGAGTTCTCCTGTCACTCTAGTCCCTAAGCCAGGGGGGCCACAGCGGCTTTGCATCGACTACAAACGTGTTGATTAGATAACCAAAACAGACACTTACCCTCTCACTCGCGTGGAAGATTGCATAGATAAGATCGGAAAGGCTAGGTACATAAGTAAGTTTGATTTGTTAAAGGGATACTGGCAAATACCTATGACTGAACGTGCTAGGGAGATCTCATGTTTTGTAACACTAGGAAAGATTTTAGCATGTTCTGTAATGCCATATGGTATGAAGAATGCACCAGCCACATTTCAGAAGCTCAAGAATGTTGTAACAGAGGGTTTGGCAGGGTGTGTTGCTTATATTGATGATGTATTAATCTTCAGTGACAACTGGAAAGTTCACCTATGCCATGTCAGTAAATTTCTTGAGCGTTTGGTTCAGGCTAATCTTGTAGCTAATTTATCAAAGTCTGAGTTTGGTGAAGCTAAAGTTCAGTACCTTGGGTACGTAATTGGTGATGGACATTTTGCACCACCAGGAGCTAAGGTTCAGGTTATAAGTGATCTTCCCAGACCTAAAAGTAGGAAAGAGCTACAAAGATTTTTGGGAATGGTAGGTTATTACAGGAGATTTGTTCTTAACTTTTCAATTCTTGTATCACCACTTACAGACCTACTGAAAAAGGGAGTTAAATTTGTCAGGACCGATAACTGTGAATCCTCTTTCAGTAAACTTAAAGCTATCCTATTAAGTCAGCCAGTGCTCGCTACTCCAAATTTTTCTAAGCCTTTTAAGATGGCTGTTGATGCAAGTGATACAGGAGCTGGGGCTGTTTTGCTGCAAGAGGATGATCAGGGTATTGAACACTTTGTATCTTATTGCAGTAAGAAGTTCACTCCACCTCAAAAGAACTACTCCACTATTGAGAAAGAGCTTTTGGCCTTGATTTTGGGTTTACAGCATTTTTCATTTTATTTGTGTTCTGGTTTTGACCCCATAGTCACTTATACCGATCATAACTCACAGAACTTCCTTAGTAAGTTTAAAGATAAAAATCAGAGATTGACAAGATGGAGTCTACTTCTTCAGGAGTATTCAATAGACATACAACATGTCAAGGGGAAAGAAAATGTTATTGCAGTTTGCTTATCTAGACTTTAGACAGATTGTTTTAGAGTAATAAGAAATTTCGTTTTTAAATTTCTTTTTCTTTGTGGGGAGGTGTTACATGGCCTATGATTTCATCATCCTTTGTATAATTCCAACGTACAGTATGCTGCATGTTTGATCACGATTCGCCTCGTGGCTTCCATAGTGACCAGGCTTGTGTGTTCTACCTCACTCCCCCGTTCTCCCCTTTATAGTAGAGTAAGTCGTTCTTTCTGTTGTTCAGAGCAGGAGTGTCAACTCTTTGTCCCCTATGGCTTCATTTGCGCGTCCTTCTTACAAGTTGTACCAAGCTCTGCCGGCCCCTATATAATGAGCTCAGTCTCTGCATTAATTGCCACTTAGATCTACTCCTTATTTGGTTCACATCTCTGTCCTCCCCTGTATAGTGTATTATATTTGTGAGTGCTCAGGAAGTCTCCAACCATCTAGCTGCTGTGTAGTTTCAGTATGGGTGTTGTTACCATTTTTCTTGTGCTGTGTGGCCTGGGGTGTTGGTTCGTGGGCCTGGTGAGGTTTTTGTGATTCATTTGGAGTTTTTGATGTCAGCCATTATTAATAATATTTTGTATCTGTAATAATATATCTTGCATTAACTGAGCATTATCCGGTTTTCTCATTATATCAGGGCTGACTTAGATAAATTTACTCTTGCTAATTTCGTGTTAATAGAGGCTATTGCAGTTAACCATATATTTAACCTGTTTTTTGCCATTACATTATCCTTATGAGTCCTGAATGTTTAGTTGTTAGTTTGAGCATTAATCTTTAACTTGTAATTTTACCTAACTCTTTTGTTTTGAACCTGGAAATTTGCGGGACAGTAGTGATTTTAGTATTCTCACTTGAAGTGTTCATTATCTCTCTCTGTTCCGTAACAATATATATATATATATATATATATATATATATATATATATATATATATATATATATATATATATATATATATATGCACACCAGTACTACTGTACTATACCACAATCTTCAACCTTTTTATCCTGCACAGACCAGCAACATTCACTAAGGACTCCGCTACCTAGCAATTGCAGCTAGCAACTGTGCTTCTGAGCCAGTGTAAGGGACAAATACTATTATTTTAAAAAATAACGGTCATTTGCAGACTGTGTGGTCAACTAGACAGTTGTAATAATATAACAAGGAGAAAGAGAGGAGTAATTTTAGAGGGTGTGTGTTCTTTATGTTACCCATTATTGCTGCGAAATGTACTGCGTCAAGCCAATGTAAGAAAAACGCTACTGTGTATCAGTGGAGAATATGTATAAAATGCATGTACAACAAAAGGACGGGAAGATCTGAAACGAAGGGAGAGTGTAGTGGAGGGAGAGTGTAGCAGACGTGATGGTGGTGGAGGGTGTTGTGGCCATCACTCACCGACCTGCTGATATGGCGATGCTGTGTCATCACCTTCGGCCAGGGCTGGTACCGATTTGTGCACTGTATTCCTTTACAACTCTAATACTACCGCTTACTCTTGTAATACATCATACGAATGCCTCTGTATTTCATAACATAGAGTGTAACTTATTTTTATCAAAGGGTATGTGACTACACCCCAAAAAAATGGTGTGGTCACACCCATGAATGTCGAGTTACTAACTGTATATAACTGTATTGGCTGAAGGTGTGTGGCAAGACCCACCATCTTCTTTTGCTGTGTTAGCACTCTGTACCGTTTACAACATGAATTTTTCAATTCATTACAATATAATGGACAATGACTGACAAATGCTAAAACGCCTTAGATGCAGGATAAGATCATAAAAACAAATGCAACAGTGTAAAAATGAAAACTAAGCCAATAATTGTGTGCAATTACCATTTCCTTTATGGGTATAACAGCACTAAGTACGAAGCTCGTGGTTGAACAAGAGGAAAAGGCAGGATAATTTAGTTATCTGCTAGAGCTAAATCTCTCTCTCTCTCTCTCTCTCTCTCTCTCTCTCTCTCTCTCTCTCTCTCTCTCTCTCTCTCTCTCTCTCTCTCTCTCTCTCTCTCTCTCTCTCTCTCTCTCTCGTCATTACAGATATTAATGGTATATTAAATATTTCGAGAAAAAGTCATAGAAGCTGAAATTCCGGACTTTTGGGGAATTTTTAAAATTCCTTCCGGACGAAGATTATGACATCTGAATGCAGGACATGTCCGGGAAAATACGGACGTATGGCAACCCTAGGCTGAACAGCTGTGAAACTGAAAAAAAAAAAAAAAAAAGGAAGATCAGAGGCGCCAGTTACACAAGTGAAGAAGACCACCAATGCTTACTTAGAAATAGTTTCCAAAACGGTCTGGCAGCACGTCATTACCGTATAAAAACTGTGCTGAAAGAAAAGTGTGAAACGACCCAAGTGCTGGTGGATAAATACGTCAAATTGCAATAGTTGTGCCAGCCTTACCTATAAATTACATGTGTATTGCATGTATGGTTTGGTGCAACACACACAGGTCGACGTATTTATCTTGATGCATCGACGATTTTTTTTTCCATGGCTAGATAATTTTTCCTAAATATTGGCGAAAGGTCGCCTGGTTGTTTCTCCATCACCATAAAAATCTGGCCTCCTTTATCTGCTATTATTGCTCTTTACGCCCATCATTTCCACAAGTGTGTCCTCCTTTGCTCTCCCCCCCCCACAAAAACAAATACACTCCAACTGAACCACACACACACACACACACACACACACACACACACACACACACACACACACACACACACACACACGCACGCACGCACGCGCGCGCTGATCTTGCATCCAGTGCCTAACGCGGTGGGAGTATAACAAAGATCTGCCATGCTGAACATAAACGTACTGAAGCAGACCTTTGACAGCCAGTGTGCTTGACCCTCAGCACTGATGACGACACCAACCGACAGACCTCTCTTATGCACATTTAAATCGCATTCATCACGAAGAGGATTCTTTCTCGATGTAATATTCTAGCTTATCTCTTATCGACATTTCCCGCTAGTCCATGCAGTCTTTACCAATATCACATTTACATGTTTAACAACAAGGGCTTTCCCCGTCACTTCTTGTGGACTCCTTCGATTTTACCACTGACAGTAAAAATGGTTATAAACTTGAAGGTGGTATCAAGATGGATACACAAATATGCCGAGAGATGCTACAAAGACTCAAAGAGAAGAAAACAAATACAGAGAAGCAAAAACATGGAAAATACTTATACTTAAAAAAAAAAAAAAAAAAGGACGAGAGTGGTTGTTGAACAATAAATACTATAAAATGAAAATCACTTCTTATGACAGTCAAAATAAGAAAAGAAAATAGCTGGATGATGAGTACGTAATAATGACATGTGAAGAAAGCAGTTCTTATGACAAAATTAACAAGTAATTATTATAACTCACCCGAAGAAGAAAGTTAATGATGAGTATGGAAGAAGTCGTGAGAAAGCATCTCTGGTGGCAGATTAGTGGCTTTGATACAATAGCTGCACCAGCACATAGAGACTATGAGTGTTTATACGAGCGCGCGCGCGCGCGCGCGCGCACGCACACGCACGCACGCACACACACACACACACACACTGGCCGCCTAGGTACAAGAGCAAGTGAAGACTGTCCTATGTCAGGTAGGAGAAACTAAATGTCACCTCCCGCCGTTGTTATCGATTAACTTCAATGCCGATCATGTTAAGGAGGAACTGAGTGTATGTCGATTCGCTGCGGCAATAAACCTGCCTGATTCATTAAACATCTATGCTGTTGCTGACCTTGTGTTTGTGTGTGTGTGTTGACTTAGGGCAAGATAGGCAATATGGAGCTCTTTTATATGGTCGTCTATTTCAACCAGTTTTGTATATATGATGCAAATACACCGAGCATCGTTAATTCGCTTGATTACTCACAGACACAGCTTCCCATTGGGCCAAGTTATCGTCTCGTTTTACTGCCTGCATCTCCTTTATTATGACTCCATCTTTCAAGGTCAGAACAGTCATCTACGTTTTGTGCTAAAGAGTACAATAATTCAGTCAAATACCATCACTAGTTCCCTCTGTCCCTCACACCGATACCATTACTAACAACGGTGGTTTCAAGGTAAATAACATTGACCATGAACTGTTTTTACTTTTTTTTTTTTTTTTTAATCAGCATGTCTCCTACGAAGATTCAAATCAAATTCTTACCTAACCACTGATGAATGTGTGACAGGGAAAAATATGCGTAACAGTAGGGATGGGTCTTTATTTAGTGCAAGTTACTTCAAAACTCTCAAATCAATATATATATAACAACTATTGAAAAAAAAAAAAATGCAAAGTTAGTGGAAGAGAAGTCAATTTTAGCTTCTCATAATCAGATTCTGAGTAAATAAGTAGTCAGGTAATTATATCTACAGTGCAAAGAATCACCCTAGAGGGAGGCAAACAGGCAGATTACGAAAAAAAAAAAAAAAAAAGTCTGACAGAAAAACCTTGGTAGTAAGAGGAAAAGAGATTGTGATGGTGGAAAAGTTGAAAATTGTATCTAATTGCCACGCTGTTCTTCTGGTTTCTTGACTAACACAAACATATTTCCCGATGTCACTAACCAAGGAAAAACTGTCACTATTCACCAGATTATTTAATTTTCGACATCAAAGTCGGTCTACTAAACTCCGTCCATTTTATGTGCCCTCTGTGTCACTAAAAGGAAGGGAGAAATTATAACAACATTATTTTAGTCACTGCTACAAGGAAGAGAGGCTGTATTATAGTCAAGAAGGAAAATAAAGAAATGGTGGGCTGAGTCTACGATCTCGGTTTGGGGACGGTGATTATTCTTTCCCTCCTTAAAATTCTATAAGCTTTATTTTACATCCATTTCCTGTATGTGTCAATCAAAACAAAATAAAGTGTTATGAGAAACATGTAACGATTCTTCATTAAGAAATATTAGCACGACACGGCTGAAGATCGTACGTTAGGATTATAAACAATAACAAACTCACGTGTGTTTCTGCCCCGCTGGACCTATTGTACAAAGATCATGGAAAACCGTTGCAGAGAAAAATGGACAGTGCCTAGACTGAAGTATTTCCTGAAGTCTAGAGGAATACCCTGTTCAGGGTATACCACTGGTGTGTTGTTTTGAGTTTTTGTACGGTATTTTGGAGCCCTCGGCATCGTCGGATTTCGGCCGGCGGTCTCGCCTCTGCACGATTTCGGCTTTAAACATTGTACATTTTTCATATGAACAACTTTGTAGATATTCTTCAGCATTTTGGAGATGAAACATTGTTCTTTTAGAAAGCTAAAGTATATGGGTTTCAAACAAAATGTGCACCTAGAGACTTGTAAATATGTGATGAATTCTGTCACACCCGGTGTGCTTTCACGGCGGCTATAGTAACGTTTTCCTGCATTTGCCGCATTAAAGCATATCTAGGATTTTAGTATAACTACAAATGAATAATATCCTGAAAAACTTACGTACGGTATATCATTAAATATCACGGGAGAGATTTTTAAAGATATGCGATTTCTGTGGTCTCTGCATGAGTAGCCCGACTTCCATATTGAACTAGCTGGCGATCAATGGCAACTCTTGAGTTAGTGACGGTGAGAATTCCGACCATACTGACCGTAATAAAATTGACAAATGGAGACGAAATGGAATTCTTTATGACTGTGGCACCTGTGTTACTTAACTGGTGGTAGAGGGTGGGGGTGCAGGACAGGTAAGCAGTACAGGAATATGGGGAGAAAGAAGAAGAGAGAGAGTCACAGAAGGAAGAGGAGCGGGTAGGGGGAATAAGAGAAATGTAGGCAGATGCATGGGTAGAGTCAGTGGTGAACAAGAGAAGAAAATAAACGTGAGCAGGTACGGGCGGGAGGGGGGGGGAGGACGAAGAAGATTAACAGAGAATTAAGAAAGGGATGCGTAATAATATGAATATGTTAGAGACAGAGAGAGAGAGAGAGAGAAAGAAGAATGTGAAATACAGTGTTGCCAACTGTGCTCTCAGTCTCTTCAGTGCTGACAAGGCTAGGAACCAGTTAGTTTATTGCTCACGTGGCTGCGTGTGTGTGTGTGTGTGTGTGTGTGTGTGTGAAAAGGTGTGGTGAAGAGGGGCATTGATGAACGGGTGGATGATGAAGGCGGATGAAGCAGATGAATGATTAGGTGGATGAAGAACATGCAAGGGATACGTATGTGGATGTGGAAGTAAATGTGAGCAGTACCCTAAATATGAGGATATTAGAAGCTGCCTTAGTGGTAGATGATGTGATGAATGACGATGAGTGGAGAGGGTAATTGAGGGTAGATGAAATGGAATGATAGCGTGGTTGATGATGGATGTGAATTATGGTGTTAGAGGATAATGGATAATCATGTGAGTGAAGAGATGCCAATGAATTTACAGACAGCCGGTACCGTCTAGTCATCATCAGTAGCGGGATCATTAGGGTGGAGAGAGATTAGAGAGGCAACGCCCACCACTACACCCCCCCCCCGCTCCCCTACCGCACCACCTTCCAAACGGCCTGACTCGCCCCCCAGTGCTAGTTTAACCCCCACCCTGCCTGCCTACCTTACCCCCACCCTGCATACCACTCTCAGCTACCCCCTGCCTGCTTCACTCCCACCCTACCTACCAGCCTCACATCTACCCTGCCTGCTTCACCCCAGTCCTGCCTACTTGCCTCAATGTCACCCCCACCCTGGCTGCCTGCATCATCCTGTCGCTATTTACGTTCCTCACTCCCTCCTGCTTAATCCCAAACTGCCAGCCTCACTCTCCCACCCTGCCTGCCTCAGCCTCGAAAATGTTTTCTCTGGAGAAACTAGAGTGAGTACAGTGATGGGTAATAAAAACAACATATAATTTAATAAACAAATCACAAGAAGAAATTTTGAGGATTTGATTCGGTGTTTATCAAACTCTTGACTACTATACTATCTTAATCGAGTACACATTATGGGAGCTGATACAATACTTCACATAATACCAATCGATTCACACGGCGGTAATTATATATATATATATATATATATATATATATATATATATATATATATATATATATATATATATATATATATATATATATATATTGTTACGGAACAGAGAAAGATAACGTACACTTTAAGTGAGAGTACTAAGAGTCACTACTGTCCCGTAAAGTTCCAGGTTCAAAACAAAAGAGTTAGGTAAAATTACAAGTTAAAGTTTAATGCACAAACTAACAACAAAACATTCAGGACTCATAAGGATAATGTAATGGCAAATAAACAGGTTAAATATATGGTTAACTGCAATAGCCTCTATTAACACAAAATTAGCAAGAGTAAATTTATCTAAGTCAGCCCTGATAAAATGAGAATACACCAGGTAATGCTCAGTTAATGCAAGATAAATTATTACAGATACAAACTATTATCAAAAATGTCTGACATAAAACCCAACATTAATCAAAAACCTCACTAGGCCTAAGAATTAACCTTATGCTACACAGTACAAGAAAAAATACAACAGTTATACTCAAATTACACACAGCTGCTAGATGTTTGGAGATTTCTTGAGCACTCACAATAATAATATCTGTACAGGGGAGGACAGAGATGTGAACAAAATGAGGAGCAGATCTAAGTGGCAATGATGCAGAGACTGAGCTCATTATATAGGGGCCAGCAGAGCTTGATACAACTTGTAAGAAGGACGCGCAAATGAAGCCGTGGGGACAAAAAGCTGAAAATCCAGCTCTGAATAACAGAGAGAACGACTTACTCTACTATAACGGTAGAAGGGGGGGACTGAGGCAGAACACGCTCGTGATCAAACATGCAGCAACTGTGCGTTAAAATTACACAAAGGATGACGAAATCATAGGCTATGTAACACCTCCCCACAAAGAAAAAGAAATTTACAAAGGAAATTTCTTACTACTCTAAAACAATCTGTCTAAAGTCTAGATAAGCAATCTGCAATAACATTTTCTTTCCCCTTGACATGTTGTATGTCTAAGGAAAACTCCTGAAGAAGTAGACTCCATCTTGTCAATCTCTGATTTTTATCTTTAAACTTACTAAGGAATTTCAGTGGGTTATGATCGGTATAAATGACTATGGGGTCAAAACCAGAACACAAATAAAATGAAAAATGCTGTAAACCCAAAATCAAGGCCAAAAGCTCTTTCTCAATAGTGGAGTAGTTCTTCTGAGGTGGAGTGAACTTCTTACTGTAGTAAGATACAGGATGTTCAATACCCTGATCATCCTCTTGCAACAAAACAGCCCCAGCTCCTGTATCACTTGCATCAACAGACATCTTAAAAGGCTTAGCAAAATTTGGAGTAGCGAGCACTGGCTGACTTAACCCCTACACCGCGGGCTTGTTTACCAATTACTTGCGTGTGCCGCGGGGTTATTTGGGCTCCGACAGTCTCTCAAAAAATATTTGCCAAAAATCAGTTATTAGTCCTAGAATAATAAAATTACATATGCTTATGGCACATACCTTCAGCTTTCTCCTAGAATGATTGTTGAGCCTTCGTCGGTTACCGTAGGACTTGTGGAGACCTCTGAAGTAGGGTAACGAAGTCTCCACTTTACACTTCCCGACAACCCGTAATATGATTACCACAGCCAGATACAAACACTATAAACACTATTCTACAATTTTCAAGTAGTTTGGGATCCATACTCAAAAAAAAAAAACACTGTGAAAGCAATGGAAATTACGAGCGCGTCTGATCGTCGCACTGGCACTAGTTCGCTCATGGTAGTCTGTCATTTATTATTCATAAAACCCCTCACACTTTATATTTCTATTACTATATAACACTTATA
Source organism: Coenobita brevimanus (assembly GCF_032717465.1). Classification (NCBI taxonomy): domain Eukaryota; kingdom Metazoa; phylum Arthropoda; class Malacostraca; order Decapoda; family Coenobitidae; genus Coenobita; species Coenobita brevimanus. The sequence continues at coordinate 18,964,143 of NC_136960.1, forward strand.
TATAACTACAGTCTTTATCCATAAGTTTCCTTCAGTAGTATTAGTTTATTGTCACTGTAGGGATTCAATTTCTTTCAGTAAAATACGTAGCATTCACTTTCTCGTTCTGTATACTGGCATTGAGAGTGAATGTCACTTTCATCTTCACTCTCATAACTCATAGCATTCAGACATGCTAGAGTGAAACTTTCACTTTCATTACTCCTAGGGTATATACTCGTATTCTTATAATACTACTCATTTACATTTCTATTTACGTTCTCTATTTTATTTACGTTATTTACATTTCTATTTTATTTACAGTGTTATGCACTGTCACTTGAAATAACTTATAAAACTATTTTCCATTGTTCACGTATATTTACATTCATTACTTTCACTTGCTGTTTACACATTATTTACACATTATTTACAATTCCACTTGCACTGTTTTACTCAATAGAAAGATCGTAGTCACTCTTTTATCAATTGTCAGCCCTTTACCTCTTTCCACACGAGGTTTAGTAGGGGGTAAAGGTCACAGAGCCATTTGCATGGGGGTGAAAAAAGGCCTTGAAGTCAGCAAGGTGAAACATACGTCCTCTCACTTCGGAAGATGAGAGTACACTGATAACGCAGGGGCCAGGCCAGCTAGCCTAGAGGCCTGCTTTAGGGGTTATTCAGAGTTACCAATATTACTTCTTGAAACAGCTAAGTCTAGCACTGATATGATTGGCAGGAAATCTAGACAATACATTATAAATTAGGTAGTTCCAGGTGAATGTAAATATCACTTAGGCTTCTCCCTTCTCTCCTTATATGTATATTTATTACGAAAATAGATTATACGGCATATTTCAAGGGGAAAAAAACAGCGAAAATTAGCGAACGAGTGCACGTGAGGTGTTGTCAGGTGATAATTAGCCAATTCCAGGTGTATGGCACTCTCACTTACCTGATTTCTTTCTTGTATATATTATTTGGTATAAGAATACGACATAGGGCTTATTTCAATGGATGAAATTAGTGAAAAATTCCAGGGAAGATTTACTTAGCGTAGCATGGCCAGGCAGGCGAGAGGATAGGGTAATGGAGGGGGGGTAGGGAGGGGAGTCAAGAACGGGGAGAAATGGCTAAATTGTCAACAATGGATGGGAGTACAGATGAGATTAGGAGTGCTGACTAGTGTTGGACATTGTCAGTACTGATAGATGATACAAGCCCCCACTTGAAAGCCCGGGTGAATTCAAAATAACACAGAATCACAAAAGCGACGCCCCGCGGTATGATCCCTTGCTCCCAAGCGTCACGAAAGTGACGCCCTGCGGTTAAGGAGTTAATAGAATAGCTTTAAGTTTGTTGAAAGAGGATTCACAGTTATCGGTCCAGACAAATTTAACTCCCTTTTTCAGTAGGTCTGTAAGTGGTGATACAAGAATAGAAAAGTTAAGAACAAATCTCCTGTAATAACCTACCATTCCCAAAAATCTTTGTAGCTCCTTCCTACTTTTAGGTCTGGGAAGATCACTTATAACCTGAACCTTAGCACCTGGTGGTGCAACATGTCCATCACCAATTACATACCCAAGGTACTGAACTTTAGCTTGACCAAACTCACACTTTGATAAATTAGCTACAAGATTAGCATGAACTAAACGGTCAAGAAAATTACTAACATGGCATAGGTGATCTTTCCAGTTGTCAATGAAGATTAATACATCATCAATATAAACAACACACCCTGCCAAACCCTCTGTTACAACATTCATGAGCTTCTGAAATGTGGCTGGTGCATTCTTCATACCATACGGCATTACAGAACATGCAAAAGCCTTTCCTAGTGTTACAAAACATGAGATCTCCCTAGCACGTTCAGTCATAGGTACTTGCCAGTATCCCTTTAACAAATCAGACTTACTTATGAACCTAGCCTTTCCGATCTTGTCTATGCAATCTTCCACATGAGGGAGAGGGTAAGTGTCTGTTTTGGTTATCTGAGTAACACGTCTGTAGTCGATGCAAAGCCTCTGTGACCCACCTGGCTTAGGGACTAGAGTGACAGGAGAACTCCACTCGCTCTGACAGGGCTCAATCATCTTGTGGTCCAACAGGTAGCCAAGCTCCTGCTGGATAAGAGGAACTTTCACTGGGTTCACACGGTAAGGAGGCAATTTAATTGGCTTTGCGTCTCCAACATCGACATCATGCATCAACACAGTGGTTCTTCCTGGAGTGGCACGGAACACTTGCGGGTACTTCTGCAGTAATGCCGAAAACTCCTGCCTTTCCTTGGGAGGTAGATGAGAAAGCTTAGTCTGGAGATCATTCATGATATCAGGATTCTTCCCCAAACTATCACTCAGGCTCATACTGCATGGGAGAGCTTCACTTGCAGACTCGGGTGGAACAGCTACAGTGCAGACTGGATTATTTTCGTCCCGCCTGTGATATAACTTTAGCATGTTGATGTGACATAGTTGCTTGCTCTTTCTACGATCTGGTGTGGCGATGACGTAGTTGACATCACTGAGTTTCTTCTCCACGAAATAAGGACCACTAAACTTGGCTTGAAGAGGTTGCCCATGAACTGGTAGCAGAATCAAAACCTGATCTCCTGGCTCAAAGTGGCGTAACCTGGACTTCTTCTCATACCAAGTCTTCATCTTCTCCTGAGCAGCTCCTAAATTCTCTCTCGCCAGCTGTAAAGCAGTGGACAGCCGTTCTTTGAACTTCATCACATACTCCAGCAGGTTGACGTCATCTTCCTCCGACAGCCAGCATTCCTTGAGTAACTTAAGGGGTCCTCTTACTTCATGGCCAAACAGTAGTTCAAAAGGTGAGAAGCCCAGTGATTCATTTGGAGATTCTCTTGCAGCAAACACAACGAATGGAAGACCTTTATCCCAGTCTTTCTGATGTTCCAAACAGTATTTCTTGAGCATCGATTTGAGTGTTTGATGATATCTCTCCAACGCTCCTTGGGTCTGGGGATGGTAAGCTGAAGACGTGATCTGGGTGATGCCCAACTCTTTCAGAGACTGCTTGAAAACGTTTGACATGAAATTACTTCCCCGGTCTGACTGTACCTCCTTGGGCAGACCAAACTTTGTGAAGAACCCTAGCATTTCCTTAACCACGTTCTTTGATGAGATGTTTCTAAGTGGAATGGCTTCAGGATAACGAGTAGCCATATCAATCATGGTCAACACATAAGAAAATCCTGAAGAAGTCTTAGGAAGAATGCCCACAATATCCACCAACACACGGGTGAAAGGCGCCTCAAAAGGAGGAATGGGAACTAGAGGTGCAACCTTTTCAGTCTGATTACACTTCCCCACAACTTGACAGGTGTGACAAGACTTACAATACCAGGAAACATCCCTGAAGATACCTGGCCAGTAGAAGTGTTTCAAAATGCGTGCCACAGTCTTCCTCACTCCAAGGTGTCCTGCCAAACTGGAATCATGAGCCACTCTAATGATATCCTGCCTACAAACACGAGGGATGACAACTTGATGTACAACCTCCCATTCACAGTCGGCTGATGCTGTTGGGGGTCTCCACTTCCTCATAAGTACTCCTGACTTTACATAATAACAAGTAGAAGCACCGGCTGACTCTTCTTCACTGTAAGCAGAGTTAGCTAGACCTTTCAACTCAGGGTCAGCAACCTGCAACTCAACCAACTCTTGACCAGACAAATTATCAACACTACGGGGTACTGCCTCATCTGGTGAGTGGTCCAAATTAGCAAGAAAAGTGTCAGCTAGGATAACATCATCATCATCATTATCCTCTAAGTCACCAGTAACTTTAGACTTAGCCCTAGTGACAGCACATGCAGGGAACACATCAGGGACATCACAATCCTGGGACACAGCCACTGGCTCACTAGACAACTGAGGAGCTGGACACACTTGACTTCCACCAATATCATTTCCAGGTAAGAAAGTTACACCTGACATTGGGAGTGTCTCAACCAACCCAACCATAACGGAACCATTAACAAAACCAGACTCTAAATTCACTCTGCACAGAGGGACAGAGAAGTAATTATTCCCTACACCTTGTAAGATTACAGTTTCATCAGAGGAATTAACATTAGAGCCTAGAACACTGGTCAGCATAAGGGATTGGCAAGCACCTGTATCACGATATATTTTAACTGATTTCCTGTCATTACTGTCCAGAGGACTGACAAAACCATCAGACAGGAAATTAGCACATGAACTCTTGAGAGTGTCACCCACGTTACTGCTCAAAAGAGGAGCTCCATCATGAGAATTTAAGTTACCCCTCAAAGCAGGTTCAGTTAACTCAGTTAAAGAATTCTGGGAACTCTCAAGAGTGGACACTAGACCAATTGACTGAATATTTAAAGACTCCTTTTTGTTCACATCACGCTATCTCCTGAAACATCTCTCCGTAGTATGACCAAGCTTACTACAATAAGTACATTTACTTTTCTGAAATCTAGAGGTGAAGCTGGTATTTACTTCCTGAGAAACATCATCTTTATTCTCTTTCCTGTTACCTGTACTCTGAGTTGAGGCAACGTACTTACTCTCAGCTTTCCCTTTTTCTCTAGAATATCTCTTGTGAGTGAGAACATACTCATCAGCTAAAACTGCAGGATCAGACAAATTATCTATTCTTCTCTCATCAAGATATAGGCTTACATCTTTATAAATACACCTTTTGAAGTCCTCCAGCAAAATCATCTGCTTAAATTTGTCAAAATCAGAATCCACATTCTTAGAATTTAACCACTGCTCTAACAGATCTTCTTTGATTTTTGCATACTCATCGTGGGATTGCTTATCTTGCTTGTAAGTTGTCCTAAATTTTACTCTATAGGCTTCAGGAACAAGCTCATAGGCCTTAAGAATCAAGCTCTTAACTACATCATAATTATCAGATTGATCCTGAGGCAAAGATGCATAAGTTACTTGAGCTTTACCGGTGAGAACAGTTTGAATGAGTACTGGCCAATACTCCTTAGGCCAATTAAAACCTGTAGCTACCCTCTCAAACAACTGAAAATACTTTGTTAAATCAGATTCATTAAAAGGAGGGACAACTTTAACATTTTTAGCCACATCAAAATCATCAGAGCTAGATGATCCAGTTCCACCTTGTTTCATGCGATACTCATGGTCTGCCTGAATCCTAGCAATTTCAACTTGTGCCTCAGCCTCCTTAGAATGGGCCTCCGCCTCCTTAGCACGAGACTCCGCCTCCTTAGCCTGAGCTTCCTGCAGGGCTAGCTGTAACTTAGCTAATTCAATCTGCCTTTGCTCATTTGGAGGAGTTACATTAAACAAGCTTTCATTAATCATGTCAACAATTTGATCTTTAGAATGATGAGAGCGAACAGCAATTCCCAATTGTTGAGCAACGAGCTTAAGTTCATTCTTTGTTCTGTTTTCTATATCACACACTGTTTGCACATTTGACAAAAAATCTTTGGCTTCATCAAGTGTAGTAATAGACATAATTAATAAGTAACAGTCACAAAATATCAAGCAATATCCTTATGATAATATCCTGAATATCCTGATAAGAGGTCGCCAAATTTATGTTACGGAACAGAGAAAGATAACGTACACTTTAAGTGAGAGTACTAAGAGTCACTACTGTCCCGTAAAGTTCCAGGTTCAAAACAAAAGAGTTAGGTAAAATTACAAGTTAAAGTTTAATGCACAAGCTAACAACAAAACATTCAGGACTCATAAGGATAATGTAATGGCAAATAAACAGGTTAAATATATGGTTAACTGCAATAGCCTCTATTAACACAAAATTAGCAAGAGTAAATTTATCTAAGTCAGCCCTGATAAAATGAGAATACACCAGGTAATGCTCAGTTAATGCAAGATAAATTATTACAGATACAAACTATTATAAAAAATGTCTGACATAAAACCCAACATTAATCAAAAACCTCACTAGGCCTAAGAATTAACCTTATGCTATACAGTACAAGAAAAAATACAACAGTTATACTCAAATTACACACAGCTGCTAGATGTTTGGAGATTTCTTGAGCACTCACAATAATAATATCTGTACAGGGGAGGACAGAGTTGTGAACAAAATGAGGAGCAGATCTAAGTGGCAATGATGCAGAGACTGAGCTCATTATATAGGGGCCAGCAGAGCTTGATACAACTTGTAAGAAGGACGCGCAAATGAAGCCGTGGGGACAAAAAGCTGAAAATCCCGCTCTGAATAACAGAGAGAACGACTTACTCTACTATAACGGTAGAAGGGGGGGACTGAGGCAGAACACGCTCGTGATCAAACATGCAGCAACTGTGCGTTAAAATTACACAAAGGATGATGAAATCATAGGCTATGTAACAATATATATATATATATATATATATATATATATATCCATCATCCAATCCTACGTTGCCCCATGAGGAGCGTAGGAGCCCGGAGCTAGGCAGTTGGTCCTGACATTTAAGATGAGAGTGACCAACCTCACTCATCCCTGAGTGGCATTATGTGAGCAATAAACCCCAACCATCCCTTGGATATAAACCTACACCGGCTCAATCCGACTGGAGCACAATAATTACCCACTAAACCACCAGGTGCCAAAATTTGGTTATATGGTTACCACCCAGCGTAGTAAATAGTTTCCTGGTTTACAGGAAACCATTTGGCATGTCACTCAGTGTAGAGTCACCCATAGGCAGAAGAAAGAGGAAAGAATGAAGGAAAGACAGAAGAGGGAGTGTAAAGTCACCCGTAGGCAGAAAGACGAGGAAAGAATGAAGGAAAGATAGAAGAAGATGGAAGGAAAGAAGGATGGAGGAGAGGACAGAGCAGACACCCGAGAGCAGCACAACACTGAGTGAATGGATGGTGAGCGCCCCCACCTACCACAAGTATATAGATAGATAGATAGATAGATATACTGTGTATAAAGGTAGTCTTCCAGGTTAAATTGGGAAAAAAATTCTTCTTCCGTTGTTGTAAAATGATTCTGAAACAAACAACCTTCCAGTTCTGCTTGCTGTGAGACTACTAACATTAAAAATAGTCGTTGGATACGCAGTTAACTTCTAATCCCCAGCTAAATGCATTTACGATTAAACTTTTCTTCCCATCCAGTGTACTTACTATTTTGCTTCTCTCCCTTCCACCCGCTGAGTCTTCCTACCTCCACTTGCTCCTGTCCAATTTTCGCCCCTCTTTGCCTCTCCCTCCACCCTGCTTACCCCGCGGCCAGGGTGGGTGCCGGTACCAGCCAACTCTCCAGCCACTTTCCTGCAGTGGGTGTGGGATGGGTAAGATGGTGTCGTACTGGCTGCTGTAGTGGGAGTAATACACATCAGCTACTTCGCCCTAACCTTCACGATCTTGTTCCTATCTAGTCCAGTCCAAATCCGTGTCACCCAATCCAGTTCTGCGTAAAAAAAAAAAAAATATATATATATATATATATTTTTCGTATTCAAACCTGCCCCACCCCATCTAACTCCAGGATGACTAACCATCTATCTCTATCCAGATTCGAATAATCCTGCCTAGCCTTGCCCTGCCACATCTTTCCCTCATTCTGCTTGCCTCTGCCCTGCCTCCCCCAGACCTGCTTCACTTTGCCTATTATAACCAGAGAAAGGGCGTAAAGCCCCCCCTGCGTGGCGTGAGGTGGGAGTGACGGATTGCCCAGTGTCAGACTAGCGGGCTGTGGGGGCAGGACGGGGTTTGTATAATGGATGATGGTGGAGGCGTGGTATGGAACAGACAGAGAGATAGAGGTATATTACAAGGACATAGTTACCAGAAATGAAAGTCTTACATAAATGGGATAAATATAGTCATATTAGCATATACTGTATCTAGGTAATTAGTTGTTATATGTAAATACAAGTATGGAGAGAGAGAGAGAGAGAGAGAGAGAGAGAGAGAGGAAATTTTGTGAGCAATGACATACACAAAATGAAAAAGAAGGAAACATGCTGCAACAAGGAACTTACAACGTGTGATTAAAAGATAAAATGTTCACCCTGAGTAGACAGAAATGTAAATAAACCAGGCAGTGACGTTGGGTTGGACCTTGGTATGATATCTTCACAGTAGTTAAATACACAGAGTACCCAAGACATACAAATATAGCGAAATACAGCCGAAGGCAGTCTAAGAGTAATCTCAACATTAAGAGTGTTAAAAATTGTACCTACTACAGACCGTAGGGCAAACCAGAACTCACTCAGGGTCAGTCAAATATAGTGGAATAAAAAGGCAGAAAGGGAGGGGAGGTGTAAACAGTTAAAAAAGGTAACTACTGCAGACTGAAGAGCGAAACAGAACTCATTCAGGGCCAGTGAGATAAGAGAATAGCACATGGGGTGACTTGTCAAGCATTGTGTAGCCTCGCTTCTAGTCCCCCTTCCCTCCTCTTGCCTGCTGTCAATTATAGAAAAAAAAAAAAAAAAATCGCGCAGGAGGGGTAAAATATCCAAAATGATCAATATGCCCTGTGAAGTCCGACAAAGATTATTCCCTTATTATACGGAAGCGATATATGGCATTCGTAGGTGAGCTGGTATACCAATATGAAGGAAAATTATCGAGCAGTTTCCAGTACAAATCGTCCGTCGTGTTAAAATGTTTCACGCCAAATGTGCACCAATTCTCTTTTGATCGAAGCAGCAGAGGCGTCTCTTTTCACGCACCTATCTTATCTGTACTGCCATTCGTACCAAGGCCACAGTAAACACAGGGCACCTAATCAGGTAGGCCGAGAGTGAGGCAGGGTGGCGGGCAGGCAACAAGAGAGGGAGGAAGGGTGCCAGGGAGGGAGGCAGGGTGCCAGGTAGGCAAGCAGGCAAGAACTGAGGGTGGTGGGCAGCGTAATTAAGAATCAGACTTGCCATATATCATACAGGGAGGTAGGATAATTAGAAGGGGAACAGGCAGGGTGGTCACGATGAAGGAAATGGTTTGGGGGTGCTGAAGCCTAGTTTTTGTGGTGGTATGCAGTTGTGGTAATTGTGATGGTGCTGGGGAGGAGCGAAGGAGCTGGCTGATGGTGGTGGAGCCTAGCTTTTGTGGTGACGTGCAGTTTCTGATATAATGGCAGCAACGGTGGTGGTGGTGGTGAATGGGTAGTTTGGGGATGGTAATGAGAGAAGTGTTAGTGGTGGCTAATGGTGGTCGTGCCAGCTCTAATGGGTGACAGTTAATGGGAGAGTTGGTAATAGTGGCTACTACTGTCTTAGTATGGAAATATATAAACCCTTTCAGGCACGGTCACGCGATTCGCGTGATATCGGCTTGCATTCCGCCAGACACAGTCACGCGACTCGCGTCCTTAAGGCCCCTTCAAGGCCCAAAAATATTCGTCAGAAAAAAACTTATAGGCCGATTTGCGTGATTTTTTGGCGCGTCTTAGGGTAGCCAAGGCCTACTGGAGAAAAGTCATTGGCAACACTGCTTTGCCTTATCAGCCTCAGCCCGCTCCCTCCAACCTCAGTGTTTGTTGAGCAGTCAGCCAATGATGTTTGACAGCTCGTGGTTCCCTTTAAATCGTCCATAATTCTCCCCCTCTTGCCCAAGGCAAAGACCCTATTGACTCAGTGAGATAATACATTGTATGTGAACATATAGTGACGTGATATTGTTGATGGAACATTCATATATGTATTGAAAAGCAATTCTGGCCGTTAGCAATCGTTGGGCCTTGGAGCCAGACACATGGTCAGAGTAGCGGGGTTTCACCACTCCACCCCCCCCCCCGTAGGCCGTATGGCGTGAGTGGAAATACGTATATAAATGAAGCCAAGGCATAAATATATATTGTGTGAAACATACTGTGGATGGCTTGGTAAAATTATGGAGCCAGCAAGCGTTATGTGTGGCATGAAACAGAGTGTTGTGAAGGGGCAAACCTGAAGTTGGGAGGGGAGAATTACCGGTGTTTTTAGGGCTGGAATTATTGTGATTCTGATAGTGTAAATGCGTATGGAATTGTATGAAATATGCGTCAAACAAGCTGCGAGTTTCCGTGAACGAGTGTGGTGTGTGCTAAAAATAGCGTTGCCTCATACTCTCAGGGAGAAGCTGACTCACACACACACTACATAACTCCTCATCTTCAAATCCGTGGTCTAACTGGATCAACACCCCTGGAGGAAGTGAGTTCTGCAAATTTTGTTGATATATGTAATAATCTATTACCATTACCTCTCACACTTTCAGACAAATAACCATTTTCTCCTACAGATTACACATATGAAAGAAAGTAAATCTCCACAGCAGTAACTATAGAAGAGTTATGTTTATGTGTAGTAGGTTATAACAATAGAAAAACATCCATGGAAGATGTAATAGTCTGTACAGATAGGGGAAAAAGAAAGTTAGTAGCATAGTCTTCAGGCCGGTGTGCGAGGAAGAAACAGTGTGTGTAAAAGTTGGTACCGATCGGAAGAGTAACCTCACTTTGTCGGCCAATTACTCGAAAACTATTAGACTTATCGATTTCCTGTTACAACCATCATCAATACCACTAAATTCTACGTAAGATCAATACCAGAATGTAAGCCTTTGGTAGCGTTTTGGGGGGTAAAAGGCGAGAGAAATGTTTTTGTTCCTAGCGGTTGTTGTGCGACATGACAAGCGCTCGGAGTAATAACATCATTTTGTCGGCCAGTTACTCGAAAACTATTAGACTTATCGATTTTCTGTTACAACCATCATCAATACCACTAAATTCTATGTATGATCAATACCAAAATGTAAGCCTTTGGTAGCGTTTTGGGGGATAAAAGGCGAGGGAAATGTTTTTTTTTTTCCCTCGCTTTTGTTATCAGTGACATTCGCTCGGAGTAATAACCTCATTTTGTCGGCCAATTACTCGAAAACTATTAGACTTATCGATTTTCTGTTACAACCATCACCAATACCACTAAATTCTATGTATGATTAATACCAAAATGTAAGCCTTTTGTAGCGTTTGGGGGGATAAAAGGCGAGGGAAATTTTTTTTTTTTTTCCCTCGCGTTTATCAGTGACATTCGCTCGGAGTAATAACCTCACTTTGTCGGCCAATTACTCGAAAACTATTAGACTTATCGATTTTCTGTTACAACCATCATCAATACCACTAAATTCTACGTGTAATTAATACCCGAATGTAAGCCTTTGGTAGCGTTTTGGGGGGTAAAAGGCGAGGGAAATGTTTTTCCTCGCATTTGTTATCAGTGACAAGCGCTCGGAGTACTAACCTCACTTTGTCGGCCAATTACTCGAAAACTGTTTGACTTATCGATTTTCTGTAACAACCATGATCTATACCACTAAATTCTACGTATGATCAATACCAAAATGTAAGCATTATGTTACGTTTTGTGCGATAAAAGACGGTGGAAATGAGTGTCTCTTCCCGGCTGTTACCATTGAGAAAGGCTCGTAGTAATACTCTCATTTTCTCTGCCAATTACTCGGAAACTATTGGATGTATCGATTTCACGTTTGAACCATGATGAAGAGCAGGAAATTCTATATATGTACAATACATAAATATGTAATATTTCTCCTAAGAATTCGTGGTTACGTAGACGGGAACATTGCGTACGCCATGCGCGCATCACGAAAGTCAATCACGCACGGAGTGCCTTGTACTTTTTTTCGATTTACTCGAGAACTATGAGGTGTATGGGGTTTTCCCGTCACAGTGGGAAAGCTGGATAATGGGGGCATATTACTATGTAATAAAAACGTTAGGTCCCTGGGAAAACTTAGCTCTCAGAGGTCAGTGAAAATTTTTCGAAAATGGCTCTCAGTTTTTGACCATTTTCTCGAAAAGTATACATCGTATCTAAACCAGATTGGTTTCGTTGAAAGCTGATGAAATTCTCTATAAAAAAAATATTAGATCATTTTCCTGTAGGATGGAAAACATTCAAACGGCGATGTTGGGAAGTCGAAAATGTTTACTCGACATGCCTTCCAGGGCTCATAACTTTCTGTGCTGTTGTTTTCCTGTGTTTTGGTCATGTTTATCAGATAGAACAAACATCCATGCATACCTGGACATAGGTTTCATGGGAATACATTGATTTTTGGGGGGCGAAAATAAGGCAAGAATGTGTTTCATTCGCTCAAATTTGCTCAAATTTGCCGCGCGCGCGCTCACCGGCCGGGCGGCTTCGTAGTCGAAATTCCGGGATCAGAAAACTTATTGAAACTTATCGTGCGCGAAAGGGTAAATAAACTTTTACTTATTACAGCAGTAAATAAAATATTAGCTATTATTTTACTGTAGTAATAGTTGTCTTGTGGCAATGGAAAGTGAACTTATAGTACAGTAGTTTATGCTGCATCACCTTAAAATATCTCATTTGGTGCCATATTAAGTAAATTCCCATGTCCTTCCTAATGTCTGTCCTCAGCTTTTCTCCCAAATCATCCTGTATTCTCTCACTTACACCATCCGACAAATTCACTCATATTGCCTTCATTATGCCTCCCTAACAGTGCGTTGCAAGGTCTTCCTGAGCATGTCAGTGATATCTGATATTCTTATTAACTTAATAATATTAATTATTTTCTTCAGGAATTGTAAGACAAAAAAAACTATCTCCGTCTGGTAGTACACATTTTTGCTTAAACATATCGGAAAAAAAGAAGTAAATGGTACATACGAGTACGTGAAGTTCCCATCTCCTACCATTATGCAATCAGTAACTTCCACCATCATGCACTCCCTAATCTCCTCTCCTCCTTCTCCACTCGCCCACTGGATCAGTGCGAAACTTGGCCACCAAAGCCTGGGTGGTGACAGAGAAAGAGAGATTATCTTTCAAGCCATAAACTGTATACTCTATTTAATGTTAACTTGAGATGAAGGGCAGTGGATGGACCCTGACAGAGTCAGAGACACCCTGGAGATTTTGGTCTAAGAAAGACTAAAGCAAGAGCCACTGTGCAGTCCCTCTCTGTTGCCCCAGCCTGAACATAAACAGACAGGCTTGGCTCAGTACCACTAACTCAGCCACACCACACCGCACCTCACCACACCACACAAAACACCACCATATAACATCACACCACACTAACTTTCAGTCTCGAAAGCAGGTAGCTTCACGGAAGTTTCGATACACCAGCAACACACATCCCCACCCATGATAGTACCTGTCTCATCTCGTCCGTCTCTTACCACGACAAAATACCACCATGATCAACTTCTCTCTTATCCCAGCCGTCTCTGACTACCAATACCACCATGATCGGTATCTGTCTGATCACACCCGTGTCTCATACCAAGACAGTACACCACCATGATTAGTATGTCTTATTCCGGCAGTCTATCTCATACCTTATCCTAGTCGTCTCTCATACCATGACAGTACACAACCATGATCAGTATCAGCCTTATCCCAGCCGTGTCTCACTACCTGACTACCAAGACACTATACTGTACCACCATGATCAGTATCTGTCTTATCCCAGCTGTCTCTCATGCCAAGACAGTGCAAGGTCAGAGTGGGATGGGACTGGGAGAGGGTGAGGTAAGGGCAGTGACTGGCATAAAGTCAACTGGAGCAGCTATGCACTACCGACACCAGTTACGTTGTGAAGTGCATTTTGACTCCTCTTTACAATGATAATGGGCCCTTTTTAAATCCATTAATAGGGCTACGTAGAGTTACTTTAGCGTCATATTACCTGCTTTTTTGACTAAGGGAGACGTGTGGCACTAGACCGGGTAATTAGGCTCCATCCTGCTGCTTCTAATTACCACCATATCTTACGCTCAGGTTACGTAACGATCTTGTTAATGTCAACACTGAAATGTGTACACCCGCGGCAAAGCGTAAATCACTAAGGGAGTGGGGAAAAAAAATCTTTATGTGAGCCAAACACCTACCTTACCTTTCCCGTTTGATGACCCGACAACAGAATCACGTGACTTAGATACGAGGTAGTTAATTATGTAATAGCCTTGTAAGTCGTCGTGTGCTAGATTTTTCGTTCTCACAACCTGATGACCTCACAGAAAGTAATGATGTAAATTTTGGCCGGGTGGTCCCCGGTCTTTAAAGTCCCTCTAATGACGCTGATACAGAAAACGAGCATTGATTTATTCCCATACAGTATGACGTCTGGCTCTTTAGTAGTTCATAATTATCAGTATTCATAATTCAGTCCTGTGACGGATATTACTGTTTACTTCAATTTATAGTGGAGATAAGAAGGACCCTGCCTGTTGATGACATTACCTTCTCTAGCAGTACAAGACGTCACATCACTGGGTGACCATACACGTAAACACATTTTCCAATATAAAACAAATATAATACGAGGAACAGCGAAAACTGACACAAACATATTCACTTGTTTTTATATAACACATTTTTATTCTTTGTTCTTGATACCACCAAACGACTTTATTTAGCTTTGAAGAGATCCCTGGGACTAAAAGGATCATAAGCTACCTCATTTATTTTCATTACCAGCAGTCTACACAACGATGAATGATATCCTCTAAAAGTTGTAAGAATGAAGCAAAAGATATAGCCTACTACGTCACTGTGCTGAAAACGTTAGTAATCCTGTTCATAACTGGCAATTGAGGTAACGATGCTTGTGGCTTGTTATATGGATATAAATTCTACTGTTATTCCTCTTGACTGAAGATGTTAGCACCAGTGAGCACTGTTATAAATTTGTTCATTTGTTACTCTGCCTCCCCCATTAGATTTAGCAGTCCTGTTCTTGTTATTAGAGATGTATGAAAACGCAATGTTTTTATTACTACTGTTAATGTTAGTACCTACTGAAGACAGAAATTATATGTTGTTTGTTCTTCACACCTTATTTTCGATGGCCTTTTTTTTTTTTTTTTTTTTTTTTTGCATTTTGTCACGAATTGGCGCGAGCGTGTTTATAAGTTCGTGACATTTTTGTTCAATGTGAAAACCGCGAATTCTAGTGGAATTCTCATTGTGTATCGCTCATTTCAACTGTCCACGCATTCGCTCGATTGGGACGGTTTTTAGAACATTTTTCACTGTTTCATAAGTGATCATCCTTGCGCGCGACATTAGCACCTTCGCTGAGTGATTATTCTGAGTGTGTATTGCTCACATTATTTCCGTTGGCCATTAGAAAGCACGGCCGGCTCTCGCCTCTCTCTCACAATTTGAATTCAGTCAGGATTGGAACGTCGTGAGAGCAGGTTCGTTTGTGCCCAGTGTGGAGCAGCGCCGCCATTGTCCAGTGAGTTCAGGAAATCTCCACTCAGCGTGAATCGGCGTAGAGGTTTAGCGGTTGCAACGTCCGTCCTACGTGTCAACGCCCAGTTCAATTCCTCTTAGCCCACTCTCTGACCAGTATTTCCTTTCGTTTTTCCTAGGCTTAAGAGTTTAGCTTTTGAGTGAGTGAGTGTGTTCTCCTTATGTTGAATTCATTTGAGACTCATGTAACGTCAAATTTATTTCAGTGTAATTAATAAATTTACAGTTCTTTTTCTTGACCTTAATGTAATGTAAACTCGTGTTTTATTTCTCCACATTAAGCTTATTTTACTTGCCACTCCTAGTTCGCATAAACGCTTCGTATTATTCATAACTGGTACTTAGGCCAGTCCTCTGTGCTAAGCTTAAATCCGTTGTGCCAGCCTGGACTTTATGCACCAACAAGAACCTGTTTATCATTAATAGCATTAGTTATTGATTGTCAGGGGTGGAGTCACTTACTCTAGAGGCTAACAGTACACAAACAGCAGGTGTGAGTAATTAGTCTCTGCTGTGTACTGTTGAGAAAGTTTATGAATTCTCGTCCTTAGAGAATCGGCAAAGTAAGCCGCATAAAGTAAACTTACTGCTTGATTTTCACAAGTCAATTCATTGTCCATATTTACAAGCAACATTTTAAAGTATTCTTTAATAGACAAATTCTCAAAAACCCCGTGACACATTTGTTATAAAGACGTGTTACTTGTTATTCTGTCTTAACATATCGATGATATGAAAGGTGAGTGAACAGATCCGTAGCCCATTACACTGGTCTCTCTGTTGATAGTTAGCAGACTTTTGTGAACTGCACTCCCTACCTCAGAAACCTACCCACCTTATGTATTAGTGAGAAATACGGTTACAACGACAATGACAACGACTACAAAGATGATATCCTGGTTTTGTTCTTACAGCTGGTAGCAAATCTGTGTTAATTTGTTCTGTCAGGCATCTTAATCAACTGCTCTCTCTCTCTCTCTCTCTCTCTCTCTCTCTCTCTCTCTCTCTCTCTCGTGTGTGTGTGTGTGTGTGTGTGTGTGTGTGTGTGTGTGTGCATGTGCGTGCGCACGCAGCAACTCACGCCACTGCCCCTGGCCTCCTTCCGGGCACCAACTGGAACCAGCTCACATGTCAGGGCATTGTGTTAGGGACTTGTAAGTGTGTAGGGAAGAGGAAAGTTGTGCTGCATTCCTGACACTGATTCACACCCAGTGATTGTTGTGCAGGTCCTCCACTCCCCTTCCCCCGGCCAGACACGCAGCCTCTCTTGCAAACGAATCGTTTGTCAGTGTTAATGAGAAGCTATTTATCTTTCCATTGAGAGTACAAGCACCTCTCATGAAGCCTGCAACGGGTGTGTGGCACTGACAATGGGGTCGTATTAACCCTAGAGTACTAAACTTGGGTATAATATATCCGATACATATGACGTCATTCGCGTTACACAGTGATCCCGCCAAGCCAGTGTGCTGGGACCCTCAGTACCCTCAGGGTTCCCCAAGTGCTCAAGGAGGTAGGCCACGTCGTGCTGCTGCTTGGCTGGGAATGGTCCATAGTGATGGGTTCGGGTATAGTGTACCCGAGTTTAGTGATAACCGACCAGTGACATACTTGGGTATATTATACATGGGTTTGGTGCTAAAAACCCCCTTGGAGCAGAGCCAGAAGTGCTTGGAGGGGTTTGGGGAAGTTTGGGGTAATTTGGTGGAGTGTGTGTGTGTGTGTGTGTGTGTGTGTGTGTGTGTGTGTGAATTTTTTCCAAAAATTTGGTGACAATTTTACAGTGTTGGATGTTTTTTCTAAATTTCCCTAAAATACCTCATTTATAGCAGTTAAGTGTTACTAACAGTTTAGGTAACATTAAGATGCCTTAAATTTAGTGTGTAGGTGATAGCTTTAATAAATTTGCATATTTACTATTATTTTTCTAATTTTCCAACCTCGGGTATAATAAAACCACGTTTAGTTGCACTGTAACAGGCACTGAAGTTTCCCACTACAGACCTAAGGCACAAGTCCATTCTTGAGATGTGCTGGTCCACCCAAGCTCTAACACAGGGCTCGCCAACAGACCTAACATCTCACAAATTTAGCAGCTCACAAAAATTTACACACACACACACACACACACACACACACACACACACACACACACACACATACACATTTTTCCGGGAACGTTATTTACAGTATACCTGATATGAGAATGCAAAGCTTTAGCTTATTAATGGTGTTCTTTGAATGTTGAACCCTATAATTCCACTAACCTTCCATACCAACATCAATACCACCATCACCAAGGCCAACCTTCACCTCACTAGGGGTAAAATTGGAATAACACCTTCCACCGCTCGTCCTTGAGTCAGGCCTTATATAAACATACCTGGGAGTTGAGTTTTTACTTTTCCTTTGTGCAGAAAAACAGGAACCTAGGACAAGCGTCAGCACAATTCGTCCCTTCATATTACAGTTTAACCATGGAAAGTCAAACTGAAGAGCCACTATTACCCAATGACCTGATACTCTGCCTAATAAAATGGTGCGGAGGTCATAGGCAAAGGATAAAACAAGACTGAGAAGGATCTTCCATAGAGAATCAGTTGTGAACAGGAAAGATCGAGAACACTGATTAAACTCATCTTTTAAAAGTTGGAGGGAAAAGTGTGACAAGTGTTGTAAATCTCCGTTCTAAGTATACCCACCTGACCCTACCCACACCCAGCCTCACTAACTACTCCCAATATTAATCCAAGCGGATTCCGTGCCCACACTCACCTACACATATACTCACACTATCTATCCATACTCTCCACCTCCACCTCATCTACCCACCTTCTTCCTACCTACACGCAACCATATAACTTACCAACATTTCCTAATTACAAAGGGAATACAAAGGAGTACAAGGGAAAGCACACAGCAACAGACCTTATGGTCCTTTCAAGGCTGTTTGTTACAGAGTAGGCTATGACATAGAGATCTCACTCTACATGTTGAAGGATAAGGATAGTAAAACCCCCCGCCTCACCCTCCAGTTAAAACTGGCAGGAAAAAGTGAGAAAAACCACCATGCAGCATGGAAAAACTGACATGGAAATTTCATAGGAAAGACAGAAAAGGAAAGGTTACATTCTATAATACTTTATCTATAAGCTATCAATTTGAATAACCTGAAAGAGAATGTAGTAAAGTAAAATGAATCATCAAATAAATAACTAATGCAGGACATTATGCATGGATATGCTGAGATAACGGGATGTCTGTAGACTATCTATCAGTCTATTGCCAGACGCCATAATCCCGAACGCGGTGACCACAAATAAATGGCCTCCACGTCGCCCTGACCCCCGCCATTTCACTGCCCTACTGCCAACTCACACCCCCGTCTCTCATATATCTCTCCACTCCATCCCTCCATCTCACCCTCGGCCTCCCCCTCCCTCTTCCCCCCTCCACGTCACTCATATACACTCTCCTCGTCAGTCTCTCACCCTCCATCCTCTCCACATGACCAAACCACCTCAGTGTGTTCCTCCTAACGCTTCCTATCACATCCACGTCCACACCATAACGCTTCTTTATATCCTCATTTATCAGCCTGTCTCTCCATGTGACTCCACTGGCTCCTCTTAAGTAACTCATTTCCACAGCTCTCACTCTTGACTTGTGTCCTTCTAACAACGTTCAAGCTTCACTTCTATACGTTAGAGTTGGTATCACAATACTGTCATTTAGTAACTTTTTCATTTCCATGCTCACTTCCCTGTTTCTTATCAATCCCTTCAAGGAACCAGCAACCTTTCTTCCTTGTCATACCCTTTCAAGCACCCCTACTCATCAAGAGTTGGCCTGCAGTCCTAACGGACCTGGGTTCAAATCCCGCTGGGGCAGGGAACGGTTTAAGGATTTGAATTTCATAAATATCAGACTTTACTGATCTCCCAGGAGACCCGCCGACATGTTGCAAAAATACCCCCGCTAATACCAATACACCAGTCCTGTATGAGACAGCCCTAGCATGTATTCAGTATGGACGGCGGGTGATAGCGCCGAAGTGTTGACATGTAGAGGTGTACGGTACGTAGGAGGACTACTGGGCCTTGAAAGCAGGCTGTGAAGCCTATGCCCACAGTCGGTTGCATAAAAAAAAAAAAAAAACAATCCCCAAGTACCGTACTTAAACATACTCACATTTTCCATTTCCTCACCATTGAACCTCACTGTACATTCACTGATTTCACCTCTCTCAAAGACCATCAATTTACTCTTCTCTACATTCACCTTTAGATTCTATTTCTTACACACTCTCCCAAACTCATCCACCAAGCCTTGCAGCTCCCCTTCGTCTTCATTTAACAACACAGTATCATCTGCAAACAACAGTACAGGGAGTTTCCAAACACTACCCTCTCCCACCAGGGCCACTCCGACATTCACTGCCCTACCTTGTATCTCTTTTATTACCCCATCCATGTACAGATTGAACAACCATGGAGACATGACACATTCCTGTTTCAAACCAACCTTCAAAGAGAAAAATTCACTCAGTTCACCATCCACACACACTGCAGCCCTAGCACAATCATACATACTCTTCACAGCATTCAACAACTTCCCATCTACTCCATATATTCTTAATAGTTTCCACAATCCTTGTCTATCCACCCTGTCATATGCTTTCTCCAAATCCATGAAAGCCGCATACAACTTCCTTCCCTTCTCTAGAAACTTTCCCACTAAAGATCTAAGAATGAATATCTGATCTACACAACCTCTTCCCATCCTAAAGCCTCCTTGTTCTTCTCCAACTAATTTCTCTGTTCTTTCTCTAACTCTGTCAATAAGTATCCTACCATACACTTTTCCTATTATACTAAGAAGACAAATGCCCCTATAATTACCACACACTTCTTTTTCCCCTTTTTCCTTTGTACAAGGGAATAATTATACCTGACTTCCAATCCTCCGGGACTCTACCTTCCTCCCAGGCCAATCTGCACATCTTCCACATCCATTCTACTACTAGCTCTCCCCCATGCTTCAGCATTTCACCACACACTCCATCAATTCCTGGGGCTTTCCCCAATTTAACTTTCTTCATTGCTCACACAACTTCTATTCTACGATTTCTTCCTGTCTTCTCACCTCCCTCCTTCTCCCAGCCATTCCCCAGCCACTTATACTCGCACTACTTCCATCCTCTAAGTTCAACAATTCCTTAAAGTGTTCTCTCCATCTGCTCACTTTTTCTCCCTTCTCCACTAGTAATCTACCATTTTTATCTTTCACTCCCCTGCTAACTTCACTTCCACCCTGTCTTACTTTTTTCACCTCTTTCCAGAACATTTTCTTACAGTCCCTCCACTTTACACTCAAATTCCTTCCAAATTTCTCATCCACTCTCTTCTTACTCTCTCTTACTAATCTTTTCACCTTTCTCTTCCTTTCTACATATAACTCTCTCTTCTGCCTCTCAACTTCTTCCACGCCCCTATTTCTCATCCATTCGTTGTATACTTTCTTCTTTTATGCCACAGCCTGTCTCACCTCTTCATTCCACCAAGCTGTTCCTTGCACCCCCTTCTGTCTTCTCTTCACCCCATACACCACATCACATGCTGCACATATTTCTTCTGTGAATATCTTGCACACACCTTCCACGTCCCCCATCTGCTCCAATTGATATTTACCCAATCGTTCCTCCACTTCTCTCTTATATTCTGCCTTTATCTCATCCTCTTGTAACTTTCCACTCTCCTTGCAACTACTCCTTCCTCCCGTCTTTCCCTTCTTCTATTCTTACTTGGATCTTGATTCTGGACACCACCAAGTAGTGGTCAGAAAGTCCACTTCCCCAACCTCTATAAGCTCTTGCATCCATTACACATCTTCGCATCCTTTCATCCACACACACATAATCAATCATTGCCTTCCTTTCATTCAGTTCACCACCCACCCTTCTCATCACTCGCCATGTATACCTGTGGATCATTTTGTGCCTGAAGAGGGTATTGGCCATCACCAACCCCCTCCCGGCACAAATGTCCACTAATGCACTGCAATTCTCATCTACTTCAGCAGGCACACCCTGCTCACCAACTATTCCATCCACCTTCACATTCCCTTTACCATTCATATCACAAATCAAAAACACTCTCTCATTCCTTCCAAACTTTTCCATGCACACTTCCACATTTGTCCAGAACTCTTCTCTCACTCTGCTTGCACGATCTTGCGTTGGTTCATACATGCACACAATCGCCCACATTTGTATTCCAACTTTCAATCTTACCCACACAATCCTTGAGCCAACTGATCCATACGCTCTTATGTTCTTCATCCATCTTTTACTCACAACAATACACACTCCCTCTTTTCCCCTCTCATTCTCACCTACTTCTGCACATATACCCCATCCATACTCCCATTCTCTCACACTCTCACCTTGCCATTGAGTTTCAGTTACTCGACATACATCCACTTTCGCACCCTCAAGCACATGGACAATCTCTCTCTCTTTCACCTCATCATTCGCACCCCTTACATTCCACGTCATGATCCGTTCCATGTCCTTTGTCCGGTCCTTGGTCATCATCTCTTGGTCTGTCCTTGTCCGAGGCTTCTTGTTCGTCTTTTTAGTTAGCTGTTTTCCGACGAGGGGCACTAACCCTTCGCCAACCCTTTTAGTCGCCTCATATGACAAGCAGGGATACTGGGGGAGTATTCTTGAAAGCCCCCCTACACCCAGGGGGGGGGATATTGCACAGTGCACAGTGTGGATGTTTAGGGGTGGTGCAGGAGCCTTGCCTGGCACTTTTAAGGTGGGCAGCAGTCACTCAAGCTCCAGCTCCGTTCACTCCACTGAGACAAGGAACTTTCCCGTGCAGGACAAGTACACAAATTCCCTCCTGAAGCAGTGACCCATGGCACTTAAAAAAAAATCCCAATGGTGGTCACTTAACAGGGACCTTCAGTGATCCACAGCCCATCACAGGTCGAAAGTAAGAGTAGTGACCGTTAAATCAAGGCTATCTGTGCAGATCCTAGTCTGTGTTTATACTATATTTGCAGTTAATAAACTGATCCAGGCTCTGAAAAAAATACATATATATATATATATATATATATATATATATATATATATATATATGGATAGATAGATAGATAGTAGATAGATATATAGATATAGATATAGATAGATAGATAGATAAATAGATAGATAGATAGATATAGATAGACAGATAGATAGATACATACATACATATACACGTGTTTTTTAGTAAACCTACAGTATGAAGCTGGGGGTTGGACAAGAAATACTCATCCAAGCGACCTTTAAATGTTAGTACTGTATTACAATTTACTACATTGCAGGGCAATTTGTTTCATTTATATACAACACTATTAAAGAAGAAAAGCTTAGCTTCATGTGATTGGAATCATTTGCCAATCATTTTATGCCCACTACCTCTAGTATAAATCGAGTGATCAACTGTGAAGTATTTATTGACGAGCATGTTATCACGTCCTTTGAATATTTTGAATACAATCTTCTCGCAACCTCTGTTTAGTTAGGGTAATGAGATTCAGGACTTCTAAACGTTCCTTGTAAGGTTTATTTCTCAATCTAGGTATCATCTTTGTCATCCTTCACTGTACTCTTTCAAGTTTCTCCATATCCAATTTATAATACAGCAGCCAAAACTGAACACAATACTCCAAGTGCAAGCTTGCTAAGAAACTGCACAAAATGAGGATGATATTATCGGATATAGATTCGAATGCTCTACCTATGAATCCAGTCAATTTATTGGCTTTTTTTTCACAGCTTCTGTACAATGTTTGCTTGTTTTCAAATCTTCTGTTATTAAACTTCTAAGTCTTTTTCATGGTTTACCCTATCAAGTTTCTTCAATAGAAAGAATCCCTTAGACTCTCACATAATTTTAAATGATGTCAGTAATCCCATATCCACTACAATTGATATCCTAGGTGTTACTCTAAACCCCAACCTAAGCTGGACAGCTAATGCTAAATCCCTTGCTCAAAATGCTGCTAAAAAACTGGGACTTATGTACAGAGTTCGTGAGTTCTTCACTGACGAGCAGATGGACCAAAATATACAAAAGTCATGTGCGTTCTCAGATCGAATACTGTTCGCCACTGTGGAGTGGATGTGGAGCGGTTGCATTGAGGCAGTTGGACAAAATTAAAAATATAGCCATTAGATTAATCAATAATCCTGCCATAACGCAGGACCTTCCTCCTTTATCAGTACGTAGAGATGTTGCGTCTTTAGCACTATTTTATCGATATTTTTACCGTAAGTGCTCTAACGAACTGGCTTCAATTGTGCCTCCCGTTCACATTTTCTCCCGAAATACTCGGGCAGCTGGGAGCGCCCATGAGCTCACACTCTCTCCCCCACAATGCAGAACCTCTGCTTATCAAAATTCATTTACCCCCAGAATTACTACTCTCTGGAATTCACTTCCTGGGAGTTGCTTCCCTCATACATTTAATCCTCTCGATTTTAAATCCAATTGTTATAAGTATTTTATGAATGGAGGATGCCTTTAGGCACATGGACTCATTTTTTTCCCTTTGTTTTTCCTTCCTCCATTCATTATCAAAAAAAAATAAAAATAAAAGTTGGACTTTATTCATGTTATAACTAGCTCTTACATTTTTATTGCCAATGTTCAGCACTCTACATTTATTTTATCTATCAATCTATTGTCAGACGCCTCAATCCCGTTTGGGGTGGCCACAAACAAAACGCCTCCACGTCACCCTGTCCCCCGCTACTTCACTGCCCTGCTCCAAACTCACACCCCTCTCTCTCATATACCTCTCCACTCCATCCCTCCATCTCATCCTCGGCCTCCCCCTCCCTCTTCCCCCCTCCATATCACTCACATACACACTCTTCGTCAGTCTTTCACCCTCCATCCTCTCCACATGGCCAAAACACCTCAGTGTGTTCCTCATAACGCTTCCTATCACATCCACATCCACACCACAACGCTCCTTTATATCCTCACTCGTCAGCCTGTCTCTCCATGTGACTCCACAGGCTCCTCTTAAATAACTCATTTCCACTGCTCTCACTCTTGACTTGTGTCTTTCCAACAATGTCCAAGCTTCACTCCCATACGTTAGAGTTGGTATCACAATACTGTCATGTAGTAACTTTTTCACTTCCATGCTCACTTCCATGTTTCTTATCATTGTTTTCAAAGAACTAGCAACCTTTCTTCCCTGCTGTACCATTTCAAGCACTTCACCCTCCAAACCTCCATCCTTACTCATCACACTACCCAAGTACTTAAACGTACTCACATTTTCCAATTCCTCACCATCCAACCTCGCTGTACATTCACTGACTTCACCTCTCTCAAAGACCATCACTTTACTCTTCCCTTCATTCACCTTTAGATTCCGTTTCTTACACACTCTCCCAAACTCATCCACCAAGCCTTGCAGCTCTCCTTCGTCTTCACTCAACAACACAGTATCATCTGCAAACAACAGTACAGGGAGTTTCCAAACACTATCCTCTCTCACCAGGGCCACTCCAACATCCACTACCCTACCTTGTACCTCTTTTATTACCTCATCCATGTACAGATTGAACAACCATGGAGACATGACATTTATTTACCATGCTTGGGCCCAGTTAAGCAGTTGATCAAGATCTCTCTGAATTGCCTGTCTCTGCAGTGCTGTATCTACTCTGTTACATACTTTAGTATTGTCAGCAAAATTTTAAATCTTACAACATAATGCTTCATCAGTATCATATATATATATATATATATATATATATATATATATATATATATATATATATATATATATATATACATATATATATATATATATATCAGGACCAACTGCCTAGCCCCGGGCTCCTACGCTCCTCATGGGGCAATGTAGGACTGGATGATGGATATATATATATATATATATATATATATATATATATATATATATATATATATATATATATAATGACCTAACACTAAACCCTGCAGCATTTCACTTGTAACGTTTACCCAGGCTCTTTTCCATTTATTACAACTCTTTACTTTCGTCCGGTGAGCCAATCTTCTACCCACCTGAAAACACTGCCGTTGAAACCATGTGCCTTTAGCTTCTGAAGCAGTCTTTTGTGTGGAACTTTGTCAAAAGCCTTTTCAAAATCGAGGTAGATAATATCAACCGATTTAGTCTCGTTGTACATATTCAGCATACCATTGAAAAAGTCCAAAAGATTCGCGAGGCAAGAGCGTTTATCTCAAAAACCATGTTCCGAATCTTTTATGAGAATGTTTGTTTCTAACTGTTTCACAAACTTGTTTCTGATAATAGTTTCAATCAATTTGCATACCACTGATGTTGAACTAATTGGGTGGTAGTTTTCTGGTTGTGCTTTGTTGCCCATTTTGAATATTGGGAGTACGTTAGCAAGCTTCCATTTATGTGGCACCTTACTGATCTTAAGTGATAAGTAAAAAAGTTCATATAAAGGCTTTGATATTTCATTACGTAGCTCCTTTAATACACGTGGAGATTTTTTGTCCTTTCATGGTGTTTTCTTTTCTTTTAATTTGCTAATTGCAAGTAGTATATCGTGATTGCTAACTGCAATGCCATTTATTATGTTGCCCTCCTCTACAGGAACTGGGGAAACAGCAGGAATTCTATGTATATTTTCTGTTGTAAATAATGAAGCAAAGAAAATATTAAGAATTTTTTCCATCATAGTTTCATCATCAGTGTGCTCTCTATTATCTGTGATTAAGGGACCGATTGTTGGAGTTAATACCTTTTTGCTTCTTATGTAACTTAAAAATTCTTTGGGATTTGATTTACTGATACTTGTAATATGTGCCTCATGGTTTTTCTTACTGCATTTAAATAATTTTCTGGCTTTCCATTAAAGGGCATTGGATTTTTTTCTATCACTTTGACTCTTTGTGATATTATAATTTTTATATGCAAGATTTTTTGCTTCTAGACAGTGTTTAATGTCGGAGTTCCATCATTTGAATTTAGAATTTTTGACAGGCCTTCTGTTACACATTTGATTACATAACCTGACTGCACTGTTGAGTCTCTGTAAAATAATTCCATGCATCAATGATATCTAAAATTTCGATGATGGGATGCCAGTCACCTGCACCTACAATTGCCTTTACTTTCTTAAAATTTGCCCTCTTAAAATTGGGCATTTTCTCACAACTGGCCCTGACACTGTCTTCACTGAATTTATTGTTAAATGTAACCATGCGATGATCACTTGTACTAAATTCTCCTACAATAACATTACTCACAAAATTTTCTGATGTGGCTAAGACAAGATCTGGGATGTTAGCTCCACGTGTCAGATATTTTACAAATTGATACAAAGACCTTTCCTACAAGTTTGTATATAGATCTAACTCTGTGTGTGAGGATAGGGCTTCTCCCCATTTTGGAACTGGTAAATTAAAATCACCAAATATTACAGCACTTTGCATACAAGAGATTTCGGAATTTGGCTGAAGATTGCATTGTCGATGTTGAGTAGCTGACCAGGTAGACGATACATTAACCCAAGAGTGATTTTATGATAAAATTTATTTCTAAGCTGAATGTAAATATTGCAATGTTTTCAATACATGACTTGTTAATTACAACTGGATGAAATCCAGATTAGATACATTACAACACACCACCCTTTGCTCTATTCTTCCTTTCACTACTGAAAATGTGACAGCCTGGTAATTTAACTCTGCTAGATATTCTCTTTGCTCAGGATTTAGCCATGATTCTGTTATACAAATTACTTCATAATCTTCTGTAAAGACATGGGCCTCAAATTCTGAAAATTAATTACGTAGACTATGCACATTTACAAGAAGAGCTTTAATATGTTTCCCTTTCTAATGCGGGGAGCTTCCATTACATACTGATTTATCGGATCGCACAACATCTATGTTCGCCTTCTTCGATGCTTGTTTTTTCTCCAGAAAAGCTTACTGCATCACTAAGCAAATGACCAAGACAGGCAGAACCAATGGCATTCAAGTGAAGTTCATCATTCACAAACAATGTTTGCTGCTCATAAAGCTGGTTCCATCTCTTGATGAACTCAACTCCTTCCTGCTTGCAAAGTGGCTTAACGCTACTATATATACTAAACATTTTACTGAAGAAGGCATTCCCTGCACCAATCCTTGGGAGTATGTCTGAGATTAAAATGTTGGTTTTCTTCTTGCAGCATCGGATCATCCTTCTGTACTTTTCCATCAGCTCTGATCGGGTTCGTACGACATCATTAATACCTGTATGAATGATAACAAATCTGTCACTTTCTGCTTTCTCAAAAACGTCATCCACAGCCTCTGTTACGTCGTCTACTCCTGCACTTGGAATACAAAAACGCTTTCGTTTAGATGGTGCCCTGCCACAGAATTCCACCAACTGACTATGGATGATGGAGTCCCCCACAACCCGTACCTCATGAGGCTTTTCCTCTACTTCTGCGAGAATCTGAAATTTATTGTATGTGGTTACTGGAATGATGCTCCTTTTCTGGCAAACCTTGCACCATTCCCCACTGGCTGGAACTCATTCTGTACAGCAGGGAGAGATGTAACTACAATGGGAGGAGGATGGTCAACCTGGACTGCGGATGGCTGAGCAGTGGCATTATCCTCCACAGCGTGTTCAGCTCCTCCAGCACATCAAATTTATGGGTCAGGCTGTTAATTTTGTTTGTAACCCCAGTCAGCTTGTCTTGCAGGCTCTGATGTACTTTGCATATCTTACAAACAAAGGTGCGGTCTGTATAAAAGAATCCAGTGAAACTACAGGAACAGGCTATGCACATAATGTTTTGCGGCATTCTGAAATGCATAGTTACTGTGAAGACTTAAAAAAAAAAATCAGTCATTACTGACTAGTACTTGGAAGAGATGTTAAAACAAGAATGAGTTACTTTTAAAAAATCTGCTAGCAAACCAGTTACAATTTATGCAATTGTTACAGGTGAAGGTGTTGCTGGTCTTGTTGCTGTTTAAAACTGTACAGAAATAGGGCTAGCTACCTTATTGGTTAGTAAAATACCTGGATAGGATATATCAGTAATTTGTTTTAAAGAATGGAAAGTTAACCGTTGCCTGGAATGAAATAATAAAATTATGCTACACAGTGCCATTTCTAGCCTTTTGGGGGCCCTATGCGAAATGCTGTTTGAGAGCCCCTATTTTGTGAAACTATGGTGGGGGGATATGAAACCCTCTAAGGTGGTCCGGGGGCACGCCTTTAACATTTAAATGCATCATTTTGGTGCACTTTAAGAGGAAAAGAGGTTAGATCTGTGGAAAAGCTCTTAACATCTATTTTTTCTCTCAGATTCAAATCAAACATTTCAAGTTGACTACAGCAATTTAAACCTACAGAAAATGATTATAAATGGGACACACTGGGGCTTCCCTACAGGATTTACCGAATCTGCATTACAACATCTCCCAGATGTGCATAAATGAGACAGATGCTGTATTTTCCTTCAAACGTTTAAATCCTAGGAAATGTTAAACTTGGAGGTCTGGAGCCTAGACCGCTTTCTCCATCTTTGTACAGCATATACATCTGCTTATTTGACTTGGCAGCAATATCCATGACTTTACAATGATGTGAGTTCAAATAAAGACGAATACACTATAGCCCCTTAGTCGTACTGATCGTTATTTACTCTATACGTGACGGATTTTGGCAATGGTTATAATGGTTGGTATTGATGAAATATAAGCAGTTTTACGCATATTATCTGTAATTGATAATACTTTAGACATATATTAAGCATTATTTGCTTGTCAGATAGTGAAAAATTTCTGTATATGTGAGCTGAGAGATGAATCATAGATTCTTTGCCGAGTTTGTACTTTTGCCCTTGCGATCTCTATCCATTGGAATTGCAGTCTCTTTGAAGAAACTCTTATTTTTTTCTTTTAATACCTTTGCTGATGACCACTGCGAGTATTTGAGTAAAAGTATAAATCAAGAAATATTGGTACATATGTGTAAAACCGATAAATCTTCATCCTTTGACATATATAGCCAACACTGCAGAGCATAACAAAGTATTTTGTGACCTCATTAGTAGGAACGGGACTCACCTTCAGTGAATGAGAAAAATTTGTACATATTAAAAAAAAAAAAAAAAAAAAGTGAGCATTCTGCATTGCCCTCAAAATAAAATCGGAAATAAACAATTCTGACGGTATCCAGTATTGCGCCTTACTGCAAACGCTCCAATTTCAGGAGATTCTGACTGAAAATTTCAGGAGAAACGAGTTCAGTTTCGGGAGTTTCTTATTTAAATACATTACTTACATTACTCACTTTATGGCACTTACCGGGTAACAATAATTGGCGGGTCCACCCTACCCCCTACAAAATTTATTTCATGGATACAGAGTGACTCAACACACATTTTAATTTCTAAAAAAAAAAAAAAAAAAAAAAAAAAAAAGCCAATAATGGCAACTCGGGGGCCCCCTGGTGGCTTCGGGGACCCTATGCAACCGCGTAATTCGCATATAATAAGAAACGGCACTGATGCTGCAACCTGAAATATAACAACAATGATGTCACAACACAGTCATAGTATACACAAAAAAGTTTACCATCACCTGAAAAGTCACAACATATGAAAATACAATTTTATCTTACCTGTAAGGAAATAGGAGAGATACTGCCCTATAAAAATTAATGTAAGTAGGAAAAAAAAAAAAAGTTGACCAATAACAACGACTTGCCTGGCGTCGCGGATGTAAACAAACGCTGACTTAATCACTTGTTTCACAAATTTATTGTTCAGTTACAAATCATGTATCACTAGCATTGTGAAAACCCCTGTCTTAAATCCATTAATACTAAATTAGTCCTGAGAGAAATAACACAGAAAGCACAAATTCCTATGGTTTTCTGAGGATACCTCGTTTGGCCCTAAGGCGGGAGATGGCGGAAGTACGGTGTATCAAGGACAAAGAGATATGAGCACCAAGGTGTAAATTGTTTTTTTCCTTAAAGCGATGCAAATCGCCGACCATACCACTCAACACTTAATCACAGAGATCACAGAAATAAACTGAGTCTCCTACTCAACACCATCTATCAACAAAACTAAGCTAATACTGAAAATCAAACACTTATCTTCAAAAACTCACATACTTTAAGCAAACCGTATTTACACTGTACAAACTACACTTAGCGACCAGACAATCGGCTAGATCACTCACCTAGATGCATGACTATCACACTATTGTAATCACACAAGCAAAACACTAAAACAGGGCACTTAGTTGTGGGTATTCGCAGAGCAGAACTCTGGCCAGTAAGGCAGTCAGGTGGCGAGTGAGTAAGGTGGTCAGGTGCCCGATGTCCATATCACCTGCCTACACCACTCATATTCCATTTCCATACATACATTCCAGCATCTAGCCTCCATTCACACACACTTCGCTCCTCCATTCACAGACACTCTGATCCATTCACACACTGCTTATCCCTAACACAGCCTCCCTATTTCCCACCCACTACCTCCCATCCTCTCACTTCCTCCCATCCATCCATTCCAAGCCTCCCGTCCCATCCTCTTGGCAGCTGATTACAATTCACAGCCAGACCAAAAGCAAAAACGCCCTGAGAAGTTCATACTGCATAAACTTACTGTACACTGTCATGTCACCATGGTTCACATGACGTCAATGAACCTTCACTTCCACCACCTCGTAAAAGTAATATATTACCAGAGGAGGTTAATATAAACTGCCTGACAGTTGTTGTAATTATAATCACCTAAAACTAAGTTCACACCCAACCACAACAAGCAAAACCTAACTCAATCAGACGAAACCATAAACAATCCTTTCCCTGACCTACATTCATATCTATCCTATCCACACCCAGCTTAAAATGTCCACATCTCTCCTAGCCTGAAACACAACAATCGCATGCACACATACCGAAACTTAATTTAACCAAACCTCATCTACATGTAATCTAACCTAACGTAACCTAACCACATTTAACGATCTTGATGCGTAGAATGCTAAACAAACCAACAAGACTAATATCCTTTTAAACACAAACTGTGCAGATTTAGACGATAACTCTCTCTCTCTCTCTCAGATGTACTGTACCACCTCCTCTAGCGCAACGGGATCTGAATAGGAAGAGGTATTAATAAGCAGTTATAGGGTCCGGCTTGGAATGGGGCGGCACATCTGACTCGAATGTCAGGCATCTTACTGTCTTTAATTGCTTATTCGTTCACCTATCTTTTTATCTATGAATCTATATCTACCTATTTGTCTGTCTATCTACTTATCTATCCCTTCATCTATCCATTCATCTATTGATCGATCCCTCCGTCCATCCATTCATATATCTATCTATCAAATATGTATCTATCCATGTCTACTTTTCTATCTATACGATCTATCTAGGTAACGTTAAAGAAAACACCGCTACTCTTAAACACGCCAATCTTTTCATTAAGTGGCTTCACAGACATTATTATCCCCCGCCTTTAAAAGGCGGAGGAATAATGTTTTTGCCTGCCTCTCTCTCTCTCTCTCTCTCTCTTTGTGTGTGTGTGTGTGTGTGTGTGTGTGTGTCTGTCTGTCTGTCTGTCTGTTCCCACTACATCTCATGAACGGCTTGAGCTATCAACATGAAACCTTCAGGGTATCAAAATATGGCCAAAATCTTGGACGAGTTCGAACACTCGGGGTCAGGGACAAGGTCACCATAATGGATCCCAAAAGTCAACTAGTTTTCATCACCCGCCTTTAGCACCATCATATCTCATGAACGACTTGAGCTATTAACATGAAACCTTCAGAGTATCAAGATATGGCCTAAATCTTGGACTTGGCCAACAGCATATTCTGGCGGGCAGTTAGCATTCGACTCCCGAATGCTATTTTTCATTACTTCTTAAAAAGCGAGAAAACTAGACAACGAGGATACTGAGAGATGAAGGACTGAGTTGTGTCGTTGAAGGAGAGTATACAGTCTTCTGAAATTATCGAAAATAGAAAAAAATGAGGGATAATGCTTCTGAGAGATAAATATTAAATTAGTTTACCTTCCAAATACAAAAAACTAAGACTGAATATTATACGTCACACGTCATTATGTCACTATTGTTATGAATGATGTGATGGCGGAAATATAAAGAAGGGCAGGCGTGATCTCTGATGTAAAACTGAAGCCTAACTGGTGTGTGTGTGTGTGTGTGTGTTCTTACCTAATTGTTTTTACATAATTACATAATTGTATCTTTACAGGAATGAGTCAAGCTCGTACTGTCCCGTGTCTTCAACCATATTTATCGTACATATCCTTAAATTTGTGAATTGTTTTGGCACACACTATTTCATTCGGTAGTGCATTCCATTGATCAATTGCTCTATTTGGGAAACTAAATTTCCTT
Source organism: Coenobita brevimanus (assembly GCF_032717465.1). Taxonomy (NCBI): domain Eukaryota; kingdom Metazoa; phylum Arthropoda; class Malacostraca; order Decapoda; family Coenobitidae; genus Coenobita; species Coenobita brevimanus. The sequence continues at coordinate 18,996,873 of NC_136960.1, forward strand.
ACGTCTTTATCACCTCTCTTTTTATGCGTTTTTTTGCAGCGTCCTGTTACTGATGCTTCCCCATACGTTAAGTAATCATTTATGTCTATTTTCTCCTTCCCTGATATGCATTTATATAGCATAATCATGTCAACTCTTTTCCTTCTCTCCTGTAGTGTTGGTAGATTCAATTTATTTAGTCTTTCTTCGTAGCTTAGATCCCTTAAGCTTGGTACCCATCTTGTAGAGGCCCTTTGAACTTTTTCAATCTTGTCTATGTGTTTTTTGAGATAAGGACTCCAGACTACTGATGCATACTCCAGGGTTGGTCTGATGAATGATGTTATTATCTTTCTTAGCATGTCTTCATTTATGTATGTAAACGCTATTCTCATACTGGCAAGCAGTGTACACATGTTCCGTACCTTCTCACTGATGTGGTCAGCCGGAGATAGTCTGTTATTGACAATCACACCTAGGTTCTCCTCTCTTTCCAATGTGTGTAGGGTTTTATTTCCTAATGTATAATCCCAATCAGGTCTTTTTCCACTTTTACCAAACTTGATTACATGACACTTGTCCACATTGAATTCCATTTGCCATGTATTACTCCATTCATGAAGTTTATTTAATTCTTCTTGTAGCTCTTTACAGGAGTCTGTGTTAGTAATTCTCCTTTGTATTTTTTCATCATCTCCAAACATATTTAGATAGCTTTCATTTCCAGTGGTACTGTCTATATCATTTATATACACTAAAAACATGATTGGTGTCAGCACTGAGCCCTGTGGTACTCCACTAGTCACTTCTTTCCATGATGAGTAATTTCCCCTTAGTACTGTTCTCATTTTTCTTTTCGTGAGAAAATCTTGCATCCAACAGTACAGTTTGCCTTGAATTCCTCCTTATGGTACAGTTTCCATAAAAGTCTTTGGTGTGGTACTGTGTCAAATGGTTTCTTGAAATCAAAATAGATACTGTCCACCCATCCTTCTCTTTCCTGTAATGTGTGCGTGTGAGAGAGAGAGAGAGAGAGAGAGAGAGAGAGAGAGAGAGAGAGAGAGAGAGAGAGAGAGGGAAAGAGAGAGAGAAAGAGAGAGAGAGAGAGAGAGAGAGAGAGAGAGAGAAAGAGAAGGGGGGGTGGTGCTGAGAAACACCAATTCTTGATGACTTTCGAAGAAGAAAATTAGCCGTCTGTATACAACAATAAATACAGAACGACCAACAGGATACTTGGCAGAAGGCATAAAATAGATGGAGAAAGAGAAACCTAGGCTCGTATTTTCGTCGGATAAAGAAGCTCTCTAACACCACTTCCTAAGTGTTTTATTTTGCTTGCTTGACCTAGCCATCCTCTTCTGTGTAATTTAAATCGTTCTAATATCGCCATACTTTGCATAAATGTTGCACAAAACGAAATTAGCACCAACCATACGCAAAAATAAATGACTATGGAAAGACAGACCTTGGCCCATATTCTTGTCGCGTCTCTCTCACACATTTTCTTAAGTGATTTTTTTGCTTGCTGTCCTCCCTGTGTTATATAAAAACACCTAATATCGCCATAATCTGCGAACATAATGTAAAAAAAAAAAAAAAGATATTAACCAGCCATATCCAAAAGTAAATGACAAAGGAGGAGGTCCTAGGGAGTAGGAATACTCTTTAACTTTGACCATTACGGTATACGTGATGGTGGGGACAAACAGCCAGGTAGGGTGAGAGGTCCAGCCCCAATACTTCAATACCCTGCCACCTACATAAGACAGTTTCTGTGGGTGGCTGGCAAGGTGTGTTCTGTTACGCATGGTTACAGAGAGCTAGATACCTCCCCTCCCTCACTCCCGTTACAAGGTGTGTGGTGTTGAGTGTGGTCACGGGGTGCTGGATACGCCACCACACTGCCCACTGCCCCACTCTTTTCACGCTTCGCCGCCCACACTGGATAAGACACTAGAAAAAGTGTTGGCGAGCAGGTCAGGAATGGGTGGTTGTGGTGGGGTGGGTGGTGGTGGTGACGGTAGTGATGACGTGGGTGTCATGTTTTACGGGAACTTGTGTAATGGTAATGTGCACACACACACACACACACACACACACACACACACACACACACACACACACACACAGATTCGTAAAGGTAACGCTAGTAAATTAACGCCATCAGTATCATTTTTTTTTAAATCTTATTGAGTATAAACCATATGTAATTTACCCAGCATAGAAAAGACCCTCATAGTCAGGCGGTGGTTCAATCGGTAGAGAGGTGGCCTGCGGTGCGGTCCTATCGGACCTTGGTTCAAATCCCAGCTGGGGCAGGGAACAGTTTAAGGATTTGAATTTCATGTTAAGCAAACTTTACCGATCTACCATAAGACCCGCCGACATGTAAAAATACCCCCGCTAATACCAATACACCAGTCCTGTATGAGACAGCCCTAGCATGTATTCAATATGGACGGTGGATGTTAGCGCCGAAGCTGTGACGTGTAGAGGCGTATGGTATGTAGGAGGACTACTGGGCCTTGGAAGCAGGCTGAGAAGCCAATGCCCAGAGTCGAACACATAAAAAAAAAATAATAATAACTAAAAAAAAAAATAATAATCTTGGTCACCTTCCTCGGGTGAGTCGGGAGCAAACACTTCTAAATCTCGAGTGTAACAGTTTCCTCTTAACTTACAAAACAACTATCATAATAAACTACAACAACGTCCATGCAATGATGAGGTCAACTACTTTTAAGTTTGTGAGGCAGAAAAAAAAAAATACAGGGATAGAGCAACGTAATATTCGTGGCCGCCGAACATGCTGCTTGATCCCGCCAGATGGCAGCTACAGATTTAGGTGTTGAGTTTCCACGAAGAAGGTTGGGTAGCTTATCAGTGGCTGGAAAACTTTTAGCAGTATTGGGCACTACAGTATTGCCAGGGTTATAGGAGCAGGGAGTGGCTGGAATGGTTTACCGTTTTAATATCTCCTCATTAACTCTAGGAGGCACTTGGCGAGAGAGAGAGAGAGAGAGAGAGAGAGCACGCAAGAAAATAACAAAAGAAATACTGTCATAAATATATACTCACATATACCGGTATGCGAGATAAAGAGAAGGAAAGAAATGGATGAAAGACGATGGAGGATACAAAGAGAAGGATAAAAGAGGTTAAGAGATAAGGATAGGAGAAAAGATAGGGGTGAGGGTTAGAAGGAACACCATGGCCCCCAGATGACACTACCAACGATTGATATGCAAATTGTCCACAGCTTGATCAACTTACTTTTGATCTACACAGGACTTGGTCTGCCTTTTATTTCACATTACGTTCTTATGCCACTAAAATTGTAACTGACTGCGTCTTATATTCTTTTGCATTTTCCATCAAATATTTTATACCGCGTCATAACTGGGATTTTGTCTGACATTAGAGTCCTTTTATACAGGTATACTTTATATATTATATATAATATGGATCCCATGGCTGCGTCATATATCTATTTTTATACAAATATGTCTAGACATCCGTGTGTCTTAGCCTAGCTGTGGCTTCGTCTTGCTTCCCAGTTCGTCCACAGGCACCTGCAGCTCGTACTGTACTAGCGTCTTAGTTTTAGGATTCTGATTTTTTTTTTTTTTTTTTTTTTTGTGATTTCAGTTCACCTTCTGAAACATTTATACTGTATATTATCATTAACGGGTATGTGAGGGACATAAATATTTTGTCCTAAAGTATGGTGCCTACTTGTATTGTACTTTAACTCAGGAATGGCGTTTTGGGAAACTTCCTAATTAATTACATCCTAACTGAAACGAAGATATCTTCGGCATATGGGTATTCTTGAGCCAGGAATCAAATACTGTGCTCGCCTGACTGTTGACTGTGGATTAAATTTATGACATTCCTCTCTTTTTTTTGGGGGGGGAGGGGCTTTCCTTTCTCTTCACAATCCCTCAGCTCTTTTTACATTATATCTCTTCTACCACAGTCACTATATCATTCATATTTTTCTCCCTCACCGAGTACCCACATTTTTTTTTTTTTTATCCCCACAGTCGAACCCTACGCTTATCGCCGCATCCTTAAACTACCCTGTACCTAGTTTTTGCCTGCCACGATCGTAAAACTGATTGGAAAGCCGAGATAATATAATTTCCCCCCAAAAGGATCTTATCGAGAATAAGTGTGTTGGTAGCGGCCTTAACAACTGCCATACCGAAACCTTTACTTAGGCTGGTAATTGTGAGCCAGGGCGCCCCGATCTGGACACACAGGTACTTAAATCCGCTGCCCGCTGGTCTGATGGATATCTCTGAAGGACAGAGGGGAAGAAAAAGTGGGTAAGATGGATGTAAATGAAGAAAACAGTGTGTGATACGCAGGGACGTTTTGATTTTAATCAAATGATTAAAATAATGTGATTTGAATCGATTTAAATCAGAATGAAAAAAAATCATGATTTGAATACAACTGGCTTTTTCTTATATGAAAACAGTAAAATGGAAGAAGATAGAGAATGTGATGGATGTGTATTGTACAGATGCATCAAGTCTGCTTCTCCTGTACTCTTCTTGTACTGATCCTGCATCAAGTCAGGCACCAGTGAACCACTGCCTTCTGTTACAAGGCAAATATTCAACAGTTAAACACAGGAAGGAAGGCGCTTTTGTTGATAATAAATATGGTTACGTTCAGTGTTGACGTAAGAGCTCAGCTCTTCGTTGAATATATGGCAGCTTGATTCGATCGAATGATTATGATCTAAATTTGACAAAATATAAAATGCAAGTTGGCAACTTTCATCAGTATCTGACACAGAGTGATGAGGCAACATGCCTAACCTCCCCCATACCAAGGAGTGCTGGCCTGTGGTGCATTTGTTTACTCCCACTTCCAGGAAAAAAGACCAAGTATGGTTCTCTTCTGACAGAATTCCCAAAATTGACACCAAAATATGGTTTCACTTAACAACATTGTCAAAGGTTTAGTACAAGAAAAGGTCTTCATAAGTGAAAAAAAAAAAAAAAAAAAAAAAAAATGATTTAGATCATAAAAATCTGATTTAAATTTTAAAAAATCAAGTTTTTAAAAATTATTTTTCTGTTAATCAGCGATTTTATCCAATTTTGATCATAAGGGAGGACGGAATATGGACGTATGGACGGAAATGAAAGGAAGGGTGTAAATAAATACGGGTAGATAATAAGCTGGTGAGTAGGATGAAGCAGACGACAAGGGTTACGAAGAATGACTGAAAATGTGAGCAAAACACAGTGAAAGAAGAAAAAGATGAGTAAGAAAAGGAAAAGAGGAAGAGGGAATATGAGGTGCGCGAGTAGAAAACCTCGATCAAGAGTAAAGGGAAAACAGCAAAATAAGAAAGGCAACAAATTAAAAAAAGAATGGAGGTACCACACGGTGAGATGGGGTAACCTTAATATGAAGCAAAAACGGGATACGAATCTGCTGAAAGGGCACAGGAAAACAAAGGGAGGAGGAAAAGCCTGAAAAATAGTTGCAAAGACAGAAAAGGCAAAAGAGGAGGCTGGGTAGGAAGAAACTAGACAGGAGATGGAAAGAGGAAGCAGGAGATTGGGAGCAGAAAAAGGAGGAACAAGAAAATGAGCAACAGGAAGAAACGGATGAGGAAAAAAATAGAAAGCAGAAGAAAATGAAAAAGATCTGAGGTTTAATAATTAATGAAAATAAAGCAAGACAAAGTCCATTAGCTATGCTATTTACAACTGAATAAAGAAGAGAAAGTCTGAGCCACTGACTAATATAGCCTACTCAAGACCAATCAGAAACTAATTTAGCATTAATTTCTTATACTTATGATCTATTTAGACAGGAACGACGAGTAAAGGCGTAATATCTTCCCCAAGTCTTGTCCCTCCTGTAAGACAATTAATAAAACGTTTCCGGTGCAAGGAAAATAATCGCAGTTAAGCTATTTAGTAAGTGTGACAGAAAAGAGAGAAATGTACAAAAGAAGTGGAAAGTAGAGTGACACAAGGAAGGGAAGTAGATGGTGCAATGAAAGCCTTGATAAGAAACAGAGGCTTGAGTATTGCAGCTGCACGAGGCTTACATGGAGGAGTGTTTGTGCCAACTTTAACGTATGGATGTAAGACTATGGTGTGCCATGAAAATGAAAAAATAAGAGTGACAGCAGTGGAGATGGGACTGCTGAGGAATGTACAGAGAGTGGATAGGATACGAAATAATGTGATTCGTGAAAGATGTGGAGTGAGCAAGTCTGTGGACACCAGAATCGAAGAGAGTGTACTGAGATGGTATGGTCATATGGAGAGAATGGATAACAACAGAGTGGTGAAAAAGGTATATCTGAGCGAATTTGAAGGAGGGAGGAGGCGAGGTAGGCCAAGGAAAAGGTGGTGGGATATGGTGGATGAGTGTGTGTGGAAGAGAGGTTTGGAAATCGGTGAGGCTAAGGGACTGACAGGAAATAGAGCTGGCTGGACGAATAATGTGAGGAGAAGCGCATGATCAGGGATTTGGCACTCAATTTTTAACGTAACACCGTCCGGATTGACTCTATCGGATATGTTTTTGTTAAGCTTCAGAACAAGGTGAATGTTTTTGGGGTATCAGATAGAGCCAGGATTCCAGGGGCTTGAATGGTGAGCGAATGGAAGCATGGCCCATTGGACTGGGCAGATTTGGCCTATGTGGGCATTGCTACTCCTCACCCTGCCCTAGGGTGGGAAAGGAGGCCCTGATGATGATGATGTGTTATCCCTGCATGTCACATCAAGCTAGCAAACCCCAAGATGAGGGATCAGATAGGCTGGCTATAGGGGTGGATCCCTTAATTTCATCAGTTTCTCCTCTCTCGACCCCTCTTATCTCCGTTCTATCACTTTCTCTGTCTCTGTCTGTCTGTCTGTCTGTCTGTCTGTCTGTCTGTCTCTCTCTCTCTCTCTCTCTCTCTCTCTCTCTCACTTTGCATCTAACCAAAATAACCCTAAACTTCCTTTACAGTACCATACAGGGAACGGATCAAACCTACCAATGATCTCCCACCAGCTGCTGTGAATGGTTCGGGAAAAAATAAATAAACACAGTAAGACCTATAACAGTATCAATATCGTAGCTACTCTTTCTGTACTTGTGGCCGAGTTCATTGCCTAGAAGTGATGATAAAGTGGCAAGTTCCAGGACTGTAGTTATACACAGCGAGGCAGTTTGCAGAATCGACGGTAGCCACAGTAAACACTTTCTTTCAGACACACCTCTTTGCACTGAGTCAGGTGGAATTAGTAACCAGTTCAAATCATAACACACCTGTTCAGGAATTAATATCGCATGTGGCATCCCTGAAAGTGGTTATCTGGTGCAATATCAAACCATCAATTATCAAAGAACCAAAGCACCTGACCTGACCAAAGGACGCGAGAACCTAACCTAAGGACCGCAAAACCTAACCTAGCCTAAGAAATGGGGAACATAACCAAACCTAACCTAAGAAATGGAGAATCTAACCTACCCTAAAAAATGGAGAACCTAACCTAAGGTGGAGAAGCTGACCCAACCTAAGAACCGGAGAACCTAACCAAACAACCGGGCAGTTACCAACTACTTTTATCTCAGCCACCGACAAGAAGAAACTTAAACATCACATCACCCGCCATCGCCATCAGATAAATAGCCAAGCTTTGAGAGTCAGGTTGGAAGAAAAATGGATTCTGTCTCTATTAGGCCACGAACTGGTTTGTGTTGCTCGCTGAGCCTGGCCGGGGTGAGATAATTGGGCTCAGGGTAAAGGACTGCAGTTAGGGGAGTGTAACAGAGAAATAAGAGAAGGAAGTAACGAACTGACAAAGACATGGGTAGGGGAGTTTGTGTGAGAGAATGGATTCGGAAGGGATGAAAGGCTGCAGTTATAAATGCGGACGGGAGGAAACGTATAAGGTACCGCACCAAGGATGGTGTGAAGGTCGAGAGGCAGAGTACATGTGGATGGGTTGTTAGGATGGAATGATGGACTGTAGTTAGGAAGGCAGATGAAAAGAGAAGATACATAGATGGTAAAAGGCAGGGTTGTGAGGGATGTTTCAGAAAGCAGGGTAGAAAGGATCAATAGACTTTAGTTAGGAAGGTAGATAGGGGAAGGAAGAGAGGACGACCACAGAAGAGGTCGAGGGATATGGCTGAAAGGATTTGAGAAGGTGAGTGGGGATGAAGTGTACAAATCCAATTACAGAAGTGGATGGAAGAAAGGAGAGTTCGGGGTTGGCCACGGACGAGAGGGACTGATAGGAGAAGTGTCTGTGCGGATGGGTGTTAGGGATCTTCTTTACCCGACAAGAAAACCAGCCATAGCCTCATTCACATTCCGATTTCACCCACGCTGGTCCCTCCGTGCAAGCCTCCCAACAGCGACTCTTTCTCCTCTCGCAAATACTGACCTCCTCTCATCGGTCTTCGTTTTATCTTATTATCCCCAGACAAATTTATTTAGTTTTAAGAAACCTATCGAAAATGAGGGGCTAAGCACAGCCTTCAGTAACCCCTTCACTACATGAATGATGTAAAGTGGTTCTCGGGCTGAAGATGTTTAGACAGTGAAAGATGAAGGGAAGAAAAATATTAAAGGAATGGAATGAGGGAAAGATGTCAAGGAAGAAGAAGAAGAGGAGGAGGAGGAGGAAGAGGAGGAGGATTACACAGGAATACACAGGAAAGCAAACAGCAACAGACCTTATGGTCCTTTCGAGGCTGCTTGTTAGAGAAAACTATGACTACAAGATCTAACTCTACATGCTGAAGGATAAGGATAGTAAAGCAAGAAGGCTCCCCCCACCACCAAACCCTCCAGGAAAAAGTGAGAAAAACCACCATGCAGCATGGAGAAACTGACATGGAAATTTTATAGGAAACACTGGAAAGGAAAAGTCACATTCTATAATACTTTATCTATAAGCTACCCGATAGAGTAACCTGAAAGAGAAAGTAAACAAATAAAATAATAGTTACGGCATGACATTATAAACCGGTACATTGAGTTAATGGGAAGTCTGTGGACATAACGTGGAAGCTACACACTGCACAGTGTGGATGTTTAGGGGTGGTGCGGCAGCCTTGCCTGGCGTTTTTAAGGTAGGCAGCAGTCAATCAGGCCCTAGCTCCGTTTGCACCACTGAGACAAGGAACTCCCCCATGTGGGACAAGTACACAAGTTTCATCCTGAAGCAGTGACCCCTGGTACATTAAAAAAATCCCAATGGTGGTCACTTGACTAACAGGGACCCTCAGTGATCCACAACCCATCACAGGTCGAAAGTTAGAGTAGTGACCGTTAACTCAGGGTTATCTGTGCAGATCCTAATCTGTGCTTATATTGCTTTCTTTGCATTGGGGAGATTGAAGAATATATAAGACGGGTGTCTTAGATAAAAGGGGACTGCACAGTGCACAGTGTGGATGTGCAATGCACAGAGTGGATGTTTAGGGGTGGTGCGGCAACCTTCCCTGGTGCTTTTTAGGTAGGCAGCAGTCAATCAGGCAATAGCTCATTTCACGCCACTGAGACAAGGAACTCTCCCATGTGGGACAGTACACAAGTTTCATCCTGAAGCAGTGACCCCTGGTACATTTAAAAAAATCCCAATGGTGGTCACTTGACTAACAGGGACCCTCAGTGATCCAAATCCCATCACAGGTCGAAAGTAAAAGTAGTGACCATTAACTCAAGGTTATCTGTGCAGATCCTAATCTGTGCTTACTGTATATTACCTCAATTGCTTTGGGTAAATCGAAAAACGTATAATGACGTGACATGACGCTATGTTAAGTTTACGGGGTGTCCTGTAGACACGAGGGGACTGCACAGTGTGGATGTTTAGGGGTTGTGTGGCAGCCTTGCCTGGCGCTTTTAAGGTAGGCAGCAGTCAATCAGGCCCTAGCTCCGTTCACTCCACTGAGACAGGGAACTCTCCCATATGGGACAAGTATACAAGTTTCATCCTGAAGCAGTGACCCCTGGTACATTAAAAAAATCCTGATGGTGGTCACTTGACTAACATGGACCCTCAGTGATCCACAGCCCATCACAGGTCGAAAGTAAGAGTAGTGACCGTTAATTCAGGGTTATCTGTGCAGATCCTAATCTGTGCTTATATTGCTTTGTTTGCACTGAATAAATTGAAAATGTATAATATCGTGACGCAACACTATGTACGGGTACATTGTTTACGGGGTGTCCTCTAGACAAAAGGGGCATGAACTTACATGTACTGTAGCTATAAAAGCAAATTATTCGGATAGAAAAAGAGTTAGCTGAGGATTCTCGTGCAAATACTTGTCTAATTTGTTTTTGAATGTCTCAATTGAGATACTGTTTACGGTATCTGAGGGTAATCTGTTCCAGATATTTACAACTCTGTTAAAGAAGTAGTATTTTGCTTCGTGGGATTGGAATCGCTTTCCCATGATTTTGCAGCCATTACTTCTGGTTTGACTCGACCGGTCTATATCAAAATATTTATTCATGTCTAAGTTGTCATATCCCTTCATGATTTTGAAAACTTCAATAAGGTCCCCTCTTAACCTGCGCTTTGTTAGGCTAAATAATTTAAGTTCTTCAAGGCGTTCCTCATATGGTTTGTTTCTAAGTCGTGGTATCATTTTTGTGATTCTTCGCTGAATTTTCTCTAATTTTTCAATGTCCTTTCTGTAGTACGGAGACCATAACTGCACACAATACTCAAGATGGGGGCGCACTAGCGAGTTGTACAAGGCAAGTATGACTTTTTCCGATTTAAACTCGAAGGTTCTTCCAATAAAACCCACTAGCTTGTTTGCAATTTTAACCACATCGGTACACTGGTTGCTTGGTTTTAGGTCATTTGATATTATCACACCAAGATCCTTTTCACTGTACTTTTAACTGAATATTGTTCATTTTGTAATTTGCATGGACATTGTTACTTCCAATATGAAGTACTTTACATTTTTCTGTGTTGAATTTCATTTACCATTTTTCTGCCCAGCTTGCTAAAGTATTAAGGTCATTTTGTAACTGCTGCCACTGTAATTTTGAAGTGGCTTTACTGGTTATTTTAGTATCATCTGCAAATTTGGATACTTTACAATTTAGACCCTCATCAATGTCATTTATATAGATAATAAAAAGTATCGGTCCAAGTACTGAGCCTTGGGGAACGCCGCTGATCACATTACGCCATTTGGATTCCTTTCCGTTTATCACAACTCGCTGTTTTCGGTCTGAAAGCCAGTCTTGTAATCATTTTTGCGTCTTTCCTTTTATTCCATGTGCTTCTATTTTTCTCATGAGACGCTTGTGAGGGACAGTGTCAAATGCTTTCTGAAAGTCAAGGTAAATTATATCTACTGCTCTTGAGTCATTGTATGATTTGTAAACATCATGGAAGAAGTCCAGTAAGTTTGTTAAGCATGAACGACGATGTCTGAATCCATGCTGCGAGTCTTTAATTATATTATTTTCTTCTAGATAATTAACTATTTTATCTCTTATGATTTTTTTCATTAACTTCCACACTACTGATGTTAAGCTGTTTGGTCTGTACTTTCCTGGGTGCGACTCATTTCCTTTTTTGAAAATTGGTGTTACATTTGCTAGTTTCCATTCACGTGGAACTTTTCCAGTACTTAATGATTTATTGAATAAGACAGAGAGTGGCAGCAGTAACTCATGTTTTGCTTCTTTGAGAATTCTCGGTGATATTTTATCGGGGCCAGGGGTTTTGTTTATGTTCGTACTATTTATGGCTGAAAGGATATCGTTATTATGGATAGCATAGTTACTAAGGACTGTGCTATTTGCTTGGTTTGTGGGTAACAGTAGGTTTCTGGTGGTGTTTTCTATTGTAAAAACAGATGCAAAGTAATCGTTAAGAATGTTTGCCATTTCGACCTCATTTTCAGTGTGTTTGCCATTGTTTGTTTCGAGAGGACCTATTGATGTAGTCATAACCTTTTTCTTTCTAATGTAACTGTAAAATTCTTTAGGATTTGATTTGCACGTATTAGCAATGTGGATCTCCAGTGCTCTTTTGCTTTGTTTAATAAGTCTTTTCGATATGCGGCATAGATTATCGTACTGTAATTTATCATCATTATTTTGTGTAGCTTTATATTTATGGTATGCCTGTTTTTTGGCTATTAAGTTACTTTTATTTCACTGGACCACCACTTTGGTTTACTATTTCCAGCTGGACGTCTGTTACGTAGTGGCACACATGACTTTACCACTTCATTAAATTTTTTGGTGAATATTTCCCATGCTTGGTTTACGTCATCGGTTTCAGACATTTGATTCCAATCTGCAGTTGCAAGTAGCACTCTGAGCCTGCTGAAATTAACTCTACGATAATCTGGGACCTTTTCTTTGCTCTCCGTTTCTCTTACTTTTTCAGTAGTAATATTAAACTGTATAGTTCGATGATCACTGGAACTAAACTCAGGTCCTATTTCAACGTTGTTGACTAGGTTATCATTTGTAGTCAAGATGATGTCTAGGATATTGTTTCCTCTCGTTGGGTATTCTACGTGTTGGGAAAGGGCGCTTTCTTGAAGATTCGTATAAAGCTCTTGTCCTGAGTGTGCCATCAGTGGTTCACCCCACTTTGTTACCGGTAGATTAAAGTCTCCAAAAATTACACTATCCTCTTGACAACAAATTTCCGCAATTTGATCATAAAGTTTTTCATCTGTCTCAGTTGACTGTGCTGGAGGACGATAGATGAGACATAAATTTATTTTGTGTGAATTAATACTTAGCTGAACATAACTGGCATCTATGTTGGTGATACTGGGTTTGGATAGCACAAGGGGATGGAGACTAGTTTTCACATATAGTAAAACACCGCCACCAGCTCGATGTGGTCGCTCACAGCTGAAAATATTGTACCCTGTTAATGAGTATTCCGCTAGAAAGTCACGGTCAGATGTGTTAATCCAGGACTCTGTGATGCCAATGATGTCATAATTTTCTAGGTAAATTAGAGATTCTAAATCCTCAAACTTGTTACATAGACTACGTGCGTTAACATACCAGACTCTAATTCCGTTCCAAACAGTTGGTAATCTGACTTTGTGGGTGTTTATGTTAAGGTTACTGTTCCTGGATGTGCCGCGTTTTTTTATCTGAAGAGGGTGACTTTATCGTGTAAAAGTCTACCTAGCCGTGCCGCTCCTACTGAGTTCAAATGGAGACCATCTTTCTGGAATAGAGTATGTTGCTCGTAAAACTGGTCCCACAGATTGACAAAGTCGACTCCCTCTTGCGTGCAGAGAGATTTGAGCTGGTTATTTGTGCTGAAGGCCTTATCATAGAAACTATTTTCTGCCTTGATCCTTGGGAGTATACCAGATATTATCACACTGGTGGACTTAGTTTTGAATCGTTTGATCATTTCATGATACTTTGCTAGCAATTCCTCTGATCTACTGCGCTTCAGATCATTTGTACCAACATGGATAACATATAGAATTTGATCATTTGCATCTTTTGTGACCTCATTGCAGGCTTCTGTGATATCACATAGTCCACCTCCTGGAAAACAGTACCTCTTTCTGCTGATGGGGGCGTGTCCACAAAATTCCTCCAGCTGACTGCATACAATAGAGTCCCCAATAAGCCTTGTTTCTTCTGTCTCATTAACCGCTTCGGCAAGGATCTGGTAGCGATTATACGTAGTTATGGGAAGATGCTTCCTCATATCTTTTCCGGGTTTTGCGCCATTTCTTACCATAGTAAAGGGGACTTCGCTTTGCAAGGAACGTACTGAATCGCTGGGTGAGGAAGATACTGATACACTATTATTTGTAACTGCCTGATGGGCGGGGGCTTGTATGAGTCAGTTTGTACGCTTCTTCCTTCTCGAGTGCTGTTGCTGACTCCTACATTTGCCACTACAAACTCCTTCAGTGTCTCAAACTCTGCCTTGAGTTCCCTGTAATTTCTCTGCGATTCAGCTAAACCATTTTATAGATCTCTTCTCAAGATGCATAGTTTGCACACAGGCGTCGAAAAGTAATTCGAAAAATACTGAGCTGCAAAGCGACCAGTACACTCCCGGCAGACCTTCAGGTTAGATGGCATTTTACAGCAATATTTCCACAATCCCACACAAATAAAAAATAATATACAACTGGTTAATGGATGTTGTTACAAATGGTCAATTTACTCTATATATGAAATATTGAATTTCTAGGGAGATTCACTTACTTTTTATATATTATCTTCCTTTACCAGTATAAAAAGAATAGAAAATCTACCTGCTATGGCACAATCCAACCTACATGAATTCTTTTACCAGTGTAAAAAGAACAGAAAATCTGCTTGCTATGGTACAACCTACCTTACCATGAACTGTGTAAAATGAAAAGAGAATCTACTTGCTATGGTATGTTCTAGCTTACCATGAATTGTGGAAATACACCATACACTGATTTACTGGAGAAAAAGGAAAAAAAAAATAACAATGGAATGTTGGGGAAAAAATCAAAATAAAAACCTTGCTTCTCTCAGTGAACAACTGAAAATAAAAAATAATATACAACTGGTTAAGGGATGTTGTTAAAAATGGACAATTTACTCTATAAATGAAATATTGAATTTCTAGGGAGATTCACTGACTTTTTATATACTATCTTCCTTTACCAGTATAAAAAGAATAGAAAATCCACCTGCTATAGCACACCCCAACCTACATGAATTCTTTTACCAGTGTAAAAAGAGTAGAAAATCTGCTTCCTATGGTACAACCTAACTTACCATGAACTGTGTAAAATGAAAAGAAAATCTACTTGCTATGGTATGATCTAGCTTACCATGTATTGTGGAAGTACACCATAAACTGATTCACTGGGAGAAAAAAGGAAAAAAGAAAATAACAATGGAATGTTGGGGAGAAATCAAAATAAACACCTAGCTTCACTCAGTGAACAACGTTTGTAGTGCAAAAACTATTTCACTGGTGTAACATCAATCACACAGTTGTTACTCTATGCAGAAGACAATGCTATTCACTTGCACTAAACTAGCAAGCAACTTAGTTAGTATTTGTTACGTTAGACTTTAAAGTAAGACGTACAAGGCTGATAGTGGGAACAGAAACAAAGAGAGCTGGTTGGTAAATACACTCTCAGTTCACTACACCATTTACTAGCGAGAAAAGATAATCTATTTGTTAGATATCGTTCTAACTGACCTTCATCTGCGGGAAGATAAACTATAATATGTCTGAGACCAGAAATAACGGCGGGAAAGGGCAGGAATACGATGTGGAGGGTGGGGATATATGTAAACAAAGGAACACGCGAACGCTTTACACCTTTAACCCGCTCTAAAACTTTTACATGAAATCTATTTAAATACTTTACACGGGGGAAATATGTCTACGACTCTTATACACTGATCTGTTCACTTTCACACCGATCTTCACTCAAGCTTGTTGTTGAAACACTTAGGAGAGAGAGAGAGAGAGAGAGAGAGAGAGAGAGAGAGAGAGAGAGGGTCAACTCTAACAACATCCATCCCTCAACCTCACCATCACTAGTCTGGTATAAGTGTTCCTTTACATATGAATTATACGGCATTAAACATTATCACAGTATCTACGCTAATCTCAGAAACCACCAATATATTGTACAACAGTACAAGGGAGGGAGGGTTGGAGAAAGGGGAGAAGGAGGTAGGTGGTATGGTAAATGGAGGGGTGGAAGATGCTTCGTCGATAGTAGTAATCTTTTCTTCATCCTAACAAGCTGCATGATCCCCCTGGTAGTAAGACCAGAAAGCCACGAGAATTTAGTTAATGATATGTGAAAATATGAAAAAGAATAAAATTTAATGCGTAGCCCAGCCACAATATCCCAAGCAGTTTCTATCTATGAAAATGAAGACTCAACAACACTACATTAGTACGACCAGATAAAGCTTGGCGGCCATCTACAAGATCCCTAAACGAAGCTGGTGGCAAAAAGTGACAAGAATCCATCCATCCCTCAGTCAACACGTTTCTGCCTTACCAGGCGGTGGCTCAGTCGGTAGAGAGGTGGCCCATGTTCAAATCCTGCCTGGGTCCGGGAACAGTTTAAGGATTTGAATTAAAGAAAAAAAAAAAAAAACAGACTTTACTGCTCTACCAGAAGACCCGCCGACATGTCATAAAAATACCCTCACTAATACCAACACACCAGTCCTGTATAAGACAGCCCTAGCATGTATTCAATATAGACGGTGGGTGTTAGCGCCGAAGTGGTGACATGTAGAGGTGTGAGGTATGTAGGAGGACTACTGGGCCTTGAAAGCAGGTCGTGAAGCCTATGCCCTGAGTTGGACACATTAAAAAAAGAAAGAAAAAAAAGCAGCGTAGAAGCACAGGGAGAGGATGTTCAGTCCCGACATTTAAGGCAAGGGTGACCAGCCTCACTCGTCCATTAATGGTATTATGGGAGCAATAAATACTAGCCATCCTTCAAATGAAACTCCTTGTGAACCCCATCTGGTCGAAGCACTTTAATCCATAAAACCACCACGTGTAATTTGGTTATGTGGTTACCCTCCAGCGTATTAACTCCTTAACCGCAGGGCGTCACTTTCGTGACACTTGGCCACAATGGATCATACCGCGGGGCGTCACTTTTGTGATTCTGTGTTATTTTGAATTATCCCGGGCTCTCAAGTGGTGGCTTGTATCATCTATCAGTACTGCCAATGTCCAACACTAGTCAGCACTCCAAATCTCATCTGTACTCCCATCCACTGTTGACAATTTAGCGATTTTACCCCCTTCGTGACTCCCCTCCCTACCTGCCCTCCGTTACCCTGTCCTCTCACCTCCCACGCCGCGCTGCGCTACGCAAATTTCCCCCGGATTTTTCCACAGATTTCATCCATTGAAATAAGCCCTATGCCCTATACTTATACAAAATATATACCAAAAAAACAAACAAACAGGTAAGTGATAGTGTTATACACCAGAAATTGCTAATTATCACCTGACAAAACCTCACGTGCATTCATTCGCTACATTACCCTTTGAATTATGCTTTGTAATCGATGTCTGTTATAAAAATATATATCAGAAAGGAAGGGAGAATCCTAATTGACATTTACATTCACCTGGAACTACCTATTTCTTTATGTATTGCCGAGATTTTCTACCTATAAAAAATTAGCATGTAAGTTAGCAGCAGTCAGCCTAAAGTGTCATTGTCAACCCTTCCCTTCTCAGATAAGCCGCGGCATTTAGTTCCTTGTCCTCCGCTGTAGAGAAACGATGTCGCACTCGCGCCTCGCCATTCCTGCCACTTCTGCGCCCATTGCAAAGGGCCCCGTGACCTCTACTCCTAAGAAAAGTAGTGAGGCAAGCAGGAAAGGCCTTAGTGACTCTGCAGTGGCACGTGAACTGGCAGAATTGTCCATGATTATGATGGACAGTGACTATGACGATTCGGGTGAATCTTATGATGAGCCGGGTGAGGTTATCGTGCCAGAAACAGCAACAACGAGTGCTACAGTGTGTGAATCAGTGTCTAGCTCCAAGGGAAAGGAGCCTTTAGTGCAGCAAGGACAGGAATATGGGAAGGGAGTGAAAAGGCGGCGTGTTAGCCCCAGAACAATGCCCCCATGTGACCCAGCCCGCCATGAGTCACGAGTGCATTCACCTCCCCGTTCCCCAAGCCCCACTTCACTCATTTCTTCATCATCGTTGGCTGAGTTATCTCCGGAGTCTTCGTCGTCGGAGTCACCACCAGCATCAACAGTGAAGGCAGGCCGCAGAGGTAGAGGTAAATCAAGGAGAGTGAAAAGTAGTGTAGCTAGTAGGGTAAGGGCTGCTAGTGCTGTACGGCAACCGAGGGTCAGTGCGAGTGACCTTGACCGAGATAAATCTGCCTCACAGCCAACCTCCACCACCACCATCACCACCCGCCCTACACCACCACGACAGGGAATCCTGGACTCCTTTGCGTGGGCGGGTCAGATTTTGTGCCAGAAAATTTAGTTTTTGATGAGAGCTCCTCAGGAGTTCAGCCTGCCTTCACTATGGACGAAAATGCTGAGTGTGTCGACTACCTTTTGGCCTTCCTAGATGACGAAGTCATGCAGCACATATGTGATGAGACCAACAGGTATGAATCACAACGTGCTGCAAGTGGTACAGGTGCAGCCAAGATGCAACAGTGGTCCATGCTGGGAGTGCAGGAGCTGTATGTGTTCTTTGCCCTCATGCTTCTCATGTCACACTCCAAGAAGCATGAGTTGGAAGAATACTGGTCCATGGACCCCTTACTACCCTCACCCACCTTCAATAAGTACATGGCCAGAGATCGCTTCCGGAACATCATGGGAAACCTGCACTTTGCCGACAACGATGTACCTTCCCAAACCGACCCACTCTGGAAGATCCGGGAGATTCTGAGCAGAATGAAGGATAAGTTTATTTCATTCTTCCACCCCTTTCAGAAGGTTGTCATTGACGAATCCTTGGTTTTGTTCAGAGGACGTCTTCGGTTTGTTCAGTACATTCCAAGCAAACGCCATCGCTTTGGAATTAAGTTCTTTGTACTGTGCGACTGTAAGACGGGGTACATCCTTGACTTCGTCATATAATCAGCCAGCGCTGTCTATCTGGATAAAACACACCCCCTTGGCTTCTCAGGCTGTGTAGTGAAAGTGCTCCTAGAAAAGTATTTTGGTGGGAATCATGTGCTGTATACAGACAACTACTATACAGCACCGAAACTTGCCAAATACCTTTCTGAGCACGGCATTGGCTCCTGTGGCACTGTGAAAAGTAATTGTGCCCACTTCCCCAAATTCCCAGAGATGGGAACCTCGCAGCGAGGAGACGTGCACCTACGCAAGTGTGAGAAGATGCTGGCAATACGGTGGCATGACAAGAGGGTCGTGCACATGCTCACCACCGTACATAAGGGGGAGATGAGAGACAGTGGGAAGGTCGACCGTAGGACAGGCGAACCTGTGATGAAACCTGATGCTGTGTTGGACTATAATATCAACAAGCGGCTGGTGGACAAGTCCGACATGATGACTGGTGAGATCGACTGCCTCAGGAAGAATACTAGGTGGTACAGGAAAGTTTTTCTGCATCTGATAGATGTGACGATGCTGAATGCCTTCATCCTGTACAAGATGAAGGTCAAGCCACCCAAGTCCTTCTCCTTGAGGTTGTTCGCCAGGACTTGTGTCCAGCAGCTGCTGGGAAGATATGGTAGGGTGACAGCAGCAACTCCAAGGCGCCATCCAGTAACACTTCCCGACCGACTTGAGCAGAGGGCGTATATGGATCGGCACAGACTTGAGCTTATGCCTGCCACAGGGAAAAGGAAGGCTGCGATTCGCAGGTGTCAGGTATGTGCGCATACCACCCGCCGTACACCTGAGTACAAACGCACCTCTTGGCAGTGCGCTGAGTGCCAGGTTCCCCTCTGTGTTACCTGCTTCTTCGATTACCACAGCCAGAAGCAGTTCTAACAGTGCAAGTGTGGAAGCAGAATGATTTGGAAATAATGTGTAAGTAATGTGTAAATAGCAGGTGAAAGCAATGGATGTTCAGTACATATGACTGAACAGTGTATTATAGTTTTATCTTACTGAAAGTGACAGTGAATAACATAGTGTAAGTAAAATAGAAGGGTAAATATTGAAAATAGAATAGAAAACGTAAATAGTAATGTAAGCAATTAGTCATATAAGAATACGAGTACAAATAATTTGTTATAACAGTTAAAGTGAATCCGTGGCTCTCTACGTATTTTACTGAATGAAAAATTGAATGACTTCAGTGACAATAAACTAATACGACTGAAGGAAACTTATGGAGAAAGACTCCAGATATATATAAGTGTGATATAGTAATAGAAATATAAAGTGTGAGGGGTTTTATGAATAATAAATGACAGACTACCAAGAGCGAACTAGCGCAAGTGCGACGATCAGACACGCTCGTAATTTCCATTGCTTTCACAGTGTTTTTTTTTTTGGGGTATGGATCCCAAACTACTTGGAATTTATAGAATAGTGTTTATAGTGTTTGAATCTGGCTGTGGTAATCATATTACTGGTTGTTGGGAAGTGTAAAGTGGAGACTTCGTTACCCTACTTCAGAGGTCTCCACAAGTCCTACGGTAACCGACGAAGGCTCAACAAACACTCCAGGAGAAAGCTGAAGGTATGTGCCATAACCATATGTAATTTTATTAATCTAGGACTAATAACTGATTTTTGGCAAATATTTTTTGAGAGTCTGTCGGAGCCCGAATAACCCTGCGGGACAAGCAAAACATTGGTAAACAAGCCCGCAGTGTCGGGGTTAAATGGTTTCTTGGGCTACAGTGAACCATCTAACTTGTCACTCTGAGTAGCGTCACCCAATGGTAACAGTACAGTATATCGATTTAGTGGATGGTGGGTCCACCTGTCATATGATATACTGTATAATGAAAAGTTTTGTAGAGTATTAAAAAGTGATAGGAAGTACTATAACTGTTATTGTGACTCATAACTGTCTCCCTCGATTATTCTACACATACTCTTATTCCCTCTCGGTACGGCTGATTAATGCAAGAGTTAGCAGGTACTCTCAAACCTTCACAAACATAACTAGTAAAGCTCTGGGTTAGCTATTTTCAACTCGTGTCTCGTCTAGGCTACGACCTATAATCTTTTCAGTGCAGTGTTTCAATAAAATATATACGGTATATACATATATATATATATATATATATATATATATATATATATATATATATATATATATATGCAGCATTTCATGTGGTGTGTGGAAGGAAGAGAAGATGGAGGGGGGTGCAAGGAACAGCATAGTGGACTGAAGAGGTGAAACAGGCTGTGGCACAAAAGAAGAAAGCATACAATGAAATGGATGAGAAATAGGGGCGTGGAAGAAGTTGAGAGGCGGAAGAGAGACTTATACGTAGAAAGAAAGACAGAGGTGAAAAGATTAGTAAGAGAGAGTAAGAAGAGAGTGGATGAGAAATTTGGAAGGAATTTGAGTGTAAAGTGGAGGGACTGTAAGAAAATGTTCTGGAAAGAGGTGAAAAAAGTAAGACAGGGTGGAAGTGAAGTTAGCAGGGGAGTGAAAGATAAAAATGGTAGATTACTAGTGGAGAAGGGAGAAAAAGTGAGCAGATGGAGAGAACACTTTAAGGAATTGTTGAACTTAGAGGATGGAAGTAGTGCGAGTATAAGTGGCTGGGGAATGGCTGGGAGAAGGAGGGAGGTGAGAAGACAGGAAGAAATCAGTAGAATAGAAGTTGTGTGAGCAATGAAGAAAGTTAAATTGGGGAAAGCCCCAGGAATTGATGGAGTGTGTGGTGAAATGCTGAAGCATGGGGGAGAGCTAGTAGTAGAATGGATGTGGAAGATGTGCAGATTGGCCTGGGAGGAAGGTAGAGTCCCGGAGGATTGGAAGTCAGGTATAATTATTCCCTTGTACAAAGGAAAAAGGGGAAAAAGAAGTGTGTGGTAATCATAGGGGCATTTGTCTTCTTAGTATAATAGGAAAAGTGTATGGTAGGATACTTATTGACAGAGTTAGAGAAAGAACAGAGAAATTAGTTGGAGAAGAACAAGGAGGCTTTAGGATGGGAAGAGGTTGTGTAGATCAGATATTCATTCTTAGATCTTTAGTGGGAAAGTTTCTAGAGAAGGGAACGAAGTTGTATGCGGCTTTCATGGATTTGGAGAAAGCATATGACAGGGTGGATAGACAAGGAATGTGGAAAGTGTTAAGAATATATGGAGTAGATGGGAAGTTGTTGAATGCTGTGAAGAGTATGTACGATGGTGCGAAGGCTGCAGTGTGTGTGGATGGTGAACTAAGTGAATTTTTCTCTTTGAAAGTTGGGTTGAAACAGGGATGTGTCATGTCTCCATGGTTGTTCAATCTGTACATGGATGGGGTAATAAAAGAGGTACAAGGTAGGGTAGTGGATGTTGGAGTGGCCATGGTGAGAGAGGATAGTGTTTGGAAACTCCCTGTACTGTTGTTTGCAGATGATACTGTGTTGTTGAGTGAAGACGAAGGGGAGCTGCAAGGCTTTGTGGATAAGTTTGGGAAAGTGTGTAAGAAACGGAATCTAAAGGTGAATGTAGGGAAGAGTAAAGTGATGGTCTTTGAGAGAGGTGAAGTCAGTGAATGTACAGCAAGGTTGGATGGTGAGGAATTGGAAAATGTGAGTACGTTTAAATACTTGGGTAGTGTGATGAGTAAGGATGGAGGTTTGGAGGGTGAAGTGCTTGAAAGGGTACAGCAGGGAAGAAAGGTTGCTGGTTCTTTGAAAGCAGTGATAAGAAACAGGGAAGTGAGCATGGAAGTGAAAAAGTTACTACATGACAGTATTGTGATACCAACTCTAACGTACGGAAGTGAAGCTCGAACGTTGTTGGAAGGGCACAAGTCAAGAGTGAGAGCAGTGGAAATGAGTTATTTAAGAGGAGCCTGTGGAGTCACATGGAGAGACAGGCTGACGAATGAGGACATAAAGGACCGTTGTGGTGTTGATGTGGATGTGATAGGAAGCGTTATGAGGAACACACTGAGATGGTTTGGCCATGTGGAGAGGATGGAGGGTGAAAGACTGACGAAGAAAGTGTATGTGAGTGAGGTGGAGGGGGGAATAGGGAGAGAGAGGCCGAGGATGAGATGGTGGGATGGGGTGGAGAGGTATATGAGAGAGAGGGGTGTGAGTTCGGAGCAGGGCAGTGAAATGGCGGGGGACAGGACGACTTGGAGGCGATATGTTTGTGGCCACCCCAAACGGGATTGAGGCGTCTGGCAATAGATAGATAGATAGACAGATAGATAGATATATATATACAATACACACACACACACACAGATATATATATATATATATATATATATATATATATATATATATATATATATATATATATATACTGTAGAGAGAGAGAGAGAGAATCAACGTTACTGGTGAGAACGACACAAAGCTGCCCCCTTCTCTCCACTTTTCATTCCCCTCCCTCCCTTCTTTCTCTCTTCTTTCCTCCCTTCGCCTCCTTTCCTCTCCTTCCCAACCATACCTTTCCCTCTGTCTCTCAGCCCACTGTGCAGGGTAAAGTGGTAGGTCGGCGGAGTAGAGTGGGTGGTTAAGATGGGCGGTGTTGAGGGTGTAAATAACGGATGGTGGGCGGAATGGAGTGGGTGGGACCGGCAGGGAGTGGGTGGCAACAGTGGGAGGTGTAGAGGGACGTAATAATGGATGGTGGAGGGAATGGATTGGGTGGGACCGACAGGGAGTGGGTGGGACCAACAAGGAGTGGGTGGGACCGGCAGGGAGTGGATGGTGATGGTGAGCGGTGTAAAGAGTGGTAATAATGGATCGTGGGGGAATGGAGTGGGTGGGACATGCTGGGAGTGGGTGGTGAAGATGGGTGGTGTAAAGGGTGACAATAATGGAGGGTGGGCGGAATAGAGTGGGTGGGATGGACTGAGATGACGGGGGGTGGTCAAGATCCAGTGTATATTGTGTGGTCTGATCAGTAAAGATTTATACAGAGGTTTTCCCCTCAACAATAAGGAGAAACTAACACAGCGTCACAGATTACTAATCAATTTACTAAAACAACGTCATAGAAAACAACTACAAGTCAGTTTGTCTGTTAACACACACACACACACACACACACACACACACACACACACAATTACACCTAACTTGGCTTCCAGGGCACATTCTCCAGCTTTAAAAGCTAGTTCTGAAAAGAAAAACGAATGTCCATTAATAACTGGATGCAGAATTATTACAGGCCTAGTAAAGGATTTATTAATAGTACTAAATAATGGCAGGATTATATATACATATACATATATGGCCAACGGCCATACCACGTTGAGTACACCGCTTCCCGTTCGATCAGCGAAGTTAAGCAACGTTGGGTCTGGTTAGTACTTGGATGGGTGGCCACCTGGGAACACCAGATGCTGTTGGCATCCCTACGTGTCAAGTGGGGATGGTGGAGGATTAGTGCCCCTCCCTGTAAAACAATTAACTCTAAGCCCTTGCCCACCCCGTTTGGGATACATGGCGTCTGGCAATGAATGAATGAAATGAAATATCCAGTTACACATACAGGATTTCAAACAACAATAAACCTTAACATGATAAACAGCACATCAGATATTAGCAAACAATTATGGTCCACAAAACAAGCGAAGTATTAAAGGGTTGATCAGTGCATCTACTGTATATAGCCTTTATGAAAGATGGAAATCATTACACTTCTGATTAGTAACGTAACTACAATTTGACCAATCACCTTTTTTACGAAAAAAAAAAAAAATCCCAATGATATATCATGGTTAGAATAAGAGCATACAAAATGAATTAAATACACTTTAAATAACATAGGTTATGATTAACATTATAGTACACACTAGCCAAAACAGGAAAGGACCTTATACACTATCTCCTCAATAGGAAACTGAGCATTGTCACCAATGATTTGACTCCAGGAAGTAAAGTTATATCTTGTACGTATGTGTTGAGTCAGTGGACACACCTCCAGTACATGCAACTCTGTTTGCACAGCACCACATGGACAGAGCCACTCTGCTACCGGGAGACGTCCCCGTCCACGCCGATTCCAACGGCCCTTCTCAATTGCCAGATTGTGACTGATTACCCGCAGCCGACTAAATGCCACTCTGTGTACCTCATTAGTTTTACCACGACATTTATAGATCTCGTGAACTGTTAAGGTAGGGTTCAACACATTATAAATTAGCCTTCTAGAAGATGTAGAGTTAGAAATTGATTACTTTAAAGATTCAATGCCGACTTTAACATCATCAACAGAATTATTAATTAAACTCTTAATGTGTTTACTTGTTGGTGTGTCAGCCACCATGGTCAGCCTGACGGCGTGCACCCACGGGTCATCGGGCATACCGCGCCTCTCCCCCCACAGTCGTTGGAAAAGCTTCCTCTGCCTTGCTAGTACTAAAGATTTCAGTGGCGGGCACCCGAGTTCCACGTAACAAACATCCGTGCACGCCGTCATACGAGCTCCCAGCGCTGTTTAATACCACAATTATACAATTTTTCCATTGGCCTCAAGTTCCCATTGAACCAGGACTCACAGCCATATAAGATGGTTGACATTAAGGCTGCTTCAAACATTTTCCTTTTAACATAAAATGTTATGTCTATATTCTTTTCCAAAAATGACAAATTTCAGAATGTGGCACAATTTTGCTTGTGCGTGGGCGGTAATGGCAGACAACAGGGTCCCGTCTCTTGTGAACGGGCTGCCCAGATACACATATATATCTATCACACCACTGCATGACCATCTCACCAACGCAGAATGGCTCGTGATCGCCCACTGACGCTTGGATTGCAAAGAACTTGGTCTTAATATTATTCACAACCATGCCATTATTTACACAGAACCGATTCAGAAATGTAAGTTTATGTTCCATCCTGTGTCGCGTTGTCAAGAGAAGAACAGTATCGTCCATAAGGACAAGGAGATGAAGCCACTGTAAAAAAACCATCTGGCCCACAATTGGACTTTATCAACTTAATCATGCTGTTTACAAAAATGATAAACAGTAAACAAGATGTTGGGAACCCCTGTCTGACGCCAATCCTGGATGTTACAATGGCTGACCCAATAATGCTCAAAGTAACCCCGTATATCGCCACCAGCGCCGCTAACATTCACGACCCGCACCCCAACTCACGTAACATGTGAAACAATTTGGCGCGAGGGACCCGGTCATATGCCATTGAAAAATCGACAGAGCAAACAAATAACTTATGCTTTCTCCTGTGGGCCAAATCAGTTAGCAGTCTAAGTGCCACAACATGTTCAATGCAGCCCCGGCCCTCCTGACTCCCTGCCTGCTTCCGATACGGAACAAACCACATATTTAACCGAGTTGATAGCACCATGTCATACAGCTTTGCCAGACAATTTATAATATTTATACCACGGTAATTCTTGGGCAATGATCTGTTACCGTTCTTAAATATCGTGACCATACGGGCCAACTGCCAGGATGTGGGATAAGAGGCAGAGGAAAAGACTGCATTAAACAACGCTAATATAAAGTGTATCCACCAGTCTGGTAAAAACTTTATAATTCCTGGTTTATCCCATCGGGCCCACACGCTTTATCTTGCTTTAATCTATGTATTTCTCGCACAACCGCATCATATTCTATGTCATCATCAAGAACTGGTATGGTTACATTTGTATCAAACTCAGTAGGTACTATAGGTTCAGCATCATGTGGGTTATATACCTCCTCAGAAAAGGCTTTGAAATCCTCATCTGTGGGTTTTTTATTACCGTCAGAATCATCACTATCATCTCTATACTCCCCACGCCAGTCTATAGCTTTCCACATATGCCTGTCATCCACCTGCTCACTGTGGCATCCTCTGGCACAGTCACCTGAGCACACCGACTGGCACTAACACACCTGTACAAAATATCTGCCATTTGGCTCACATTAGTATCAATGTCAGGATCAAACTGGGGAATATCGAATCGAGAAAGTTCCCCAATAAAGTTTTTGATGTGAACATCACAAAACTTTATAAGACGTTATAACCGAGATTTCTTCTTCTTACAACCTGAATACAAACCTGCATAATCACCAAGCGAACCCGCCCGCACACCAAGACACACCCTATCCACCACAGGGGGGGGGGGGGCAGAGCAACTGCTATTGGGGCGTGAAACGATGGAAGATCAAGATCATTATTCACAGTGAAACTTTGAATGCAATTTACACACACACACACACACACACACACACACACACACACATATATATATATATATATATATATATATATATATATATATATAAATATATATATAAATGCATACATATACTCTATATAAACACATATACACATGTATACAAATGTATACATCCATCCATCCATCATCCAATCCTACATTGCCCCATGAGGAGCGTAGGAGTCCGGGGCTAGGCAGATAGTCTCGACATCTAAGACGAGAGTGACCAACCTCACTCATCCCTGTGTGGCATTACATGAGCAATCATCCCCAACCAACCCTTGGATATAAACCTTCACTGGCTCAATCCGACTGGAGCGCAATAATTACCCACTAAATAACCAGGTGCCAAAATTACACTGTACTGTATATATATATATATATATATATATATATATATATATATATATATATATATATATATATACAGAACAGTGTTAAAGTAGCGATAGAAAAGAGATAAGATGCAACAGTGCTGCGAACAGAGGTTGAAGGGAGTCAGTAAGAGGATGAGAGTTAATGAGACGGAAAGCCTTTGATCCCACCCTATTTAAAGAGCTGTATGTGGGGAGCCTCCCCACAAATGAGAGTTGTACTCAACACAGGGGTGGATAAAACCCCTATATAGAGTCAATTATTGTGCAGGAGTAAAGAAAGAACGGAGTCGGCTTAGCACACCTAATCTCTCGGAAGCAGATTTTACGAAGGAAGTCATATGATCTTTCCAAGATATATATATATATATATATATATATATATATATATATATATATACATAATATAGCCTTTTTGGTACAGTGGTAGAGTGTGCGTTTCGTACACGGGTGGACCAGGGTTCGCGCCTCGCCAGGGTAATAAACTTTGGGAGTGTTCACCCGGCCACGTACTGCATTGGCGGACACAAAGGGTGCTGTGGTTGAACCAGTGTCGCTTACTGTAAAGTATGCTTGCACCCAGTTGGCTTGCGTGGGCCGATTACACTTGGTTCACAGACTACACACACATCCAAAGCCACTCCAACACTACAATTACACTTACAAGCACTTCTCACCCTACATACAATCTCTACTAGACAGCCTGAGCCACTTTGTAGAGATACATTCGCTGTATCGTCCCAACTTCGGTCAAGATAGGCCGGTCCTGCAGTGGATACTCAAACGGATGATGATGAGATATACACACACACACACATATATATATATATATATATATATATATATATATATATATATATATATATATATATATATATATATACAGTATATATATATATATTATCCCTATAACGCCTGAATTATGATAAGATTAGAAAAAAATTATTCTTGCTTTTTTCTTTTTCTCAGTGCAGAAATTAAGCCGTAATTTCATTCAGTTTTGAGAAATATATATTATACATAGTTTTATTCAAACGTAACAAAATCGTCACGGTGGTGTTTTACGATATAAAATACCTGTATATATATAGACTCTGATGTTTGTCCTGTACTGTGCTAGGCATAATAAATTGCAGAAAAATACAAAGACAAGTAACACAATGTTTTTTTCCACAAAAAAATACAATACAAAATCATGTTACCAACTGGTTATTTGAGTATGTATCAAACATGACATTCAAGAACTTGCTTCATAAAATACAAAATAAAATAGTTTTCTTTATTGCAAAAGTATTTTTTGTGTGGGTGAGCAAGCATTCACCATAAAGGAAATGTAGCCCATACTGAAGTTCTCTCTCTCTCTCTCTCTCTCTCTCTCTCTCTCTCAGGAGGTTTTATTGTTTTTTACTCTCCTCTGCAGTCATTTACTCGTATTTACCTTCTCGTCTTTCAAATTCTCTCTCTCTCTCTCTCTCTCTCTCTCTCTCTCTCTCTCTCCTGCCTGGCTCTAACTGGCTCTAACGGATGTGGTGCTGCCCAAGTGATGCTGCTTGCTTGCATTTCTTAGATTTGCTTGTTCTCTCTCCCTCTATCTGTCTGTCTGTCTGTCTGTCTGTCTGTCTCTCCTGCCTGGCTCTAACTGACTCTACTGGATGTGGTGCTGCCAATCTGATGCTGCTTGCTTGCCTTGCTTAGATTTGCTTGTTCTCTCTCTCTCTCTCTCTCTCTCTCTCTCTCTCTCTCTCTCTCTCTCAGGAGGTTTTATTGTTTTTTTTTTCCTCTCTTCTGCAGTTATTTACTCGTATTTACCTTCTCGCCTTTCAAATTCTCTCTCTCTCTCTCTCTCTCTCTCTCTCTCACTCGTGACTGGCTCTAACTGGCTCTATTCGATGTGGTGCTGCCTAACTGATGCTGCTTGCTTGCCTTGTTTAGATTTGCTGGTTCTCATTCTCTCTCTCTCTCTCTCTCTCTCTCTCTCTCTCTCTCTCTCTCTCTCAGCATCATGTGGGTTATATACCTCCTCAGAAAAGGCTTTGAAATCCTCATCTGTGGGTTTTTTATTACCGTCAGAATCATCACTATCATCTCTATACTCCCCACGCCAGTCTATAGCTTTCCACATATGCCTGTCATCCACCTGCTCACTGTGGCATCCTCTGGCACAGTCACCTGAGCACACCGACTGGCACTAACACACCTGTACAAAATATCTGCCATTTGGCAGATCGCTTACTATCTATATTTATCTATATCTATCAGATAAAAAAAAAAAAAAAAAACTCAAAATACTCAACAGGATGATTGACTTGTGGCAGGTTCAATGTTACCTCGCCGTTCAAGTGTGTCCAAAGCACTATTTGTACCATCCACTAGAAAGACGAGGTGTACAAAATCGTTACATAGGAATAATCGCCGTGAAATGTGTGTATTTCATGTGTATTATGCCTGTTTTTCACACCTATACAATCAGCAGTGACTTATCTACAAGTTCTAATTTTACTAAGCATAGCACTCACCTATGAAAGTACATAAACAAGTGAAAAAAACAGTAAAGTTGCTGCACACCACACCAGCTGACTCTCTGTAAACACTGTAGCAAATATGCCAGATACCGCCAACTAGTGGTGTTGCCAACCCCTACCCTGTGCTCAGTAGAACGTGCTATACTTATGTTAGAGCCTTGTCAATAAACATTCTAGAGCATACATTTCACTTCCCACCAACATAAGTCGAATGTTTACTAATCAATCTCTACATGTTATACCATCATTGGAAGGAGAATTTTATTAGCTTTCGAATGCCGGAGGTTGCAGTTTGATACGAGGTATGGTGTTCAAGCAATAAAAGAAAATATAAAACCCATTTCCGACAGACAACAGATTTTTTTATTTGGGGAGCTCTGGTGAAAAACTTCTTGTGCCAATGTCACGTTTTTATTTTATCATCCTATGCAGAATTTAATTGGCTTTCATTTGAGCCCAAAACGGTGATCCTAGGCCTCAGTTTTTGAGAAAAATGCAAAAAACTACGGAGCACCCATGCTATGTCGTGACTGTAGGGCAGTTTCCTGCCTTCCTCTAAGCTATCTCTATCTATCTATTGCCAGACACCATAATCCCTTAAGGGGTGGCCATTTGACTTTGAGTTAGTTGTTTTACGGGGAGGGGCACTAACCCTCCACCAACACACTTGTTCACACGTAAGGAGCACGTATGGTTTGGTTATATGGTTACCACCCAGCGTTGTAAATGGTTTCTTGGCTTACAGGAAACCATTTGGCTTGTCACTCAATGTAGAGCCACCTGTAAAGGAAAGAAAAGCATAATTCCTCTAAGCTACTGCACGTATTTCACCAATTCTTTGTACACTAGATATGCACACTATATTCACATGATTCACTGTCACTATTAATATAGCTGAATACTCACATTTGGTGCAGGGTAGAGGCATTGTAGTTGATTAGAAACAGTAGCACAATCTTTGTTGGGGCAATGGCTGATAACGACCAGGATTGCTTCACAAACACCAAATTTCCTATTGCAAACACCAAATCTGATCACAATAGTAATGCACTCTCCCTAGGTAGGCCACCCCTGCCCACCAGTATCAGTTTACTGTCGTCTTTCAAGGTGAAAGTACGTCGGATTCGCACCTGCTAAATTCCGCCGCTTTTTAGCCCCATGCAAAGGGCCCTGTGACCTCTACCCCCTACTAAACCTCGTGTGGAAAGAGGTAAAGGGCTGACAAATGATACAGAGTGACTACGATCTTTCTGATGAGTAAAACAGTGCAAGTGGAAATGTAAATAATGTGTAAATAATGTGTAAACAGCAAGTGAAAGCAATGAATGTAAATATAAGTGAACAGTGGAAAATAGTTTTATAAGTTACTGCAAGTGACAGTGCCTAACACAGTGTAAATAAAATAGAAATGTAAATAATGTAAATAAAATACAGAACCAAAATAGGAATGTAAATGAGTAGTATTATAAGAATACGAGTATATATACTAGGAGTAATGAAAGTGAAAGTTTCACTCTAGCATGTATGAATAATATGAGTTATGTGAGTGAAGGTGAAAGTGACATTCACTCTCAATGCTAGTATACAGGACGAGAAAGTGAATGCTACGTATTTTACTGAAAGAGAAATTTAATGCCTACAGTGACAATAAACTATTATTACTGAAGAAAACTTATAGATAAAGACTGTAGGTATATATAAGTGTTGTATAGTAATAGAAATACAAACTGTGAGTGTTTTTATGAATAATAAATGACAGAACACCAGCGGCGAACGATTGCAAGTGGGAAGGTCATGTACACGCTTGTAATTTTCATTGCTTTCACAGTGTTTTTTTTTTTTTTTTTTTGGAGTATGGATTCCAAACTATTTGATAATCATAGAATAGTGTTCTAGTGATAATATCAGGCTGTGGTAATCATATTACGGGTTGTCGGGAAGTGTAAAGTGGAGACCTGGTTACCCAAATACAGAGGTCTCTACAAGTCCTACGGTACTCGATGAAGGCTCAACAAACACCCCAGGAGAAAGCTGAAGGTATGTGCCATAAGCATATGAGATTTTAATATTCTAGGACTAATAACTGATTTTTGGCAAATATTTTTAGAGAGTCTGTCAGGGCGCGAATATGCCCGCGGAAGCCGCAAGTCAAAGTAAAACAAGCCCGCGGTTAAGAGGTTAATTCTTGCCAACAACACTTCACTATTTTCACAAGTACTGATGACATACAGACTTCACTGACACTCTACTGACACTGTATTACACTCAGACTGAACTGAAAACTGACTGAACTGCTCCAGTCTCTTTTCCATTCTTATATAGCCTTACATTATTCTTGAAGCTTCTAGTACACTCGATGGGGCGACAGTTACAACAGTTACTAACCCGGAGACATCCAAAACATCCAGAGTTTACTTACACTGCATAACATTCTAAAATATTTAGCATAGAATCTTTAGCCCCTAAACCACGGGGTTGTTTTGGCTCGACCTGCATGTCCCGCTAGGATATTCGTGCTCCGACAGACTTTGTAAAAATATTTGCAAAAAATCAGTTATTAGTCCTAGAATATTATAATTACATATGCATGTGGCACATATCTTTAGCTTTCTCCTGGGATGTTTGTTGAGGCTTCGTCGAGTACCGTAGGACTTATGGAGACTTCTGAAGTTGGGTAACGAAGTCTCCATTTTCCACTTCCCGACACCCTGTAATATGATTACCACAGCCTGATATTATCACTAGAAACACTATTCTATGTTTTTCAAATAGTTTGGAATCCATACTCCAAAAAAAAAAAAACACTGTGAAAGCAATGAAAATTACTAGCACGTATGACCTTCCAACTTGTGCTCGTTTGCCGCTGGTATTCTGTCATTTATTATTCATAAAAACACTCACAGTTTATATTTCTATTACTATATAACACTTATATATATCTGCAGTCTTTATCCATAAGTTTCCTTTTGTAATTGTAGTTTATTGTCACTGTAGGCATTCAATTTCTCTTTCAGTATAATACGTAGCATTCACTTTCTCGTCCTGTATACTAGCTTTGAGAGCGAGTCTGTCACTTTCACTTCCACTTTCATAACTCATAGTATTCATACATGCTAGAGTGAAACTTTCACTTTCATTACTCCTAGTATATATATACAGTGCTCGTATTCTTATATTACAACTCATTTACATTTCTATTTACATTCTCTATTTTATTTACATTATTTACATTTCTATTTTATTTACACTGTGTTATGCACTGTCACTGGCACTAACTTATAAAACTATTTTCCACTGTTCACTTATATTTACATTCATTGCTTTCACTTGCTGTTTATACAATATTTACACATTATTTATATTTCCTCTTGCACTGTTTTACTCACCAGAAAGATCGTAGTCACTATCCATAATTTTCATTGACAAATTAGCCAGTTCACGTTCCACAGCAGTCACTTAGCCCTGTACCCCTTTCCACACGAGGTTTAGTAGGGGTAGAGGTCACAGGGCCCTTTGCATGGGGCTAAAAAGCGGCGGAATTGGGGAGGCGCGAATCCGACGTGGTTTCACCTTGAAAGATGACAGTAAACTGAATGCTGTGGTGGCCTAGGGGAAGTGCAATGCTACCAATGTCAGCGTGGTGACAGCTTTTTTTTTTTTTTTTTTAAATCCTAGGATGAAGGAACCAAAGGCCATGACCCCGCAACAAGAGTTCCCTCCAAGAGAAAAACAAAATACAAGAGAGAGCCCAATTCAAGATCCATTCATTTCGAGATGCCTGGACACACTGCGTTTGAAAGACTGGAGATCATAGGCAGCAGGAAATACAGACAGAGGAAGACAGTTCCAGAGCTGACCTGTTGCATAAATGAAGGACTGGGAGTAACGGTTAACTCTGGCAAAAGAGTTGGACAGAAAAAGGGATGAAAGTTTGCTGCTAGACGGGTGCTACACGCCCATCATAGAGGTGGAGGAATGCATCCAGACAGTTCAAAGAAGCAGTGACCATCAAAGTAGCGATAAAAAAGAGGTAAAGATGCAACAGTGCGGCGAAGAAACAGAGGTTGAAGGGAGTCAGTAAGAGGAGGAGAGCTAATGAGACGAATAGCCTTTGACTCCAACCTATTGAGAAGAACTGTATGTGGGGAGCCTCCCCACACATGAGAGTTGTACTCAACACAGGGGCGGATAAAACCCCTGTATAGAGTCAACAATTGTGCAGGGGTAAAGAAAGAACGGAGTTGGCTTAGCACACCTAATCTCTTGGAAGCAGATTTTACAAGAGATGTAATATGATCTTTCCAAGATAAGTCCCGAGTAAATGAAACCCCAAGCATGTTCAAGGATGATGCAGGATGAAGCTGAATATTATTAAACATTAGTGGGTATACCTGTGGAAGTTTTTGATGGGTTGATAGGCGTAAGAACTGAGTTTTTGATGCATTAAAAACAACAAGATTATTTTTACCCCAGTCAGAGATATGAGCCAAGTCAGACATTAGGTGTGACATAGCCTCATCCCTTGTTTGTTGAAGTAACTGCTGAGATGGGCGTTGTGGGAACCGAATGGAAAGATGAAGGGTGGAGTCATCAGCTTATGAGTGGATAGTGTTAGATGTACAGCTTAGAAGGTCATTGATGAGTAAAAGGAAGAGAGTTGGTGATAGGACAAAGCCCTGAGGAACACCACTGTTCATAGATCTAGGAGAAGAATGATGGCCGTCTTCAACAGCGGCTATAGAACTACCAGAAAGGAAGCTAGCAATGAAGGCACAGATAGAAGGATAGAAACCGTAAGAGGGCAGTTTGGAAATTAAAGATTAATGCCAGACTCGATCGAAAGCCTTTGAGATGTCAAGTGCAATGGCAAAGCTTTTGCCAAAGTCCCGAAAGGAGGATGACCAGGAGTCTGAAAGGTAGGTGAGAAGATCGCCAGTGAAGTGACCCCGATGGAACCTGTACTGACGATCAGAAAGAAGGTTGTGATAGGAAAGATGCCTTAAAATTTTTCTATTGAGAATTGACTCGAAAACTTTTGAAATACAGGACGTTTAAGCAATTGGACGATAGTTGGAGGGTTGGGAGTGGTCACCCTTCTTTGGGACTGGCAAACTTCCAACAAGAAGGAAAGGTACAAGTTGACAGAAAAAGGCGAAAGAGTTTGCCTAGGCAGGGCGTAAGCACAGAAGCACTGTTCTTGAGAACAACAGGAGGGACTCCATCAGGCCCATATGCCTTGTTAGTATTCAGGCCAGTGATGGCAGAAAATACATCAGCTGAAGAAATTTTAATGTCAGCTATGAGGAAATCAGAGGCGGGAAGTGATGGAGGAACAGCACCGGAATCGTCTAAGGTGGAATTGGAGGAGAAAGTCTGTGCGAAGAGATCTGCTTTATCAGTAGAAGAAATAGCTGCTAATATATACGCTATGAAATGATTGGCAGAAAATCTTGACGATACATAATAAATTAGGTAGTTCCAGGTGAATGTAAATGTCACTTAGGCTTCTCCCTTCCTTTCTTATATACATTTTTATTACGAGAATAGATTATACGGCATATTTCAAGGGAAAATAAACAGGGAAAATTAGCGAACGAGTGCACGTGAGGTGTTGTCAGGTGATAATTAGCCAATTCCAGGTGTACGGCACTATCACTTACCTTATTTCTTTTTTGTATATATTATTTGGTATAAAAATAGGGCATAGGGCTTATTTCAATGGATGAAATCAGTGGAAAATTCTGGGGAAGATTTACTTAGCGCAGCGTGGCCGGGCAGGCGAGAGGAGAGGGTAATGGAGGGGAGGTAGGGAGAGGAGTCAAGAACGGGGAGAAATGGCTAAATTGTTAGTAATGGATGGGAGTACAGATGAGATTAGGAGTGCTGATTAGTGATGGACATTGGCAGTGCTGATAGATGATACAAACCACCACTTGAAAGCCCGGGCAAATTCAAAATAACACAGAATCACAAAAGTGACGCCCCCGCGATATGATCCCTTGCTCCCAAGCGTCACGAAAGTGATGCCCCGCGGTTAAGGGGTTAATTAAATTACATAATTTAACAAGCAATCACATAAATAAAACATTATTGAGAAAAAGAGCAAAAAATTATGGACTACTTACAAAATAACTACGCTCACACTAACAGGCTCGTACTGGCATCTCTGACATGCAACGGTAAAATACCAGAAACACTGAGAAACGTTCAGACTACCTAGCTGGCAAATCCCGCTTCTCAACGGTATATTCTGTTTGACTGAAATCCCAGCTTCACGTTAGGCAGCTTTCATATGTTTTCAGTTACAATACCAAGACGAGATAACTGTGACCAAAGGCAGATGAACAGCAGGAATGATGTGGTAGTGTACTAAGCGAAATAGTTTGGAAACTGTCCCCCCCCCCCCGCCATAGTTCATTCAGTTTCTCTATTCCTGTTCAATGTTTTATCCCTTTCTGCTACTTTTGTGCACCGTAGCTATAATATGTTCTCTTCACTCAATATTAGTAGCGTATTACTGCACCTATTCTTTCTCTCCTTACTCCTCACTTGCCTTCCACCTCGTACGAGTCTACGCCACTTTTCGATACGAATCATCGTCGTCTTCGTCTGCACATGAAGTGTATCACTGCTATTTAACTGTTATCGACGAGAAAGTGAAATTGAGACGAAAAAATTCAAATACTTAGAAATATTATCACACAGCCGTTTATCGCAGAAGTGGACAATTTGTTAGTTCCTCAAATGATGTGTGTGTGTGTGTGTGTGTGTGTGAGAGAGAGAGAGAGAGAGAGAGAGAGAGAGAGAATCGTATGACCACAGGAAATCATTTACTCTTGGTAATTGCATGGTCAGATATGGCCAGAACTCCATGCAACCAATTTGCATTGAGTATTGTCAAAAAGAAAGGAGATTCGTGCTGACATACTAACAACCAGCCAATTACCCCACTGATAGGATTATAATGGGGTAATTAGGGCCGTGAGAGGACTGGAGACGGAGGGGAGAGGTGGAGAAACTCTCATCCCAGAGAAGAGGTACGCAGAAAAGTAGGCAGGCTATGTGGAGGGATGGAGAGAAGCTGTGTAAAGGGAGGAGGAAGAACTTACTTGGAGGTGGAAGGAAAGACAAGTAAGGAGATGTGGAGGAATGAGAAGTTGTAAGGAGGGGTGGAGGAAAGAAGTTGTAAGAAGTGGAGGAACGACAAGTTACGTGGGAGAATGAAAAGAAAGGGAGGGTGTGGAATGGAGAGAACTTATGTGGAAGGGTGCAGGAAAGAGTAATTATGTACAGTACTGGGATGAAGGGGAGAAGTTATGTGGAAGGGTGGAGGTAAGAATAATTATGTACAGGGATGAAGGAGAAGGGTGGGTGTGGAGAAGAGGTAGGTAAAAAAGCAGACAACCTATGTGGAAGAATGGACAGAAGGTGGATGGAGGGAAGGAGGAGAGGGGTGGAGGAAAGAAACACTATGTGGAGGGATGAAGGTGAGTGGGTGGAGGAAAGAGAAGTTATGTGGAGGAATGAAGTGGAGGGATAGGGGTGGAAGGGGCGGAAAGTAGAAAGCTTAGTTATTACAGTATGCTGAGGGCTGGAGAAGAGGTAAAGAGAAGGATGAGAGAGAAGAAGCTTTGTGGAAGAGTGGAGTGGAAGGGAGGAAGAGGAGGGAGGGGAGAGAAAGCTATATGGAATGAAGGGTGGTTTCAGTATAATAAGTCACTGTTCTCATCCCATTGCAACTCTCCAATTCCACGTCCCTTCTCACTCTCACACTGCCTCATCCTGGTTCGAACATACTCTCAGCCACTTACTTTAATCTCGCTTTCTTTTTACTTTCCAGCTTTCACTCAAATCCTCCCCCCCCCTCTGTGTGTGTGTGTGTGTGTGTGTGTGTGTGTGTGTGTGTGTGTGTGTGTGTGTGTGTGTGTGTGTGTTTGCGCGTGCGATAAATGGTGAAAAGGGGCCCAAACTTTCTTTTCCACCATCACGAGTTTATCCTATTATCTGTATCGCTGTTTTTAATCACTCAACATTTTGGTTTGCCTTTCGTAATTTATGTAGACTCGTTTCTGTTCTTTCCTTACTAATAACGGCATGTCCCTTTTTTTTTTTTTTTTTTTTTAATATTTTCATGTTCTCTCCCTACATAAAGGAGGGGACTTAACACAGACATATTAGGGGGGGGGGGGGAGTGTACATCCTTGAACCCAGTCACACCCCAATCTTCGCATGGCGACTTGACCTGCCCGGAACCACTGTCTGACTCACTTCTTCATTTCTGCAACATTCATGGCCTTTCCTCTAACTTTCGCTCTGTTGAGCACCACCTCTCCTCCTCTAAACCTCACCTTCTCTTTCTAACTGAGACTCAGCTGTCTGCAGCAACTGACAGCAAACTCTTTTCTGTACCCTCCTACTTTCTCTATACTCATTTCAAAGCCAAAGGTGGCTGTTGTTTAAATATATGCAACAACTTATCTTGCTCTCGTTTCCCTGAACTGGATTCTTCTAAATTCTCTACACTCTGGCTTCGGCTATCTGTCATTCTCTGACTAACTATATCTGCGCTGTTTACTTATCCCCTAATTCTACTGATTATCAAAAATTCTTTGACTATCTTACTTCTGCGATGGAACACATTCTATCCATTTCTCCTTTCTCTGAAATCTCCATTATAGGAGATTTCAATGTTCACCACCACCTTTGGCTCTGCTCACCTTTCACTGATCCACCTGGTGAACAAGCCTACATCTTTTCTATCCTTAATGACCTAGAGCAGCTTGTACAGCACCCTACCCGTATCCCTGACCGCCTTGGAGAGAGCTCCAACATACTTGACCTCTTCCTTACAACTAATCCTTCTGCTTACACTGTCAATCTTTTCTTTCCATTGGGCTTCTCCAATCACAACCTAATTGCCTCAACCTGTCCTATCACTCCGGTACGGCCTGTGGACCTTCCAAAGAGACGTCATCTGTGGCACTTTGGAACTGAAGATTGGTAGACCCTCAGGCAGTACTTCTGTGATTTTCCCTGGAATGATTATTGCTTCTATGGCCAGGAGCCATCTGAGTTTGCCTCGCGCATTACGAAGGTTATTCTCTCAGGCATGGAAGTATACATTCCTTTCTCATATCCTTTGACTAATGCAAGAAAACCTTGGTTTAATCACGCTTGTTCTAATGTTGTCCGCAACAAGGAGAGGTCCTATAAAAGGTACCAGAGCCAACCCACCCCTGAATCACATTTTTTTATATATTTCTACCCGGAATCGTGCTAAGTCTGTTCTTCACTCTGCTAAAAATAATTTCATCCGTACTAAATGCTTTGAAGTCTCCAACTCAAATCCTTCCCGCTCCTTCTGGCACCTTGCCAAAAATCTTTGTAACAACTTTACCTCATCATCCTTCCCCCCTCTTTTCTACTCTGATGATTCTTTAGCTATTTCTTCTACTGATAAAGCAGATCTCTTCACTCAGACTTTCTCCTCCAATTCCACCTTAGAAGATTCCGGTGCTGTTCCTCCTTCACTTCCCTCCTCTGACTTCCTCATGGCTGACATTAAAACTTCATCAGCTAATGTATTTTCTGCCATCACAGGCCTCAATACTAACAAGGCATATGGGCCTGATGGAGTCCCTCCTGTTGTTCTCAAGAACTGTGCTTCTGTGCTTACACCCTGCATAGGCAAACTATTTCGTCTTTGTCTATCTCCTTGTACCTTTCCTTCCTGCTGGGAGTTTGCTGTCATTCAGCCAGTCCCAAAGAAGGGTGACCATTCCCAACCCTCTAATCCAATTGCTTTAACATCCTGTATCTCAAAAGTTTTCGAATAAATTCATAATAGAAAAATTTTAAAGCATCTTTCCTATCACAACCCTCTTTCTGATCGTCAGTACGGGTTCCGTCAGGGACGCTCCACTGGCGATCTCACCTACCTTTCAGACTCCTGGCCATCCTCCTTTCGGGACTTTGGCGAAAGTTTTGCCATTGCACTTGACATCTCAAAGGCTTTCGATCGAGTCTGGCATAAATCTTTAATTTCCAAACTGCCCTCTTATGGTTTCTATCCTTCTATCTGTGTCTTGATCTCTAGCTTCCTTTCTGGGAGTTCTATAGCCGCTGTTGTAGATGGCCATCGTTGTTCTCCTAGATCTATCAGCAGTGGTGTTCCTCAGGGCTCTGTTCTATCACCAACTCTCTTCCTTTTATTCATCAATGATCTTCTAAGCTCTACATGTAACCCTATCCACTCGTACGCTGATAACTCCACCCTTCACCTTTCCATTTGGTTCCTGCAATGTCCATCTCAGCAGTTACTTCAACAAACAAGGGATGAGGCAATGGCATACCTAATGTCTGACTTGGCTCGTATCTCTGACTGGGGTAAAAATAATTTGGTTGTTTTTAATGTATCAAAGACTCAGTTCTTACACCTATCAACCCGACAAAATCTTCAACAGGTGTACCCGCTAATGTTTAATATTACTCAGCTTAATCCTGGATCATCCTTGAACATGCTTTGGGTTTCATTCACTTGGGACTTATATTGGAAAGACCATATTACATCTATTGTAAAATCTGCTTCCAAGAGATTAGGTGTGCTAAGCTGACTCCTTTCCTTTACTACCCCTGCACATTTGTTGACTCTATACAGGGGTTTTATCTGCCCCTGTGCGGAGTTCAACTTGCATGTGTAAGGAGGTTCTCCACATACAGCTCTTCTCAATAGAGTGGAGTCAAAGGCTTTTTGTCTCATTAACTCTCCTCCTCTTACTGACCCCCTTCAACCTCTGTTTCTTCACTGCACTGTTGCATCTTTATCTCTTTTCTATTGCTACTTCAATGATCGCTGCTCCTCTGAACTGTCTGGATGCATTCCTCCACCTCTACAACTGGCGCGTAGCACCCGTCAAGCAGCAAACTTTCATCCCTTTTCTGTCCAACTCTTTAATGCAAGAGTTAACCGTTACTCCCAGTCCTTCATTTATGCAACAGGTCAACTCTGGAACTGTCTCCCTCTGTCTGTATTTCCTGCTTCCTATAATCTCCAGTCTTTCAAACACAGTGTGTCCAGGCATCTCGAAATGATCGGATCTTGAATGTGGCTCTCTCCTGTATTTTGTTTTTCTCTTGGAAGGAACAATTTTTGCAGGCTCGTAGCCTTTGGCTCCTTCTTCCTAGCAAAAAAAAAAAAAAAGAATGCATATTTTTATGTATTCATGGCTTTAGCTGAATACCTTAACAGAAAAGAACAAAAACATTCTTCATTCTAATACCCACACTAAAGATAAACAAACATGGAAAAATAAACATGAAACTTAAATATGTATACAATATAATTCACCTAACTAACCCTAAAATTACATACTAGTTAGAGTGACTGAGGATGACAAATAACAGGATTTACATCCTAATATCCTTGAACTTATTCTGCGGTCCCCTAACAGCCTGTGACTTCTAGTCTAAGGGTGGTTCACTAACCTCATGCAAATAACCAGAACTCCCTTTTGAGGTCTGTTAAAATACCTGGACTTCGTCAGAACAAGGCTGGAGTGCACCAGTAGTCTTCTCTGTCTCCCTCACACTAACTATGAACAGCTATCCCAACCTTATATATGGCAGCCCCAAGCCAGAAACGGCGGGAATCACCCCCATCATGCATCACTTCTCTAAACACTATGCACCATACATGATTCTGGATAGCAAAGCATTTAACGAACATTAACAAACAATACAAACACAATTTATAAAGAAATACACTTACAATTATTAAATAAATCCCAGTATACAGAATTTCACCTGAAACTGACTAGATCCTTCTCTTTGCTTCACGAGGATGTTTCTAGTTCCCCATGGCTTCACTCAACTAAATCGAGATCCCAGTCCGTATTTATGGTACACTAATACATTTCTTAAAGGATCAGCAAGATGCCCTACCTAACACCCCCCTACCCAGAGAGAATTTAGGTTGTATCCTAAATTACTCGAGAGAGCACATCTGCTATTACATTTTCCTTCCCTCATATATGATGGACATTCACATGGTATTTCTGCAGGAATAAAGCCCATTGAGTTAGTCGCTGGTTTTTGTTCTTCATTTTATTCAGGAACTGCTGTGGACTATGGTCATTATGCACAGTGATGGGTCCACCATGGTCGAGATACACATCCCACTTCTCCAGGGCTAGTATCAGGGCCAGCAACTCCTTTTCAATAGTGCAGTAGGCTTTCTGATGAGCCTTGAACTTTTGAGACATGTAGCTAACCGCGTGGAGCACAGCATCCGCCCCATTACCTTCCTGTAATAGCACTGCTCCCACTCCTGTGTTACTGGCATCTACCTTTAAGTGGAAAGGTTTATTAAAATTTGGAGATTTTATGAAAGGCTTACTGGTCAATAGGAGTTTTAAGCTATTAAAAGCTTCCTGACACTTGGGAGACCACTGAAATTTTACTTTAGGACTTACTAGGTCTGTCAAAGGGGCAGCCACTTCTGCAAAGTTAGGGCAAAAACGGCGGTAGTAACCTACCATACCTAGATAACTTCTTAGCTCTCTTCGGTTTGTGGGTGGAGGTACGTCATTTATGGCTTCTATCTTAGCCGTAATAGGAGCCATCTGACCTTGTCCTACCTGATGTCCAAGATAAACAATAGTACCAATGCCAAATGAAGATTTGGCGAGGTTCACAGTCAGTCGAGCATCAGCTAGTCTGGTGAAAAGTTCATAATGATTAAAAACATGGTCTGCCCAGTTATTATCGAATATTACTAGATCATCCAGGTAGGCTCTTACTTTAGGTAATCCACTTACTACTTTGTTTACTAACCTTTGGAAAGTGGCTGGGGCATTTTTCATGCCAAATGGCATAACTTTGTATTGATAAAGCCCATCAGAAGTGACAAAAGCAGATACTTCTTTAGATTTATCTGTTAGAGTAACTTGATAATAACCCATTAAAAGATCTAGTTTGGTTAGGTAGCGTGAAGTTCCTAAGTCATCCAAGATGTCTATCCTGGGTAGTGGATAGGAGTCAGTACGGGTTACCAAGTTCACCTTTCTGTAATCCGTGCACATTCTGTAAGTGTTGTTGGGCTTGGGAACAAGCAGGCAAGGAGATGCCCACTCACTGCAACTAGGTTCTGCCAAACCGTGGTCCACAAGGAATTCCACCTCTTTCCAAAGAATT
This sequence comes from Coenobita brevimanus, assembly GCF_032717465.1. NCBI lineage: Eukaryota > Metazoa > Arthropoda > Malacostraca > Decapoda > Coenobitidae > Coenobita > Coenobita brevimanus. The sequence goes on from NC_136960.1 coordinate 19,039,769, forward strand.
TCTCTCTTGTGTGGATTCATCTGGTATGGAGCTTGTTTGATGGGTGCACAGTTGCTCACCAACACCACGTCGTGACTCGTCACCACACTCTGCTGCAGGACGTCCTGAAACAGACTGGGGAACTTGGACAGCAAACCTCTTAGCTCTTCTGCATTTTCGGACTCCAGATGCTGTAATATAGGTTCTGGATTAGCTAGGATGACAGAATTATTCATAACAGGCACCATAGGATTAAAGTTGTCTTCCAATTTTTCTTCTGTTTTCTCCCCAGACGACTTTTCTTTCTGTACCTCTAAGGCCATAACTTCTGGTCGTTCTATAAATAACTTCATGTTATTAGCATGGACCTGTCTCTCAGTCTTCCTTCTTCCGGGTGTCTTTATTACGTATCTGTCACTACCACTCTTGCTCTTTATCTCATATGGTCCTTCATATTTTGCCTGTAGGGGTGTTTTATACGTGGGTAATAAAAGTAAGACCTGATCTCCCACCTCAAATTTCCTATTTTCAGCTTTCTTGTCAAAATTGTTCTCCATACTGCTTTGACTTTCTTTTAAATTATCTTTAGCAAACTGCCTTATATTTTTCAGTTTATTGGTAAAATTCTCCACATACTTGCACAATGAAACCTACTCTGATTCTTCTAGCCACAAGTCTTTCATTAACCTCAACGGTCCACGTACATCATGTCCAAAAACTAACTGATGTGGTCTGTACCCAAGTGACTCTTGTTTACTTTCTCTTATGGCAAACAATAAGAGATTGATTCCATCATCCCATTCCCTTCCACTTTATAAGCAATATTTTCTCGACATTGACTTAAAGGTCTGATGGAATCTTTCTAACATACCCTGGGATTCGGGATGGTAAGCAGTAGCTAGATATTGTTTTACTCCCAGTTGCTTCATAGCGTCTTTAAACAAATCTGAAGTAAAATTAGTCCCCTGGTCAGACCGTACTACCTTTGGAATCTCATATTGAGTGAAGAAATTAATCATTTTATCTACTATTATCTTTGCATTTATATTCTTAATTGGAATGGCTTCTGGATATCTGGTTGTGGCACACATCATAGTTAACAAGTAGTTTTTACCTCTTTTGGTTTTAGGCAGGGGGCCAACACAATCAATGATGATTTTTGAAAATGGTTCATCAACTACAGGGATAGGTTTGAGAGGCACTGGTTTTAATACTTGATTTGGTTTCCCAGCTAATTGACACTCTCTACAAGATTTGCAAAACTTAGCTACATTTTTCCTTAACCCGTCACGTTCTGAGCTATTTCGCACCTCCGACACCCCCCAATCCCGAGGTATTTTCGAAAAAAATTTGTTTGGCTAAAACCTCCGGTTTTGGTGAGAAACATCGAAATTTCATAGAGAAATCGCTCACCTGAGGTTTAAAATACTCCATCCAGGTAGCAGTACCTCCTTACCTGACTGGGTTTTCTAACAGCCTGGCACCAAAGAAAACGAGTTCTATGGGAGAGTAACTATTTCACACCACTCATAAACGGTATTTATTTATTTACTTGGTACAAATTTATATGTAGTACGGGAGTATATTGGTTTTCGAACAGTAATATAGGCATTATAAGCATTGTTTCACTCACTAACTCATCACCATACCTGACCTTCTTTTGCCACATTACCTGATCATCATTTCTGACTGTTTCTTCCTCTAATGCTATGTAAACTTTGTCCTCCACATTGTCATCGATTGGGGAATCATTCTGGCCCTGAATGTCTTTATTGGCCAGGTCACTGGTAACAGGTGAATTGCCAAGACAATGGCATGCAGGGGGGAGGGAGGAGGTTATGCGGTGTAAGGCATTGTCCCTACTTGGCATCTTGTAGAGGAATAGAGGAAGGTGTCCCGTGTATACATACGAAAAATCACGCGCAGAAATTGAAAATTGTGCAAATTAGGGACCTTGCAATTGCACGACGTACCAGTATGTCGTCGGTACTGGCAAATGCAAAATGTTGCAATGTACCCATACATCAATGGGACGGGGTGGGTTAAGCCGGGCCAAAAGAAGTATTTCAGTACCTTGTTGCTGGTTTTACTATATCCTAGGTGACCTCCAACATTATCATGAGCAAGACTTAAAACTGAATTTCTCAAAGCAGATGGTACAACAGTCTGATGAACCTCAGCCCATTTATCCTCAGATGACAAATTATTAGGCCTATACTTCCTCATAAGTACTCCATTCTTAAGATAATAACAACAACGATGATCTGCAAGCTCTGCTTCTGGAACAGCTTCATTGAAGCAATGAACCAAAGTTTTATCTTTATTCTGTTCCTGAATTAACTTTTCTTTGGTCATTGGAAGGCTCTCTATTTTAGACAAAGACACACTCGTAGAAACATTACTTGCTGCAGCTTCAGAAGGGGAAGGATTATTCACTGTAGGATCAGGGGACCTGGCTAATAACCTGCCAACACCAAGATCCTCCTCAGCATCCCCAGAGAAAATTGGATCTGCAGCGTCTTGGGTAGTGTCTGAATTAGCACGAGATGAAGCCATACTCCGAGTGACTGCACATACATGGAACAGGTCAGGATATTTCTTCTCAAACTGCTTAGTTGGACTGTCAACAGAAGGTACCTTTGTTACTATCAAATTAGGAAATACCTGATTACCACCTATATCTTGCCCTAACAAGAAAGTGACACCAGTTGCAGCTATCCTGTCATCAACTGCAACAGTTACAAACCCAGTAAAGTAGGCAGACTCGAGGTAAACTCTGGCTTTAGGAACTTCGAGAAGCCCAACTTGACATTCAAGGACCCTCTTCCGGCCTGTTAAACACTCCTCTACCTGGGGAAATGAACCACGAAGGAAAACACTTTGTGTGGCAGCTGTGTCATGCAAAACCTGTATGGAGTACTCTATTCCCCCTGGACCATCTTTTGAAACAAATGTCAAACCTAGGTGCCAAAAGGAAATGACGTTAGCACCTCTCCAGAATGTCTCATACCAGCACAATAGCCCACAAACAGCGCCTCGTGACCATACACACATTTATACACATACACACACACAGACTTCCAGAACATTTCAACAACAGTATAGCACACGTGACCTTTTAGCCCCTAGGTTTGAACTGACCTAACCTCTAGACTATATATGTATATTGCTAGCTATTATGTATTAAGATATTTTAGAGTCCTGACACCTCTGCCCCGTCCATCCCCCTTCTCCTAGTGCGCCTGGGTACCGTCCACCTCACCGCTGGTTGTGCCCCTTGCCCCCCAAACACACACACACACACACACACACACACACACACACACACACACACAGTATATCAGCATCAGAACTCGTTTAGGCTAGATTTATTAGGGTGTAATTGTGTAGTATTCAGTGGGTAATTTAACCCCTATCAGATACTCCTCCATCACAGTCACTGTTGTACTCCATTACCCTTTTTTATATATGTGCTCTCTCTCTCTCTCTCTCTCTCTCTCTCTCTCTCTCTCTCTCATTCATTTTTCCCTGCTAAATCCTTTGATTTTAGCTATTATACCACACTTGTTCTCTATATTAGTTAGATCTGATGTAAGAAAATTTTAGAAATAACGGTAACTGTCGTAAGGTTTACAAATAACAGAAAAAAAGCTTGTGGGTAGGTTACTTTTGAGGACCTTGATGTATTTTCTATCTTCATTTGGTAGGGGGATGTAAAGGAAAGCCTATATATTTGGAAGGGGGGATTGCTCAAAGGAGAAGGAAACTCTAGATTCAGTCTCCCATTCTCTTCAGTTGTATGAATTATGAGGCTGCTTGTAGCTAAGTGCTGGGAGGTGGAATCACCACATTCTCTTCTAGTACAATCACAGTACTTTTTGTCACAGTCGTCATCATCTTGCTTTTCTTCCTCCCTGAGATGCGGTGAGGTAAATAAAGTCTATTAACACTCTACAATTAGTTTCCTGTCCCTCAGTTCCTGAGGCTTTGGGAAGTTTTAACATCACTCACGGACTAAATGGGACAGACTGGTAATTCATCCTACAATAGGCCTATACATGGTAGTGTAAAATGTTGTCAGTTACAGGCGGTACACATAAATCATGAGAATGTGGTTGTGGCATCACACTGCCATCCGTCAGTATCTCCACTTTACAGTGAAACAGTTGTTTACACGTGCCAGACACCAGCACTGGGGCACATGTTACAGATCTTACCAATAAGATAAGTAACAAATCGTACGCAAAAGATAAGTATGTACACAAACTGATCTGATATTCTGCAGGGGTTGCTTTGTGGTGCCGCGGATTGACTATTAATATTCAAGTGAAGGTGGCGGCTCAGGAAGGACATGAGGGAGGCGCTGTCTTGGTAGAAAGGACCCGTAATGGAACACCCCACATCCTAAGGGCATAATATTGGTGAAGAGGCTCTGTGGTGAAGGACCTCATACCTTATCCAGAAGGCGTTGTATTGGTAGAAAGGACCCCTAATGGAGCACTTTTCATTTGATCCAGAGGGAGCTGTGTTGGTGAAGTCTTGTGATGGCGCACGTTACGTGCGCCATCACCTTATGCAGGTGATGCTGTGTTGGTGGAAGAGCTCCGTTATGGAACACATGACGCTTTATCCAAGGGGTGCTGTGTTTGTAGAGAAGCCCCAAGATGGAACACTTCACACATTATCCACAGGGCACTGTGCTGGTAGAGTCCCCGTACTGTAGCGCCTTCCGCCTTGTCCAGGGGTGCTTCCCACTCTGACGGCTGGCTTCTAGGCACCACAGTTTTCAATGTCTGCCCAAGTTGGTGAATAGGTTATAGGGATACATAACAACTCTATAGAATGCAAAGAATTATATTCGGATTCTAAATTGTTCCTCCATTCAAATGCAACCAGGTTGGATGAAACACTGGCAGTAAACAAGATTTAACAGCTGGTGGCCTGATATTTCAATGATTTAATTAGTCATCCAACAAAGTTTTACAAGTGAAGAAAAAAAATTGTAACAGCCTAAAGTGTGAAAAAAGTGAATATACCGGCAACTTCATCTCCTTCCTGCTGTATAATAACATCGGTCTCATTGTTACAGAAATCTATCTGGCCAGCCTGATCACCTCTCCCCCCACGCACGCTGATACACCCCTATCACGCTAACCACCACAATAATAAAGGATTTCTGTGTGTGTGTGTGTGTGTGTGTGTGTGTGTGAGAGAGAGAGAGAGAGAGAGAGAGAGAGAGAGAGAGGGGGGGGCGGGGGAGGGGGAAGCTTTGTTGTGATGATGAAACTTGTCCCCATTCATAAAATCACATACAAACAATGTCTGTGGGATACTGGCTAAACTCTACCTCTTAACCATGATTAGAAGTCTCACCAGCCTGTGACTACTAGTTCCCATAAATGATGGAGCACTTGGCCATGGCAGTTGACAGCCTCGGAGCCAAGGAATGATATACTGGTATTCTCAATGGGAGATGATGTGCTCGAATGCTCTGAGGGAGATCCTAACGGAAAGACTGTTTTCTCTCAAGCTAATGTCAGACGATTATTCTCCGCTCACCGTCGCCCAAGGGTTAAGGCCATCAACTCTATGCGCAAGGAAACGGCGCAATGCAGGCAATTCCTTGAAAAGTACACGGTGCTTGGTTTTATTTTGCTAAGATGGACCAAGTATAAATAGAAAGAGTAGACGTTTATTGATTAATTAATTTTCCTGAGGGGACGCAACAGAAAAGGAAGAGAAGTACCTAGAAAAAAATTATGTATTCTTAATTTTCTTTAGGGGCGAGGAGTGGAAAAAATAAAATTAGAAATTTTTATTAACCGTTTTCATTTCCCTAAGTGTCGCGGGGAAAAAAAAACAAGAGAGGTACTAATTATTGTTATTGTCTTTGTCTTGACTTCGAAAAAGTAGGAAAGGTAGGGTGGCAGACACTTTATGGAGGAGGGGGGGAGCAGACAAGCAAGAAGACTATCGGAGTGGCCGTCACTGAACCGGGAGAATACAGTGAAGAAGGAATGGGTAAGGACGGGTAGTGGGGTGGGTGGAGGTTAAAGTTCAAGGGGTTAATTCAAGTGTTATCATAGCCGCATCATACAGGTAAGTAATGGTGTGCAGGTGTGGTGTGGTGTGGACGGGTAGACTAGTGACGGTGTAATGATGAGGTGAGATAAATTCAGTCATATGTTCCTCATGCTTCATAGAGTCTACTTAAAGTATGTTGGTCACTTTTTCCCGGATGCATCAAAATATAGAGGCATCAGTGGGCAGAAAAGAATACTAAACCTGATCTCAACACAGGAAGACAAAATCTGGACTACTGTATATATATCCCCTTAGTAAATCATACTGCATACTTTACACTTATAGCAGGATTCAATTTATCCCGGAAGCATCAAATCAAAGCAGAAACGCAAATTAATCCTAATCTAAGATTAGAAAGGTTAACTGCCTGGGGAGGCGTAAGCATCAACCTCTTAACTTCACACTATGCAAGAGCGATCGCCTAACCAGAGGACATAATAATCCAGAATACCTTAACCGCTAGTCTTCGTCTACCTCAGACCCGCCCAAGATTGTACTTCACTGCACAGCGGGCATACTTGGTCATGGCTGGTGGAAACTGAACTGAACTGCTTCTCTTTGGAAGTCACTCTCCAGATTGGCTTCCCCCCGGACTTCAACCTACAGCAGTTCATGTCCAACTGTTAGATTTTTTTATGAATGGAGGAAACCTGTAACCTGGTGTAAGAATTTTTTAAAATTTGTTTTTCCTTCCTCTGCTCATGTTCTGGACACACACACACACACACACACACACACACACACACACACACACACACACACACACACACACACACACACAAACGAGGATAAAATGCTGGTGCACTCGTATTGTTCGGGTGGGCGGCCAGAGTTATGGGTTTTAGGCTGGCAGAGTGTAGTGAGAAGCAGATCATCATCATGATCATCATCATCCAATCCTACATTGCCCCATGAGGAGCGTAGGAGCCCGGGGCTAGGCAAGTTGGTCCCGACATTTTAGATGAGAGTGACCAGCCTCACGCATCCATGAGTGGCATGACATGAGCAATGAACCCCAACCACCCCTTGGATATCAACCTTCACCGGCTCAATCCGATTGGAGCGCAATAATTACCCACTAAACCACCTGGCACCAAATTTGGTTATATGGTTACCACCCAGCGTAGTAAATGGTTTCCTGGTGTATAGGAAACCATTTGGCTTGTCACTCATTGTAGAGTTACCCACAGGCAGAGGGAAGAGGAAAGAATGAAGGAAAGAAAGAGAGAAGAGGGAGTGTAAAGTCACCCGTAGGCAGAAGGACAAACAAAGAATGAAGGAAAGAAAGACAGAAGAGGATGGAAGGAAAGAAGGATGGAGGAGAGGAAAGGGCAGACATCCGAGAGCAGCACCACATTGAGTGAGTGGAGAAGCAGAAATGGGTGAAAATCAGGCGAACGTTATTCCTGGCTTGACACAGCGTAGCGACCTTCTTTACCTCACTGACAGTAGATTTATTATCCTTCTTTATCCACGTAGTACTGTACATGACAGCAGTGATATTCAGACACAGGCAGAGGACAAATAGACATGCATGAGGAGTGTTACATAGCCTATGATTTCATCATCCTTTGTGTAATTCTAACGTACAGTATGCTGCATGTTTGATCACGAGCGTGTTCTACCTCACTCCCCCCCTCCTCCCTTATAGTAGAGTAAGTCGTTCTTTCTGTTGTTCAGAGCAGGAGTGTCAACTCTTTGTCCCCTATGGCTTCATTTGCACATCCTTCTTACAAGTTGTATCAAGCTCTGCCGGCCCCTATATAATGAGCTCAGTCTCTACATTAATTGCCACTTAGATCTACTCCTCATTTTGCTCACATCTCTGTCCTCCCCTGTACAGTTATTATTATTGTGAGTGCTCAGGAAGTCTCCAACCATCTAGCAGCTGTGTAATTTGAGTATGAGTGTTATTACATTTTGTTCTTGTGCTGTATAGCATAAGGTGTTGATTCGTAGGCCTAGTAAAGTTTTTGTAATTCATATTGTTAGCCAGTGGTAATAATATATTGTATCTGTAATAATGTATCTTGCATTCACTGAGTATTATCTGGTATTCTCATTTTATCAGGGCTGACTTAGATAAATTTACTCTTGCTAATTTCGTGTTAATAGAGGCTATTGCAGTTAACCATATATTGAACCTGTTTTTTGCCATTACATTATCCTTATGAGTCCTGAATGTTTTGTTGTTAGTTTGAGCATTAAACTTTAACTTGTAATTTTACCTAACTCTTTTGTTTTGAACCTGGAACTTTGCAGGACAATAGTGATTTTAGTCACTGTTCCGTAACATAAATTTGGAGACCTCTTATCAGGATATTCAGGATATTATCATAAGGATATTGCTTGATATTTTGTGACTGTGATTTATTCATGATATCTACTCTTACTACGCTTGATGAAGCCAAAGATTTTTTGTCAAATGTGCAAACAGTGTGTGATGTAGAAAACAGAACAAAGAATGAACTTAAGCTTGTTGCTCAACAATTGGGAATTGCTGTTCGCTCTCATCATTCTAAAGATCAAATTGTTGACATGATTAATGAAAGCTTGTTTAATGTAACTCCTCCAAATGAGCAAACGCAGATTGAATTAGCTAAGTTACAGCTAACCCTGCAGGAGGCTCGTGCTAAGGAGGCTGAATTTCAGGCAAATGCTCGTATTCAGGAGGCACAGGTACAGGCTCAGGCACAAATTGAACTTGCTAGGATTCAGGCAGACCATGAGTATCGCATGAAACAAGGTGGAACTGGATCATCTAGCTCTGATGATTTTGATGTGGCTAAAAATGTTAAACTTGTCCCTCCTTTTAATGAATCTGATTTAACAAAGTATTTTCAGTTGTTTGAGAGGGTAGCTACAGGTTTTCATTGGCCCAAAAAGTATTGGCCAGTACTCCTTCAAACTGTTCTCACCGGTAAAGCTCAAGTAACATATGCATCTTTGCCTCAGGATCAATCTGATAATTATGATGTAGTTAAGAGCTTGATTCTTAAGGCCTATGAGCTTGTTCCTGAAGCCTATAGAGTAAAGTTTAGGACAACTTATAAGCAAGATAAGCAATCCCATGTTGAGTATGCAAAAATCAAAGAAGATCTGTTAGAGCAGTGGTTAAATTCTAAGAATATGGATTCTGATTTTGGTAAATTTAAGCAGATGATTTTGCTGGAGGACTTCAAAAGGTGTATTAATATTGATGTAAGCCTATATCTTGATGAGAAAAGAATAGATAATTTGTCTGATGCTGCAGTTTTAGCTGATGAGTATGTTCTCACTCACAAGAGATATTCTAGAGAAAAAAGGAAAGCTGAGAGTAAGTACGTTGCCTCTACTCAGAGTACCGGTAACAGGAAAGAGAATAAAGATGATGTTTCTCAGGAAGTAAATACCAGCTTCACCTCTAGATTTCAGAAAAGTAAATGTACTTATTGTAGTAAGCTTGGTCATACTACGGAGAAATGTTTCAGGAGACAGCGTGATGTGAACAAAAAGGAGTCTTTAAATATTCAGTCAATTGGTCTAGTGTCCACCCTTGAGAGTTCCCAGAATTCTTTAATCGAGTTAACTGAACCTGCTTTGAGGGGTAAATTAAATCCTCATGATGAAGCTCCTCTTTTGAGCAGTAACGTGGGTGACACTCTTAAGAGTTCATGTGCTAATTTCCTGTCTGATGGTTTTGTCAGTCCTCTGGACAGTAATGACAGGAAATCAGTTAAAATATATCGTGATACAGGTGCTTGCCAATCCCTTTTGCTGACCAGTGTTCTAGGCTCTAATGTTATTTCCTCTGTTGAAACTGTAATCTTACAAGGCATAAGGAATAATTACTTCTCTGTCCCTCTGTGCAGAGTGAATTTAGAGTCTGGTTTTGTTAATGGTTCCGTTATGGTTGGGTTGGTTGAGACACTCCCAATGTCAGGTGTAACTTTCTTACTTGGAAATGATATTGGTGGAAGTCAAGTGTGTCCAGCTCCGCAGTTGTCTAGTGAGCCAGTGGCTGCGGCCCAGGATTGTGATGTCCCTGATGTGTTCCCTGCATGTGCTGTCACTAGGGCTAAGTCTATAGTTACTGGTGATTTAGAGGATAATGATGATGATGATGTTATCCTAGCTGACACTTTTCTTGCTAATTTGGACCACTCACCAGATGAAGCAGTACCCCGTAGTGTTGATAATTTGTCTCGTCAAGAGTTGGTTGAGTTGCAGGTTGCTGACCCTGAGTTGAAAGGTCTAGCTAACTCTGCTTGCAGTGAGGAAGAGTCAGCCGGTGCTTCTACTTGTTATTATATAAAGTCAGGAGTACTTATGAGGAAGTGGAGACCCCCAACAGCATCAGCCGACTGTGAATGGGAGGTTGTACATCAAGTTGTCATCCCTCGTGTTTGTAGGCAGGATATCATTAGAGTGGCTCATGATTCCAGTTTGGCAGGACACCTTGGAGTGAGGAAGACTGTGGCACGCATTTTGAAACACTTCTACTGGCCAGGTATCTTCAGGAATGTTTCCTGGTATTGTAAGTCTTGTCACACCTGTCAAGTTGTGGGGAAGTGTAATCAGACCGAAAAGGTTGCACCTCTAGTTCCCATTCCTCCTTTTGAGGCGCGATTCACCCGTGTGTTGGTGGATATTGTGGGCCCTCTTCCTAAGACTTCTTCAGGATTTTCTTATGTGTTGACCCTGATTGATATGGCTACTCGTTATCCTGAAGCCATTCCACTTAGAAATATCTCAGCAAAGAACGTGGTTAAGGAAATGCTAGGGTTCTTCACCAAGTTTGGTCTGCCCAAGGAGGTACAGTCAGACCGGGGAAGTAATTTCATGTCAAATGTTTTGAAGCACTCTGAAAGACTTGGGCATCACCCATATCACGTCTTCAGCTTACCGTCCCCAGACCCAAGGAGCGTTGGAGAGATATCATCAAACACTCAAATCGATGCTCAAGAAATACTTTTGGAACATCAGAAAGACTGGGATAAAGGTCTTCCATTCGCTGTATTTGCCGCAAGAGAATCTCCAAATGAATCACTGGGCTTCTCACCCTTTGAACTACTGTTTGGCCATGAAGTAAGAGAACCCCTTAAGATACCCAAGGAATGCTGGCTGTCGGAGGAAGATGACGACAACCTGCTGGAGTATGTGATGAAGTTCAAAGAACGGCTGTCCACTGCTTTACAGCTGGCAAGAGAGAATTTAGGAGCTGCTCAGGAGAAGATGGAGACTTGGTATGATAAGAAGTCCAGGTTACGCCACTTTCAGCCAGGAGATCAGGTTTTGATTCTGCTACCAGTGCATGGGCAACCTCTTCAAGCCAAGTTTAGTGGTCCTTATTTCGTGGAGAAGAAACTCAGTGATGTCAACTATGTCATCGCCACACCAGATCGTAGAAAGAACAAGCAACTTTGTCACATCAACATGCTAAAGTTATATCACAGGCGGGACGAAAATAACCCAGTCTGCACTGTAGCTGTTCCACCCGAGTCTGCAAGTGAAGTTCTCCCATGCAGCATGAGCCTGAGTGATAGTTTGGGGAAGAATCCTGATATCATGAATGATCTCCAGACTAAGCTTTCTCATGTAGCTCCCGAGGAAAGGCAGGAGTTTTCGGCATTACTGCAGGAGTACGCGCAAGTGTTCTGTGCCACTCCAGGAAGAACCACTGTATTGATGCATGATGTCGATGTTGGAGACGCAAAGCCAATTAAACTGCCTTCTTACCGTGTGAACCCAGTGAAAGTTCCTCTCATCCGGAAGGAGCTTGGCTACCTGTTGGACCACAAGATGATTGAGCCCTGTCCGAGCGAGTGGAGTTCTCCTGTCACTCTAGTCCCTAAGCCAGGTGGGTCACAGCGGCTTTGCATCTACTACAGACGTGTTAATCAGATAACCAAAACAGACACTTACCCTCTCCCTCTCGTGGAAGATTGCATAGACAAGATCGGAAAGGCTAGGTACATAAGTAAGTTTGATTTGTTAAAGGGATACTGGCAAGTACCTATGACTGAACATGCTAGGGAGATCTCATGTTTTGTAACACTAGGAAATACTTTTGCATGTTCTGTAATGCCAAATTGTATGAAGAATGCACCAGCCACATTTCAGAAGCTCATGAATGTTGTAACAGAGGGTTTGGCAGGGTGTGTTGTTTATATTGATGACGTATTAATCTTCAGTGACAACTGGAAAGATCACCTATGCCATGTCAGTAAATTTCTTGAGCGTTTGGTTCAGGCTAATCTTGTAGCTAATTTATCAAAGTGTGAGTTTGGTCAAGCTAAAGTTCAGTACCTTGGGTACGTAATTGGTGATGGACACGTTGCACCACCAGGAGCTAAGGTTCAGGTTATAAGTGATCTTCCCAGACCTAAAAGTAGGAAAGAGCTACAAAGATTTTTGGGAATGGTAGGTTATTACAGGAGATTTGTTCTTAACTTTTCAATTCTTGTATCACCACTTACAGACCTACTGAAAAAGGGAGTTAAATTTGTCTGGACCGATAACTGTGAATCCTCTTTCAGTAAACTTAAAGCTATCCTATTAAGTCAGTCAGTGCTTGCTACTCCAAGTTTTGCTAAGCCTTTTAAGATGGCTGTTGATGCAAGTGATACAGGAGCTGGGGCTGTTTTGCTGCAAGAGGATGATCAGGGTATTGAACACCCTGTATCTTATTACAGTATGAAGTTCACTCCACCTCAAAAGAACTACTCAACTATTGAGAAAGAGCTTTTGGCCTTGATTTTGGGTTTACAGCATTTTTCATTTTATTTGTGTTCTGGTTTTGACCCCATAGTCATTTATACCGATCATAACCCACTGAAATTCCTTAGTAAGTTTAAAGATAAAAATCAGAGATTGACAAGATGGAGTCTACTTCTTCAGGAGTATTCATTAGACATACAATATGTCAAGGGGAAAGAAAATGTTATTGCAGATTACTTATCTAGACTTTAGACAGATTGTTTTAGAGCAATAAGAAATTTCCTTTGTAAATTTCTTTTTCTTTGTGGGGAGGTGTTACATTGCCTATGATTTCATCATCCTTTGTATAATTCTAACGTACAGTATGCTGCATGTTTGATCACGAGCGTGTTCTACCTCACTCCCCCCCTCCTCCCTTATAGTAGAGTAAGTCGTTCTTTCTGTTGTTCAGAGCAGGATTGTCAACTTTTTGTCCCCTATGGCTTCATTTGCGCGTCCTTCTTGCAAGTTCTATCAAGCTCTGCCGGCCCCTATATAATGAGCTCAGTCTCTGCGTTAATTGCCACTTAGATCTACTTCTCATTTTGCTCACATCTCTGTCCTCCCCTGTACAGTTATTATTATTGTGAGTGCTCAGGAAGTCTCCAACCATTTAGCAGCTGTGTAATTTGAGTATGAGTGTTATTACATTTTGTTCCTGTGCTGTATAGCATAAGGTGTTGATTCGTAGGCCTAGTAAAGTTTTTGTAATTCATATTGTCAGCCAGTGGTTATAATATTTTGTATCTGTAATAATATATCTTGCATTCACTGAGTATTATCTGGTATTCTCATTTTATCAGGGCTGACTTAGATAAATTTACTCTTGCTAATTTCGTGTTAAAAGAGGCTATTGCAGTTAACCATATATTTAACCTGTTTTTTGCCATTATATTATCCTTATGAGTCCTGAATGTTTTGTTGTTAGTTTGAGCATTAAACTTTAACTTGTAATTTTACCTAACTCTTTTGTTTTGAACCTGGAACTTTGCGGGACAGTAGTGATTTTAGTCTCTGTTCCGTAACAGGAGCTATAAAGAAAAAAAAAAAATCTAACTGATCGAACCACACCTCCATTCACTGTCTAATCAATTCTTCAAAATTTTACTTTGTCTATCTATCTATCTATATACCTAGGCTGCTTCCCCCAAGGAAAGAGAGGTAACTGAGACAGGACGACACACTCCCAATTTACTCATCCATTCAAACACATTCATTCGCATCTTAGCCCCAAAGTGGAGAAGGGACAGATCCTCACCGCACCACACCGCACGAGGGTCAACTGCGCAGTGCAATCAGTGACATCCGCAGCAGGGCCCGACAGCAGAGCTGGTTTACCCCTGCCACATCATAATAGACCCATCCCCTTAATCGCACCTGACCTAATTAGCTGATCAGACCAAATGCGGGAGAATATCCTCTCAGGGCTGCGTCATCTTTTATTCATTCACAATTTCTCTCCATTTATTTCTGTCACGCACAGCCACTCTTCCTTGCTCAACAGACATCCCTCTCTCATCCAACGCTCTCTTCACACTATCCATCCATCCTATTCGTGGTCTTCCTCTCAGTCTTACACCTCTCACATCAGATCTAGTTATCTTTTTCACCAATCACTCGTTATCCGTTCTCTCCATATGCCCAAACCTTCGCAACACCCCCTGCTCAACTCGGTCAGCCATCTCCCGAACAACTCTAGTTCTCCTTCGCACTTCATCATTTCTCACTTGATCCATACGCATCACTCCACACATACTCCTCAGACACCTCATCTCCATTACATTCAAACTTTTCCTCATATTCCATGTTTCAGCCCCATATAACGCAGTCCGTACCACAGCACCCTCATACAGCCTTCTCTTTACATTATACTTTGTACACAATTATTATTATACTTCCAACAAATGAATCCTCGTAAAGAATCCTCGTATGCCAGTAACATTGTGTGTGTGTGTGTGTGTGTGTGTGTGTGTGTGTGAGAGAGAGAGAGAGAGAGAGAGAGGGGGGGGGAGGCGGAGGGAGAGGGAGAGAGAGAATATTTGTACTTCCTGTCTTGTGCATCATTATTTTTTATCTGTGTGAAAACAAAGTGTGAGCCGGCAGGGTCAGAAGTCACACCCGCAAATGTGCACATGCAGGATTATCAAGCCATGCATTACGAAGTGGAGGAGTACATGGGGGAGAGAAGCTTGGAGTGGTGGCAGGGAGTGAAGTAAAGCAAAAAAGGGAGGAAGGCTTCGAGTGGTGGCAGGGTGTAAAGTAAAGCAAAAAAGGAAGGCTTGGAGTGATATCAGGAAGTGCAGTGGAGTATATGATGAAGGGAGGCCAAGAGTGCATCAGCCACTGCCAACGGAATGGAAGTGATACCTACTGACACACGATTCACTCCACAGTTCATCCAGTGTGACCCTGGGCTATACACCTTCTATCTTCTCTGTCACCACTTGGGTCACTTCTATCAAAAGCTTTATAGCCTATCACCTCGCATCAAGATATCGTCACCACACATCAAGATATCGTCACATCACTTCAGGCTTTCTATCACCATTTTCCTTTAGTTCCTTCAAACTCTCTCTGCCTCCCTCCCTCATGGATTCTCTCTCTCTCTCTCTCTCTCTCTCTCTCTCTCTCTCTCTCTCTCTGCACTGAACAACAAAACATAGACAATAGCATATGTATTGCGACCGTGACCTCAGTGGACCGGTCAGGTATAAACAATTGTCCCGTGCTTTTGCTCAGGAAAAAAAAAGAAAAAGAAAAAAAAGATGTTGCCTGAGGGATAAATTGCTTTGTTGTGAACGATAAAGAAGCCTGGTGTTGTAGGGGTTTCACGATACTTCAGTCAAAGTTCAGTAACTTTTAAACAGGGTGGAGGCGGCGATGGGACCAGGAGGATCTTGGCACCGCTGTTTTGATAACCAGCCTCGGGACTGCCCTGTCCCTCCCTCCTTTCATCTCTCTCTCTCTCTCTCTCTCTCTCTCTCTCTCTCTCTCTCACACACACACACACACACACACACACACAGGTGTATATATACTGGTCACAGTGATGGAAGGAATACAAGATTAACAATGGGTCACCAACTAATCCTCAACAATAAGCCAGGGGACATAAAGCAGCTTGGTAATGGTTCACCCGGATGACGTCTTTCACCCCCACAGTGGCAGGGTTAATGTGTGTGTTGTTAATGGTGGTGGGTAATGGTTCACCAAGATGACATCTCTGATCCCTCACTGTGGATGGGTTAATGTGGGTCCTGCGGGGGGGGGGTGATGGAAGAAAAGAGAAGTGATGCACTGGTGTGTGGTTTATTTCGTGTATATAATATATATATATATATATATATATATATATATATATATATATATATATATATATATATATATATATATATATTTTTTAACTGAGTATGCATCTATACACGTCTGTATATTTATACAGTACTCGTTTTCTTTTACGACTGTAGAAGTAAATCTACAGTACTCGTTTTCTTTTACGACTGTAGAAGTAAATCTACTTTTGCTGTGTATGCTCTGTTTGCAGCAGCGTAAATATATGTATTTTTTAATGTGTCCGACTCTGGACAAAGGCTTCAGTGCCTATCCCAAGGCCCAGTAGCCCTCCTACACACCTCCACATGTCACCACTTCGGTGCTAACACCCACCGTCCATACTGAATACATGCTAGGGCTGTCTCATACAGGTCTGGTGTACTGGTACAGTATTAGCTGAGATATTTTTACATGTCGGCGGGTCTTTTGGTAGATCAGTAAAGTCTGCTATTTATGAAATTCAGATTCTAAGACTGTTCCCTGCTCCAACCGGGACTCGACGCTGGGTCCATTCGGACTGCTGGCTACTTCTCCACCGATTCAGTTAGAAGATACTTACTTCATTACGACAGGCCTTTTCCCCACCATATCAGGCCCACCACTGATACACACTGACCTGCTAATCTAGGATCACTTTCCCTCCCGCTGTTGCCTTTCCTTTCCCTGATCTGGTCTGGAGGAGGAAGCAAGATGTGGTGTCAAAAGGTGAGGTGAGAGGGCAAAACGTGCAATACTGACTCATGTACACCCATCAAATTTTAATTATAAATAAACGTCAAGGTAGACACAGGCCAGGTGCCGTGGTGTGCGGGGGAGCTTAACCTATATAGATGGATTTTGTCCTGGGTCATCTGAGGCTCTTACACCACTGACAGATGGGGAAGGGAAGGGACGGATGGAGAGGGAGGAAATCAAAACTGAAAAGGGAAATCAGAAGGGATGGATGGAGTGGTGAAATGGGGAGAGAAAGAATGAGAGGAAA
The DNA here is from genome assembly GCF_032717465.1 of Coenobita brevimanus. Lineage (NCBI taxonomy): Eukaryota > Metazoa > Arthropoda > Malacostraca > Decapoda > Coenobitidae > Coenobita > Coenobita brevimanus. Next base: position 19,056,885 of record NC_136960.1, read on the forward strand.
TGGGGAGGGAAAAGAAGGATGGGTGATGAAGTGGGAAGGAACAGAAAATATAGAATGATGGAGAGGGAGGGAAAGAGGAAGAAGGGATGATGGAGAGGGATGGAATGGAGGAGATGAAAGAAGGCACAGAAAAAGGGGGAAGCGGGGAGGATGGACAGATAGGGGGAGATAGGAGGTTGGGGAGAGAGGGAAAAGGTTAGATGGGAGAATGGAAAGGGAGTAAGGAGGATGAAAGAATGTGCTACAGAGATAACTGTATATTACGTTGAAGGAAGAAGAGTGTGTTCAAGACTGACTGTAAAGTGTGTTGGAGGGAGATGGGTGTATGCAGGAGGGTAACTAAAGTGTTTTATATGAAGGAGGGTGTGTTGAAGGGTAATTTGTGTATGTGTTGGAGGAAGGAATGTGTGCTGGAGAGTGAAAGGCTAGTGAGGCAAGCCTTTGAAGAGCAAAGGCGAGAAAGTGAGGAAGGAGGGTGTGTTAGAAAATGAGGGAGAAGGATGATAGTAAGAGGGAAGGGGAAGTGTGCTTGAAAATGAAGGACGAAGGAATGGACTGTGAGAAGGGAAAGAGAGGAGTAAGGGGGACAGGGAAAAAATGTCGGAGAGTGAGAAAAGTATGTTTATCGTGATGGTACTCTTAGCGAGTAAATCCCATTAAACCCTTATTCTCCTCTGCTAATCCAACTGCTTGCCTGTCAACGTGCTCTCCTCTCTCCTTCTTACTATTCTAGTTGTTCGCCTCTCTTTCTATCGCTTCTCTTGTTTCTGTCACCGAATGTTGTGTCTAGTCCCCAGTCTTTTCATGAAAATCTGTAGCTCGGTTAATTCTAAATATTTTTTTTTGTATGCCTTTCATAATACATTTTTAAAATATGCATAAACAGATCTTTTTACCCGCCTCTTCTAAAACCGTAAAGTCATACTGAGTAGGGTAGGAGAAAAGAGAAAGAACACAAGAGAAGAAAGTGTAATGCCACAATTTTAAGTATTAGTGTAAGTTAGTAAAAGCTAGTATTGTAAGTGTAATCTTAAGCTTTAGTATTGTAAATATAGCTCATGATTTAACCGTTAAGTTCTATATTTAAGTCTAGTCTTAGTTGATATTCATAATCCGAACATGATTCTGCTATTGATAATGCTAAGTCGAGTTTTGATGTGAATATGACTAATGTTTATACCTAATGAATCAGCCATTTCCAACAAGGACGTATTACCGCGGAAATTTTAGCAGATTAAAAATCGTGAATGTCTTCCTTTATATTCTGATCTAGAGATTTACATGCCGATGTTAATAGATTTCCCCTTTTGAACTATGCAGTGGTGAATTGAGAATGTCTGAAGTAAGAATATTGAAGATTTTCATTTGTGAAGCGCGAAATTCATGTTACTGAGTTGGGGTTACAGTCACGTAGGTATGTAACCGAAACGGGTAATAAAACTGTTCGAATTCTTAATTAATTTGCCTTCATTATGATTAAAGTTCCTGTACACTTATTACAAAAATTTCAACATCGTAAGTCACTTTTCTATGTATGTTGAGTGCAAACATATCTTTTTGTTTTCTTTGAAGATCCTAGAGAATCGATAATAATATAAAGTAATCATTAAAGTTTTAGCCGATTCCTGAATACTGTCCTGATGCTTATAAAAGGCGAGAAGCCGTGCCAAACAATTCAGATCATCGCTGCTTTTCATCATTGTAGGTTGGTGCCCAAGCTCTCTCCCTCGTGTATTAAGTCATCATATATGTACGTAAGTTAAATTAATGATATTTTCCCCTGATCCTTCTTGTGCTGAATAACGAAATCATAGCTCCTTTTCGTCATTGCAGACGAGAATTATGGAGGGCCGTGGCTCACATCCCAGGGATTTGAGCGTTCTAGCCGCTGCCTGACCGCTAACACACTAAATCACCCCACCCCCCTTTAGTTCATGGAATCAAAGTGAATATCGGCTGGTCCACTTGTCCATGTGATTACTGGTCCTTTTGATTATTGTGTCTAGTTTATATAAGATCCTTCAATTATCGTGCATTTAGTCTTAGAGAATATTCTTTGGTGATAACCTTTAGGTTCCTTCCCGACGAGTCCGTCAGAGACCACGGGACTATATCCATGGGTATCAGTATTCTTGGGATGTTAGTCTAGTGTGTAAAGATACATATTTCTGGAGTTATACTGTAAATCCTGATTACTGAATATTTAGTTTTGTAAAGATTCTCATTCCCGGTGATATATCCTCATATTTTGTTTGGTATATTTCGCAGTTTGAAGGGTAATTGTATTTCCGTTCTTAATGCTTAGTAAATCTTAGGTTAAGTCATATCGAGTTTTGAATTTTTGCTATCCTCCAAGGAGTGGTACAGACAAGGTTGAGTGGCCCGCAAGGTGTGCTAATATCTAACTTCTCACGCCCTCTCTAGTAAGATCACGCTACCTCATTTTTCCATATATTCTCAAAAGAAGATCACTCTACTTCATTTCTCTGAATCTCTAAAATTCTCAAATAAGATCACGCTACCCTATTTCTCTATAGTCTCTAAAATTCTCGGCGTTACACTGGAGGTATCTAAGTTCTGATCATTACACTGGTGTCTAATCTTCAGCATCATATTGGTGGTGTATCAAGAAATTTTCATTATTATCCTGGTGAGCAGCAGTGGCATCCAAAACTTCTGTAGAGAAACTGTGGTAAGATGAGAGGTGGAGAAAATGGGGAAAAGAAGGAGACTGAAGAACAGAGAAGACTTAGGTTATGTATGATGACCATTTGAGAGTGGGTAACATTCCTGGGAATATATTACGCCTCAGTATGTCATCTGTGTCTGGAGATTACCACATACATGGGATTAAATTTCAAGTACTTACGCCGATATAAAGCATGCAAGGCAGCTTTTAAACCCTTCACTACCATGACATTCTTATCATCTGATTCAGACTACCACCAGGCGATTTTACTCAAGTTAAAAAGAACCTCTGGTAGGGAAGGAGTTCATGACAATTACATCTAACCTCTCCAACTGGAAAGTATCTTCTCAGCTGAACAGAATAGTCTGGTGGTGGCAAAAACAAAATATGAAATATGTTAACACAGAAATTTTAACGACGCTATGTTCGCCAAGCGTGGAAATGAGCTAGACTACAGGTGGATAATGAAGGGGATGGAAAGACACGAGCCACATCATGACCCGTCTACACAAGCCACCCTGTCACCCATTCACATCAAGTTATATCTGGTTATTGCTCTCTCTCTCTCTCTCTCTCTCTCTCTGAATGTGTAATGCCTGCCTCCCTCCCTCAGCATATTAAGCACCGTTTTTCATTCTAAGGACGTCTTTTTCACTTTGTGCAGATAACGATCCATTACTTTAGTTTAAGGGAGAATGCAAATAGTGGAGGGATGAATGGGAAGTGTCCCACTGGTTATGTCTCCTCAAACCCGAAAATAAACCGTTTGGAGATGATAATTACAATATAAAGACTGAAAGGTACTGGTGGTCAAGACGGGAGAAAAATATGTGTTCCTCCGACCTCCACACAAGGAAAGTCACACATGGTAGCAAGGTGACTGTCCTAACTGTGTACGTGTCCACCTCTAATGAGGATATCGGATAGGGTGACTGCAAGTTGGTTTGTCCCTCCTAAATTGATGGGAGACAAGGGGCTAGGTGTGGAGGGGAGACGGGGAGCTTAGGTGTGAAGGGGAGACAGACGACTTAGTGTAGAGGGGAGATAGGGGGCTTAGATGTGGAAAGGAGACTGGGGGCTTAGGTGTGGAGGGTAGACAGGGGGCTTAGGTGTCGTTGGGAGACTGAGGGCTTAGTGTGGAGGGGAGAAACGGGGCTGATGTGATGTAAGCTGATCATAACTTGAACTAACTTGTATACCAACAATCAATACAGATAGGGCAACAGACATGTATAACTTGGTCTTGATGGGACGGCAGGGATCTGATGTGATGTGAACTGATTTTAACGTGAACTTGCTCGTGTGCCCACCATAGGAATAGAAAGAATAGTTAGTAGTACGTACAAAACCATTTCATGCAAGGACTCCAGTCGAGTCATTAAATACCATCCTGCACAATGCACCATGATGCAAATCATGTCAAACAAAGAAGGACACAAGTTTCCCGCCGATGTGTGTCATACATATATATATATATATATATATATATATCTATATATATATATATATATATATATATTTATATATATATATATATATATATATATATTTACCCTATTCGTGTCATGGTGCGCTTTACAGGTTGGTAAACAATCTAATGACTCAAACCACCTGTGCCTGAGAGGGTTAAGAGTTTACTCTAATCTATCTGTCCATATCGATTAATTACTAATGCGTTTCAGATTAGCATACAAGAATCTGGAGGCTAAATCAGGCTCGAAGCGGATGTTGACAAAGTTTTACACAGGTGCTTTATAATCAGACATGAGTATATACCGCGTGTGTTTACTTCTGCTTACGATGTTGGGTAAATTTAAGCAACGTCAGCCTGTCCCCACCAAAGTCAATACTGCCGGATGGTTTGTAAGCAATTAAGAGACTGGAGGCAGCATCACATCCCAGCAGATATCAGAGGGCTGTTAACAAAGAAGTCCCCACAACCAAGCTTGAGTACATGCACATTCTTTAGACCACAAACTTCGAACTCGTGCGGATATTTAGACAACGTCAAGCTGTCCAACCAAAAGCCGAACAAAACATGGGCTTCATTTTATATGGATTCCAAAGGTATAATTGTCCTTCATCCTGGTACTAGTCCCCGCTCCCCTAAGAAAAACTGAAAGAAAGGAAAACGGACAGAAAAAAAAAGAAAAATTACGAAAACAGAAAGAAAAAGAAAGAAAACAGAGAAAAAGAAAAATAAGTCCAGAGAATACTGATTTTTCTTCTTCAAAGCAGACTTCGTAATTTGGTTAATTTAAGAAGGCCAGGAAATAGATTTGCTTTCAACAATTAAGTGTGGATGCAAAGTCAACTGTGTGTATGTGTGTGTGTGTGTGTGTGTGTGTGTGTGTGTGTGTGTGTGTGTGTGTGTGTGTGTGTGAACATGTTCCTTAATCGTATTAAACTGGGCATCAAGACCCCCGAAAAAGAAAAAAAAAATTAATCACTCCCTCCCCTTCACAATGCCAGGTCCCTTTGCCCCTCAACATCCACCCCCTTTGTAGCTCTGTACCACTTATGACTCACCCTATATCTGGTAAACACTGAACAATACTGAACACAAAGGCCTGGGATCCTCAAGGCCAGACAGGTACTTAAACACTGCCATATACGCGGCTCACATACAGGGGAAGTTCAGTGCAGACAGTTTTCATCGCCTTTTCGTGCCGTCGCTGACAAAGTATTAATTCGCTACTGCTTGGAGGATGAGGAAGTGTGAGGTGGTGGGGAGAGGGGGAGAGATGGGGAGGAAAGGGAGGGGAATTACAGTACATAACTTTTCCCTCTTGGATCAGCTGCAGTTTAATATCTCATCATAATCCACCTTCAACCACATTAAGTGTCCTGACTTATTGTTTTAGAAGCAAACCTACATTGTACCTTAATGAGCCCTCTGGCAAATTTTCTCCTAGTATACTCTTTCATATACGCTAACTATAGTCAATACATTATCTGTGCTCAAATCTTACCATAATACCTCATTCATCTGTTCTCATTACGGCATGATACTTCTTCTCATAATTTCCAGTCGTCATTGGATGAATCGATAGATGATGTAAAACGGAGCACTCTTTACCTTACTAGCTTTCTTTAGTCTTCTAATGATCGAGACGTCTCTAATATTATAGGTGCTGCTGCTAAAGCCAGATGATTTTATTCAGTTCAGTGAGTAATAGCAGTACTGTTACCAATATCCCTCGCATGGTAGGAACAATTCTAGTGTTCTGTCCCAATTGATTCCGTTCATTTTGCTGAGAGTGAATCACAGAATCCTGAATGTTAACCGAAAGTATGATCATAGCTCCCCCTTCTCTCTCTCTCTCTCTCTCTCTCTCTCTCTCTCTCTCTCTCTCTCTTTCCTATAAAATTTCAATGCCTGTTCTTTCTAACAAGCATGGTGTCTTTTTTCTACTCTTTTCCTGCCGGTTTTACCAGTTGGTGTGGTGGTTGGGGGAAAGCCTTCCTTTTTTTTCTCTCATATTCAGTTACACGGTGGTTACCCCTTGGTAGCATTAGCATTTGTTCCAGCAGACGACATCGGACATGGCCGTTCCTGTAAATAATCTCCTGTCTATAATGAGGGAAGCTGAAATTAATAAGAGCAAGAAGGTAAGAAGAAGGAGGAGAACAAGGTAACGCCAAAAGATGACCGGAAACACTGGGGGATGTTGACAAGTAAAAAGTCCAAAAAATATATGATCAGAGAACCAAATCCTCAAAGATGAGAAAGAACGGTAGAGGAGAGTAATAAACTTGGAGAGGAAGTACTGAAATCGAAAAAAAAAAAATAGGAAAAAAAGGACAAAAGTAGGGTAAGCTATGAAAATAAAAGAGAAAAAATGAAAAGGAAGCAGCATTATATATACATATCCCTGAATGCCTGTCCACGCCCCCTGCCTGTCTGCCAGCAAGGGTAGCATTAGCTATGTTGACGCTGGCGATATATTTCAATTATATGCTCCCCCCCCTTACCCCCCCCCACACACGAGGTAGGTAGTGGTTCGAGAAGGAAGACAAGAAACACACCAGCAGACCCGGAAAGAACAAACAAGGTAGGCAAATAATCGGGCAGGTACACAGGCACACAGGTACCTTCGTATGTTAAAGAAGGAGAAATAAGATACCATAACTGTCAAGGACTATAAATATATATCTGAGATGAAGGGCAGCATCTGAACTTTTAATCCTCCAGGCATACACCAAAGCCAAATGAAACAATAAAACTTCTCACAAACCCTTCTCATCCCTGCCTCGCATTCTCAAAATCTCGATATGACAACTAACTCGACTATTATTTTTTGCAGTGAGTGAAAGCTACCATACCAGTGTTGGTCCCTGACTGAATAAGGTCAGACAATCAAACCAGGGGTGACGAAACGGCATGATTAGCAAGGAACAGTCACAGGATTATCTATTACTGGTGGCGTTGCTCTTACAGGGAAATTCGGAGGGTATGAGTGATCTTCATTGGATGAATTCCATCTTAGGTATGGGAATAGGCTTATGTGATTTCAGCAGCTTTTTTCTTTTATTGCAACAAAAATCCCTCCCCCCCACACACACACACCAGAGAGAGAGAGAGAGAGAGAGAAAGGTAGTGGACAATTTGATATAAACAAATACAAAGATCGACTGATACTCCTGGAGACAGAAACATAAGCATTAAATTCGAGAATAACAATATAAATAACAATGACCTAACCTTGCTGTGATGGGTGAATCACTTGTGGGTGGGGATGAAGGAGGTGGAGGTGGGTGGAGAAGTGTGGGTAAGGTGACAGGAAGGAGAGGAGAGAAGGTACGTTGGAGGGGAGGGGAAAACGTGGAGGTATTAAACGAGCCTGACATAAGTAGTGCTGGTGGAGAAGGTGGATGAGGGAGAGGATGGAAGAGGGAGGAAGATTAATAGATATCTAGTAAAGAAGGAGTTAGAGAGAGAGAGAGAGAGAGAGAGAGAGAGAGAGAGAGAGAGAGAAATATTTAAGGGTTGAAAGGGAGTTTAGTCTGGGATTGGGGAAAAAAAAGAAATCGGGAAGTGAGAGGGAGAGTGAAAAATCAAGCAGCGTATATGGAAAGAAGACATGAAAGGGGATCAGGAAGAACAAAGGTAGGAATGGCGAGGCAGTTTTACTTATCATATTCACTTCCACTACTATTTCAGTCTTACAGTTGTCTCATTCTAAGGTCCCTATGCTAAGTTGATGGTATTATCCTCTATTATAAAAGATACATAAAAAAGGAACACTCCACCACTAGCTAATTATTGTTTTGTGGCTGACAACGACTTGAGTGAATATTAGGGTGGAATGCTTAAACCGAAAATCGCAAAGTGGGAAGCACATCGCATTTTTTTTTTTTTTAGCATGTGATGATGATGGAGCGTATCTGGCCTTCCTATATGGTTGCTGGCTGCATTCTGTAACATGGGATGCAGGCTAACCACACCTAATAACCACAGGTGTTTCATAATGATCTTCTGTAATTAAAGGTTTCCTTTCTACTTTTCCATATACGGTTTAAGCATACCATCATTGAAAGAAGGCATTTGTCAGTCAGCGATTCACATGCAGTATACTTATCGAGTCTGCCCTTACAGTCGCCTCAGTGTTATTGATTTTCCTTGTATGGTCAGCAATGGCAAGCAGTAGTGGTAGTAGTAGGAGAACGGAGGAGAAGGAGGAGGAAAGGAAAAAATATCGAGGAAGAAGAAAGAAGTGGAAAAAAAAAAATGCCAGAAAAGGACGGTCGGAAGTTGTGAAAAAAAAAAAAAAAAAGTATGAGAGGTGAAACGAATAAGGATGACTAAAAAAGGACGAAAGGAAGACAAAGAGAAGAAAGGATGAATTATGGAAAAAGGCAAGGAAGACGGTCACAGAAAAAGAAGAAAACAACTAGGAAGAGCAAGAAAGAATGCAAATGGAGAAGGAAACGGTAAAGAAAATATACCAGGTTACATTTGGTCTGCTCTTGTGATTATTTACACACCTTATGCTGCCCCTTCTTTGTTTTGGAGTTTAAACGTTTACCTTGAGTGTACAGTCAAACAGAAAAGTCCGTTCGCTTCTCCTGCTTCTCTTCCACCGCTGGATTGACTGACGCTCGAATATGACGTAGTGAAATGCAGATGATCCTCCTTCTGTGAGTGATTCTGCACTTTGGTTTCACTGAAGCATCTTCGAACGCACGAACTTTTGTATTTGACTGTACCAGTCGTCGCCACCAGGTAAGGTAGTGGAGGCGGTGCAGGAGTCGGTGGTGATAGATAATGGCAGGGCCCAATATTTACCCCCTGACCTCCACGCACCCACTCATACCCCCCGGCCAGCTAGCTACCCTGCCAACTCCTCTTGCCCGGTAGTATGACCACAAGACACCCTTCTCCCATCCCTTTTCCTTCACCACCTTCAACTCGTGTCAACACCCGCATCTGATACTGGTTTTCATCCCAGAATTATAGCCCAATACACTTATCCTTTATGAAACTGAGTTAACGCGAGATATAGTTTTTTTTTTTTTTCATTACCTAAGAATGATGGAGTGGCATTTTAAACTCAGTAGTAAGAAATAATGTATTTTGTTTTTAATGTGTCCGACTCAGGGCAAAGGCATCAGGGCCTATTTCTCGGGGGCCCAAGGCCCAGTAGTCCTCCTACACCTCCACATGTCACAACTTCGGCGCTAACACCCACCGTCCATATTGAATACGTGCTAGGGCTGTCTCATACAGGACTGGTGTACTGGTATTAGCGGGGGTACTTTTACGACATGTCGGCGGGTCTTCTGGTAGACCAGGAAACTCTGCTTTTATGAAATTCAAATCCTTAAACTTTTCCCTGCCCCAGCCGGGATTCGAACCTTGGTTCAGTAGGACTGCAAGCCGCCTCTTTACCGATTCAGCCACCTCTTCTGTGTAACGGTGTGTGTGTGTGTGTGTGTGTGTGTGTGTGTGTGTGTGTGTGTGTGTGTGTGTGTGTGTGTGTGTGTGTGTGTGTGTGTGTGTGTGTGTGTGCAATCGTGCGCCCCGCCATCTGTTACCTTGTAAAAAACTGTGAGTATATGATTCAGGTCGTTGTGCTTGCATGGTATCTAGAAGCGTCCCTAAGAAAAACAGTAAAACTACCCGAATTTTGAATCCTCGATCTTCTCTCCATAAACGTCAAGGTCTGAACCCGCCACCGTGCAGTTCGCCACCCACTACTGCCATCACGGGACCATCAGCTCCCTCTGGGGACACAAGAGTCATACATCAGCGTGGCTGCGATCTATTTACTGTATACTCGTATGCTCGGCTGCTCGCTATGGAGCAAAGCAGAAGTGGGAGGTAGGCGGCCAGGCAAGGCGGGGTGAAGGTATGGTACTCGCCATCACATGATTGATGCAAGGCATGGTACGGTAAGTAGATGAATAAGAAGTGTGACAGGAAGAGGATCACTGGAAGAGAAGTGAGGAAAAAGGATGGAGTAGAGAAGAAGACTAAATACAAGGATTTTCTTATGAAGTGTATGGCCACGAGAGGGAAAAAAAGAGACTGAACACAGGAAAAAGGAGAAAAAGGAAGAAGTACGAAAAAGGGAAAGAAGTATGAGTGGAGTTGTAATATTGAGGGAAGCAGAGGAAAGACGTGAAAGCAGAGATGGCAGAACAAAATAAATTAAAAAGAATCCACACCCCCTAATAAACACAAACCAGAGTCTTTCAACAGTTTTCCAGAAACGATAATGAGGTGTGAAATTTTTCTCGAAGATGTTTCACCACTTTACACGCCCACTCTTGATTAGTTCTATCACATTTTCTCCTTTTGCTGGATCACTGGACTCTGCTGCACGTGGAAACAGGGGCAGGATGATGATCATGATGATAATCGATACTAATGATGATGATGGTTGATGATGACTGATAATTGACGATGACGACGATGATGATGATGATGATGATGATGATGATAATGATGAATCCCTGACTTGACATATGGACTGACTGTACCGTTAAGCACTGCTCAGAGACACATATCTTCATAGTTTCACCGTGCACGGCCACCAGCAATGCAGCCAACACACACCACATCACATAAGACATTAAGTTACTGTTCTAGTGATTGACCCGTGTGTGGGAAACTATTGTACACATGTATTTCTCAACCCGTATAACTATAGCCTGTGCTGGGTATCTTCAGGTTATAGAAGAGAAAACGTATTAGAAAAAGTCACCAGAAATAAACCAATCACAAGAGAGTTAACTGCTCAATAGCGTTACTTTCCTGGCCATTTTGAGGTTAGACTGTATCACTGTTTAGTACTGAAGAAGTCTTGAAATTTAACTCTATCCATTCATCTGCCTCCTTCATCTTCTCCCTCTACTATATCCTTTCTTTGACTTTATTCAGTACTCTCTCTCTCTCTCTCTCTCTCTCTCTCTCTCTCTCTCTCTCTCTCTCTCTCTCTCGTGCCTGCCTTACCCCGGGAGTCAAGTGTCAGTGGGGCGTGAGGAAAGAGAGATTCAGCGTCAGTTAATGAAGAGATGATGAGATGTTTTTGTCACTAATGTGTGTGTGTGTGTGTGTGTGTGTGTGTGTGAGATAGTAACTATACATGTGTGTTGCCCTAAATGATATGCGATTACGTTATCTTTAAGGGTGAGTCCACACGCGTCCTCGAACATGTGTTGACAACACAGCTGGCAACATGGTTGGATACATGTATTCAGCAGTAGGCTATTTAGACAGATGTATGCAAACACGTTTCAATGCAGCTTTGAAATTATTGGCAGCAAAGGTGATGCGGTAAGTGTGTCTGTACGAGGCAGCTGAGACTTTATCATGATGATGCCAACATGATTTGAACGCTGCTGTTCCCAGCATGTTTGCCATGTGTTTGTTACTGTGTTGTTTACATGCTGCCAGCACATGTTCCAGCAAGCGTGTGGATGCACTCTTATGTTGCTTCTTTATCCTACGTGTGCGTTTGTTGTGTAATCAAACTTACGTGTGAGCTTTTTCACATACACTGAGAATACGACAGTCTCTGATATTCCACCACACATTTTGTTTTACTTATGGAATATATGATGGGGCCAATTATGTGACTTTGACGGGGAGCTCACTAATGATCTGACACATGCCACGAATATAGACTGGAGGGAGGTGAGTTCAGTTCATCAGTATAAAAATCGTACATAAACAAAACCAATGAAAAGCATATCTAAATGAAACAAATATTTTAAAATATGTCCAATTATGGTATATATCAAGATTATTCTAACCTTTTTTCCAAGTTCATACTGGGTAGGGTGATCCAGGGCACCAATCCCTGTATAGTAGGAAGTACAAGGATGCTTGTACGAAGACTGATAAGCGATGTACTACATCGACCCACAAGGAATGTAGGTGTATTTTTCCCCTATGTTTCCGTAGACAATCAAACAGATATAGGGTAGGATAGGAAAACAAAATTCACAAATTGACACAGACCTGTACCAAAGAAAAAAAGTACACACGCACGTACAAAAACAGACAAAAAATTATAAACGCTTGGACGGGAAGGGTATATCACATTCACCCTCACCTCAGTTTCCTTCCGCCTTACCCACCCCGCGGCCAGGGCAGGTCCCGCTACCACACCGCACTCCACCCACCTGCACTGTGTTGATGGCTGGTGGTTTGATACTGCTGTGGGTCGGTAGGGTGGGAGGGGTGTAAATGCTGCTTAGAAATAAAGTAGCGTGATTTCTGAATGGTCAAAAGCAATCTCACCCACACTTTCACCCTCTCAATTAACAATCTCTCCAGTCATAACCAGCGGCACAAGTGAAAAAGACGCACTATGCAAGAACTGTCATGTAAATGCTATAGTAAAAGACGACTGCCGCTGCCAAGCACCAGCCTTGCCTGTATTAACATTTCCAGCAAGGTCACTGGCTACCTCACGAAGCAGGGAGGCAAGGAGGGTGGTAGGGGCAGGGAGGTATGCAGGCAGGAAAACCGGCAGAGAGGTAAGAGGAGAGACACGCAGGTAGCATAATTAAGAATCAGGTTTGCGTTACTGTCTTGCCGAAAGACAGGAAAGATGGTAGGGATGCAGGTAGGATGGCTGATGATGGAGTGGTAGAAGCGGGGTGTTGGAAACTAGCATTTTGTAGCTGTACTGTGTTGTGGTAGTTGTGATGTTGGTGGTACGCTATGTTGTGCTTAGTGGAGGTCGTTGATGATGATGGTCATAGTGGTGTGAAATGCGGTGATAAAGTGGGGGTCTTTGATGATGATGGTCGTGGTGGCGTGAAATGCAGTGATAAAGTGGGGGTCGTTGATGATGATGGTCGTGGTGGCGTGAAATGCGGTGATAAAGTGGGGGTCGTTGATGATGATGGTCGTGGTGGTGTGAAATGCAGTGATAAAGTGGGTGTCGTTGATGATGATGGTCGTGGTGGTGTGAAATGCAGTGATAAAGTGGGTGTCGTTGATGATGATGGTCGTGGTGGTGTGAAATGCAGTGATAAAGTGGGTGTCGTTGATGATGATGGTCGTGGTGGTGTGAAATGCAGTGATAAAGTGGGTGTCGTTGATGATGATGGTCGTGGTGGTGGTATAGGTTTGAGATGGTGAGGGCGGTTGATGGTGGGATAAGGAATTATACTACAGGTGGCTCATTAGGAAGGTGGTGGTGATGAAAGGGTAGGTTGGTAATGGTAGGGGTAGACGTGTCAGTGATTGCTGACATTCGTAGTGATGGTGGCAGAAAGGGAAGACGGTTAATGGGTGTGGTAATGATGGTGATTTTTCACGTCAAACATATCGGTTAATATTTCACTGCAGAACCGTGGATTATCTTATTATTTTTTTTACATGATATTCGACTTCAAAGATATTTATATTATCCAATCCTTTTTCGTCCCATCAGGGGCGCAGAGGCCCAGGGTTACCCTACTCAGTTCCGAAATTCAAGGCAAGTGTGACCGATCTCGTTAATCTCTGAGTAGCATTGTGTGAGCAGTAGCTACACCCCAATCATCCATCACATGCTAATCCCTACGGGCCCTAAACGGTAGGAGCACCTTAACCCACTACACCACCAGGCGTCAATCTAGTTATAAGTTTACCATTCAGCAAAACAAATGGTTTCCTGGATTACAGGAACCATCTGGCTCGTCACTCATTGTAGCGTCATATGAAGGTTACACTACATTGCATGAGCGGGTAGTGGCCGCCCCCACCTATATTTTGTTTGTTTACTGGAGCAATTTTAAAATGACAGTTATCAATATGGAGAAATATATGACTTCTATGTGATGTCCATGGCTGTTGCATGATGTAATTTTGTATTACCCACAGCCAATCATTCAGCACCTTCCAGTCATGTGCTCAGTATCCCTCCCTCCTTCACTTCCCTGCTGGGTCACGAAACTGAGCTACCAAAAGCCAGAGTCATCACACGGAAGGTGCGATTATCCTTCACGCTATAATCCATTTATTGATAACCAGTGATGGAGGGTAATGGATGGACCCTGACGGAGTGCAGGGGTTATAACATTTCCTGCCAGGTCAGAGCCAGCCTGGAGATTTGGGAAAGATTAACGCAAGAGCCACTGCGCTCGCTCTCTCTCAGCTGCCCCAGCTTGACCATAAAAAAACAAGCGTGGCTCAGTACCATTAACCCAGACACACCACACCACACCACACCACAACACACCGAACTGCACCACAAAACACCACCTCCTGTCACATCACATCCCACCACGACACCACACCACAACAGCACGCCACACCACACCACACCACACACCATATCACATCACACATCATATCACACCACACACCATACAGCACCACACATCACAGTAGCCTACACCATATCACACAAAACAACACTACAGCACATCACACTCCACCCCACCAAATCACACCCCATTGCTCCATCATACTACCTCCCCCTCTGTTGCCTCAGTTGCCCCATTAACATGCAGGTGCATTTCAGTAACTACTCTAAATTGCTCACCCTATCACTCCACCAGGCGCCACACCACAACGCCTTGTTGTAATGCAATAATATTAGGTTATCAAAAGGCACGATATTCCTGTTTTATCCCATCAAACCAACAGCGCTAGTTGCTATAGCTAAAACCTACTGCAAGTCGTATGGTACTTCACTGATACACACCTTTGTTCTATTTCTTGACGTACACTCATGATCACTAATCTCTGACCAGAGGGTTTGCCAAAGTCGTGGCCAGGCGTAGGCTACACGGTCAGACACACTCCAGCATCGTTTCAAAAAGGTTTAGTGCTTCAATGAACAATTTTCTAAGCATCGCTGATGCACTCTTGTTTCACGTATTATATTACTTTCTCAAGTAATATATGCATGGTAAGAAAATAGGCAAATTTGGTCGTAGCTGTTATTATTAGTCTATAATGAGTGCGCGATATTCGAATTTCATATTGTGTTTTATTAATCTGTTTATTATTTCACTGACCTATTTCTTGAGGTGAGCCTTTAACCGAGCTGTTGGTAGGTGATAGCAGAGAAATATCCACGATTGCCACAGCAGCCGGCATTCACACTGTTAGGACTCCATATTATATTTACAAATCATAATAGACAGATAGATAAATACTCGTAGACAGATAGACAGCTCTATGCGAGCCTGGGAATGGGAAATGATCTTGCAAGTTACACTGAGGAAAAGCTGATGACAGATTAGGAAGTAGCAATGTCAGGAGATGATGCAGTTAGTTTGTCAGCGAGATAGCAGGGGAACAAAGCCTAGTGACCATACACACACATACACACATACTCTCACACAGGCTTCTAGAACTTTCCAACCACAGTGAACACACGTGACACGACCCCTGTTTCACCAGAATTTAGGAAAGAGAGCTCAGAAGGAGAGAGGCCATAGAATCGGCAGGTAGTGGGGAGAAAGGCTTAGCAACTTGGAAGAGAGAGAGAGAGAGACAGAGAGAGACAGAGAGATAGCTAGCAGGACTCTACTTAAACTCACTCGTGTGTGAGAGACTTTGTTAATATTTCCAAGACAAATAAAAATAGTCCTATACTCTTCTTTACCTCTCCTGTCATTGCATGACAAATGGGAACCAAGATTATCTACTTACAAACAACTCAAGTATAACAACCGCTCGTCCACAAGTCTAATATATATAACTTCTCTACAAGTAACTACAAAGTCTTTTTATGACATTTGGTGGCAGCGAACGTATACGAACCTCATCTACGAATCAACAGTGAATTCCTACAAAATATCATGATTGAAAAAAAAGAAAACTCTCACAACCGACAACTCACAACCAGCTCCTGACAGTATTCTCTCCAACCAGCCCCATCCGTCTCCCCGATCATCATGCGAATGTAGAGGTGAAGAGGTCACAGGACGCCTTGCAAGTAGTTTAACAAAGTATTGATACAAACAGTCTTGCAATTTCTATGACGAACCAACGAACTACAACCATCTACAATCAACTACAAGTAACAACTCCACGAGTCGTCTGTATAATCTTCTACATGCACCTACAAGTAGCGGCAGTCTTCATCCCACACCGAGTAAATCACAAGAGAAAAGGACCTAGAAAACATCAAGAAAGAAAAACAAAACAAACAAACGAAGAATGAGACACAACTCACACCTCACAACCACCAGACCTCACCCTCCTCTCTCTGCTACATCCACCCAACCTCCACCACTGACGCAGGAGTGAAGAGGTCAAGACAACGAAGCAAATACCAAGCCTATATTCACAACTCATCTTACTCACTCATCTTCACTCAAGTTACTCATCGCTACTCATTTACTCACCACAGCTACCAGTGTGGGAAGTCGACGTCATCATGCGTGCTTGCTGAAAAGACGCCACGTCAATCAACCCGTGAAGGACAACGCTATCACCACGTGCTACACCACTCACACCATTTCCACCACGGTAAAAATTAGTGAGTTACATAGTTACTTCATTTATACAATACACAGTGATAGACAAAAAGCTTCTGCACAAACATATAAAACGTGCTGTATAGTTACAACTTAAATACATATACCTACTTCAATTATCTTCATAATTCAGTCATTCAATACTTGCACCAACAATAAATATTCTACACTGTATATATTCATTCATTTATTATAGCATTTATTTACTACCAACGAGTGTTACCATTTATACCTACATAAAATACGTGTTTCATACATACAGCTATACATTATTACATCTACAAAGTAATAAAGAAAATATACCATCACAGTTACTCAGTGAGCGATTAAAAGAGCTGTATTAAACATTTACTAATTAAAGCTACCTAGTGGAAAGATATAAATTAAGTTACAAGGAAAACCAGAAAAAGAAAAAAATGGCCAGCACAAACGACTTTAGCAAGAGTGAACATCTTCAACACAATCGTGAAGACAATGATTTCCACACAGTGCTGACACATATATTGCCCATGATAGGTACAAGTGAAGAACAAGTCAGTGTATATAGTTAATACTGTATATAGTGTATATATATTTTTTATATAAAATAGCAAAATATGGGACTATATAATATCATTTTCAGTAATGATAAACCTTATAAAAGGGTCCCAAGGAAATTAGCCAGCAATTATGCAACCTCGAGCAATACCGAAAAAACGTAGACAAACGAAGAAAAACAAACTATAGAAAATCCATACATACAAAAAAAAAAAAAAAGAAAGAAAGAAAGAAAAAGAAATAGAGTAAGATCACATAACAAACAAATGAAAATAAGTGTAAGTTTTACGACAATTGCCAAAATACCACATAAACTACAAACAATATGTAATAATTATGTAGCAGTTGCATTAACAAGATGTAACTTTTATGTAACTTTAACTACAATTATGTAACTACAAACAATATGTAACAATTATGTAACAGTTGCATTAACAAGATGTAACTTTTATGTAACTTTACAATTATGTAACTCCAAACAATATGTAACAATTATGTAACAGTTGCATTAACAAGATGTAACTTTTATGTAACTTTAACTACAATTATAAGGCCAAGACACTTATGTAACAGTTGCATTAACAAAATGTAACTACAATTATAAGGCCAACACAATTATGCATTACAACATTATTATGTAACAATTCATAAAATATTACAATTATGTATTACCACAATATTACTACAATATTATGTAAAGTCATACCATTATACCACAATTCTGTATTACCAGAATCATCTTACAAGTTAGGTGAAATATTAGACATTACTAAACGGAATCCCTCAATATGTAATGTAATAACCTAGCAGTATTACCATTCCACAATTATATGCGTATGTCTGTTATACATACCCAATATACAAAATGTCATACAACAACCATTGCATTTATTCAAATATGTATACAACTTGTTTAAAATGTAATATTACTGAATCATTGCAATTTACTATGAATATTATATGTATACAGTATTATAATCAATATTATGTACTAACAGATTAGCATATGTCAATGATAATTGCTGTCGGAGGACCTCCAGCGGCGTGTGCCGAGCATATGTTAGGACTCCATATTATATTTACAAATCATAATAGATAGATAGATAAATAGACAGATAGACAGCTCTATGCGAGCCTGGGAATGGGAAATGATCTTGCAAGTTACACTGAGGAAAAGCTGACGACAGATTACGAAGTAGCCAGTCAGGAGACGATGCAGTTAGTTTGTCAGCGATACACCAGGTGAACAAAGCCTCGTGACCATACACACACATACACACATACTCACACAGGCTTCTAGAACTTTCCAACCACAGTGAACACACGTGACACGACCCCTGTTTCACCAGAATTTAGGAAAGAGAGCTCAGAAGGAGAGAGGCCATAGAATCGGCAGTAAGGAAAAAAATTTACTATTGCTACTGCTTTGACTGAATGTTTTTCTCTAGAGATAACAGGCCCCGTTCCCCATAGATACAAATAAGCCTAGATGCCATATGATACTACGTTAGATGCGTCTGCGCGGCCGCCGTCTTGAAATGGTCGAGGCAGACAATGTCGTGTTCCTGACGATGGTCAAAGCTGACCAGTATTTACCTAGAAATGCAACAGCACTGTGCTGCTTTTGGGTGTAGAAAACGTCGGAATATATATATGGTGACACCGTTAGCACGAGCGGCTCAACTGTTTGGTTATACAAACGTCCCTCAGCTGCTTCTCTATCTTCCGAAAGGAGGATGGTGGGTTGCAGAAAGGAAAATTAAGGCTGCAGTCCACTGAGTTCACGTTTCAGATGAATCAGGAACCACAACCACTACCACCGCAACAACAGACACCACCATAACAATCACCACCACAGCCACCACCACAACCACCACCACCACCACAACAACAACAACCACTACCACCAGCACCACATCCACCATCACAACCACCAACACCACCACCACAACATCAACAACATCCACATCCGCCACCATAACAACAATCACCACCAAAACAATCACCACCTCAACAACCACCACCATCACAACAACAACCACCACCATCACAACAACAACCACCACCATCACAACAACCACCATCACTACAACACCCACCACCACAACAACCACCATCACAACAACAACCGCAACAATAACCACCACAGCAACAACCACAACAACAATCACCACAATAATAACCACCACCACAACAACAACAATCAACAACACCCACCACAATAACAACCACAACAACCACAACAACAATCACCACAACAATAACCACCACCACAACAACCATCACCACAACAACAACAACCATCACAACAACCACCACAATAACCACCACAGCAACAACCACAACATCAATCACCACAACAATAACCACCACTACAACAACAACCACCACCACCACCAGTGCAACAACCACCAACACAGTAACCACCACCACCAAAACAACAACAACAACAACCAACACAACGACAGCCACCACCACCACCATCACCACAACAGCAACAACGACAACAACCACAAAACACATCAACACAACCACCACCACCACTACAACCATCACCACAACCACCACCACCACCACCACAACAGCAGCAACAACTATAACCACCATCACAACAATTCCACCGCAACAACCACCACAACGACAACTACAGCATCCACCGCCACCACCATCACAACAACCAAAACCGCAACAACAACAACCACAATCACCACCACAACAGCCACCATTATAACCACCATCACAACCACCACCACCACCACAACAACAACCACCACAACAACAACCACCACAACAACAACCATCACTAACACAACAGCAACCACCACTAACAAAACAGCAACCACAATTAACACGGCAACCACCACCACCACCACCACCAACACAATAACCACTACCACCACCACAACAATAACCACCATCACCACCTCCACCACAACAACATTCATTTTCATAGTCTGAATTCCCTCTAAGAAAAAGCCCCACTATTACATGCTTGACTGCTCCAACATGGCGGCCGCACAGAAGCATAGCCGCTGTACTGAAGACTGGGCTATGCGGCATCTAGTCTTATTTATATCTATGCCGTTGCCATCCAGTGGGAATGGTTGCCCTATTCCTACGCGACGTGTTAGCTGCATGCCCCCTCTGGTCAAAATGTGTGCCAGTTAATGCCGCTAATTCATAAATAATTATTACGGTATATATGATGCCAATACCCACATATAGTGACATGTTTTTTTACTTCTTGGAAATTGCTAAATTGCAGACTGATTGAAGAAATGTCGGCCCCTGTCAGTAAACACAGATTATTATATTATGGAGGAGAAACCATAAGAATATGGTAATATCGATGATATGAGGAGTAGTACGCTTCAGATCACCTGGTTACTAGTGTGGAGGCTGTGTTCGAATGCGTGGCTCGTGTGTGGTCACAACACTGCCCGCCACGCATCCCTGGTCAGAGATTAGTAATCATGAGTGTACCTATTGCGGCCAGGAGTTGTTAGCCACCCTCATCCAGCCAACCCGTGTATGTGGCAGAGTCGCATTCACAAGCACAGAAGTTGCCTTCGATGCATATCCGTCGAAAAATATCTCTTCAGCTTTGGGCTTGTACTAATGGATAAAGCAACAGTAATATTTACTCTGAGGGTTTGACCCTGATAACACGAATATTTCATACTGATTATTCAATACCCGGTAACTTGTTTCTCGTATAGAGCCAGGTAAGTGACATATATGTATATTTGGGTCCACTCCACAACTTCCTGTAGGTCTGAACCAGCGAACACAGAGTGAACAAGTTCGAAGCATTCATTTGTTACTAGGAAAGAGAGAGAGAGAGAGAGAGAGAGAGAGAGAGAGAGAGAGAGATAGTAGTGAGTGTCTGAATTTTAGAGGAATGAGGTGGAGAAATAAGGTGCTCAACACAGTTAAACAGGGATTTTTCCTTTTGTTTCGGTTGGCTTTCTATGTCTAAATGACTAAATGAAGGTAAATTATGAGATATAATAACTGGATGCCGAAGTGGTAATAGGGTCTGGTTAATAGTTGTTTGGTCCAAGGTGTGCAGTGGTAAGCCTAATTCCAGGCAACGGTCGCTGTTAAAAGTTGGATATTGTAAATCCCATTTACCTGTATTGTAAATATCTCCATGCATGTTTACAGTACGTGTATGCCCCTATGGACCTATTTTCACCCCATGAATATTTTTCTCGACGGACATTTTCACTACTCGGAGCAAAATCCCCCATGGACCTATGGACCTATTTCCCTTAATGATTTTTTTTTTTCAAAGACGCCTACTACGTAAACCTATTTTCCCATGAACTAGTTTTCCCCACTGATGCATTTTCTCCCATCGGACCAATTTCTCCATCGACCTTGAATCTCTCCATGGATGCAGGTTTCCTACATGGACGTATACCCATGGACATATTTTTCACAATGAACCTATTTTCCCCATAAACCTGTTATCCAACGTGGTTATGTCACCCACTGATGCACAGACTTAACCAACAGACGTATTGCACAAGGGACCTGTTGTAACCCACTGGATCTATATACCTACTTAAGCATGATTTCAGAATATTATCCCCTATGGGCCGATTTTCCGCACACTGATCCATATCCCAACTCGGACGAATTCACTCAAATGACCTATTCCCAGAGGCCTGTTTTCCCACAATCCGTCCATTCACCTACACACCCACCCATCAACGCACATGCCCACAGCCTTACTCAGTATAGTATGTCTCAAAAGTAGGACGACATAAACCCGTCTTTTGTCTTGTCCTACAATTAGCCCCACCACCCACCCCACTTAATGCACGAACCCCACTCCACCTCACTTAACCAGCCCAACAACCCTTTCCCTCCCTCTCGCCCACCCACTCCACCCAATCCGCCTGTGAAACCACCTGCCTACACTAACCAATCCACCCACCCAGTCAATCACCAACCTACCAACCAGCATACCACGCTCCACAAGTCAGATGACTCGCAATTCAACACACACACACATACACACACACACACACACACACACACACACACACACACACATAGGCGGGGTGGATTTCCTTACACGAAAGATGAGTCTCACCTCTTAACTCAGTCTGTCAGTAGAAAATAATAATCTTTACAGGGAGGTTGCCAGGCCGTAGATAATGGGCTTCATTCCGGCTACATACACATGATTTTATGCGATACGAGTAAATAACGTGCTCGAGCTAAACAGGGAATTTTCCCACTGGCTGATGACGAAGGAGTTTATTTATCCCAGGATAAATGAAATATGGGTTTTATTCTGGGTAACGTCAGTTGATTTTGTCAAATTATTAGGCAGGCCGCGTAATTTCTGTTAAATGCCTTATGTTCGCATTTTTTTTCTCTGGTGGTTGGCTCCTGTATATTTGTGGCAAACTCATGAGTATTTTTCTCATTAATTAACCGGATATCCCTTTCTGGACAGAGTCAAATTACTCTCTTAAGCACAGCGTTTTCTTAAATCAACAACATTTATCTCCTAATTCATTATTCCTCCGACAGTAATCCTTTAAAAAAAAAAAAAAAAAGACCCCTTATCACAAAGCAAGGCAAGTTCTAGTGACTGATGGAAGAAATATTCACACTGTGGCCTGTTTTCAATGGAGCACAGGAATCCAGGGATTCTGATCCCTTGCATTTCCCTGCGCCAGTCTGCCTCCACCTCATTTCTCCAAAATTCACGGGCGCTCACCATACACGCTCTCTCTCTCTCTCTCTCTCTCTCTCTCTCTCTCTCTCTCTCTCTCTCTCTCTCTCTCTCTCTCTCTCTCTCTCTCTCTCGGTAACAAGTGAATGCTTAGAACTTGTTCACTCTTTGTGTTCGGTGATTCAAACCTACGGTACAAGAAGTTGTGGAGTGAAATCCAAGAAACATATTTAAGTCACTTGGTTGGTACTGTATGACAAAAAATAATTACTAAATAACAAATTATATATTCGTGTTATCAGAGTCAAACCATCAGAGTAAATAATTATTACCATTGCTTTATCCATTAGTACAAGCCCAAAGCTGAAGGGATATTTTTCGACGGATGCATCGAAGGCAACTTGTGCTCGTGAATGCGACGCCCCCACATACACGGGTTGGCTGGATGAGGGTGGCTAACAACTCCTGACCGCAATAGTACATACAGGAGTCTGACAGTATGGCGTGGAATTTATCAAAATATGTTTCTCAACAGTAACAGGAAATTTCTGAGTAGCAATGTAGCACCGTGACAACCGAAGCAAACACATTCTGACAAACGTGTTTTCTTTGTTTCCACTGCTCAAAGTTTCAGCGATGCAATCGAACAGCAACAACAAAATGCCCATTAAACTTGTAAAGTACTCCATTTTACAACTCACTTTCTCTATGTTAAACAGAAGCGCGAAACTAGATTCACATGGATTACATTGTGGTCCAAAATTTCAGTGGACAGCATTAAAATGAAAGTGACAACACTAATATCATTTAGTGCAGTGTGATGCTGTGATCCACAAAAAAGTTGTGTAACTGATTCAAGTGTTGTTCTTTGCTCGAAGCTTCAGAGGAACGCTGCAAAATACCGGATCATGTATCGTATCAGACGTTCACCTTTCCTGTTGTTGGACATTTCGTAACCTAAACACTGTAACCCTTTTAGGACTTGGAAAAAGGCCTATTGTGGCTACCACCATAAGATTTTATTAAGCTGTCATGTGGTTTATCATCCATCAAGGCATAAGTTTGTCCAGCGTGTTATAAAGTGAGGCCATTGTGAGTGTGAGGCTAGGATTATAATCTGGAGACTACCTGAACAACGATGCATTTCTGGTAAGTGATCTCATCAGCGGCTTTCTGATCTCTCATTAGATTATATCTATCGCTTTCCACGTGCATTTACAGGGATGAGGATCTATTTGGAACTATATGACCAGCCACTATCATGAAGGACTGACTTCTGTTTTGCTGGAAACTGGGTCGTGTTCTACAGCATCTAGACTGATCACATTACTGTCCACAAAGATCTGATCACATTACTATCCACAAAGATCACTAATCGTATTTGATCTTTCATTATCATTCAAGCTACTGTGTGCTCATTCCTGCACAGATGATGTTTTTATGAATATACTTCCCGTTATTTCTCACTAAGGTGTCTGGATACCAGTGGACTAACTAGGACCAGCACTACTGTTCATCACTACATAACTTCCAACATATACAATCAACTCCTCAAGTACAATATGCAGACTTGGTTCTTTCTGACGTTCTGCAGACGATTTTCTTCAGCAGGGAGAAGTCAAAGATGGAATATAATAATCAACTGGTATGACTCGTTTCCTATGACTTAGAAAATCGTTTACTATGTTGGGTAGTAATCATAAAGCCACAGACGCCTAGTGGTCTTGTGGGTTAGGCGCTCCAACAGGATGTGGCCCCTAAGGACTTAATTCTATGAGGAGATTATGGTTTACCGCTCACATATTGCCACCCAACAGTAGGCGACTGGTCACTCTCGCCTTTGGGAATAAGCCTATTCCTGGGCCTAATAGGGCAGTGAAGAATTGGATGAGGTGTGCATAACTCTCACAACGTTGTAAAAAATTTGGAAATTGATTTTAATAAACGCCTGACGATTCAGTTCAATGCAAAGAAATCCGAAGCAAGCAATGAGTTAAAAGTATTATCAACGCTTTTGAGAATGCTACGGTGCTTGATACATGCGCTTATGGAGACATGAAGGTATTTCATGGCCATATGACTCCTGTTATCACTGAGGAGGGTTGGATGCTGTTGGAATGGTTAACAAGGCCTCCTGTTCAGCATCTGATGACCATAAGACTACCACCCATTGCTACCTGGTTATAATGATGATAACGTCAGCACTCAGATGTACAGGCAACATCAAAGTCCTGTCGCCTCTCCTGCCTCTCTTTCCACGGACTTAGGAAATCATTGTGATGGACCTGCAGCAAACGGCACTTACAACAATGATCTGAAGCCAAATGAAGTCATCAGTGTAGTGGTTGCGGACTGACCACACTGATTTTCAGGGCACATGGAAAGAATGAAGGAAAGGTGACAGAACTCTAGATGCCGACTGTTCACCTTGGGGATATTATCCCTTTCCTTACGACGATGAAATTACATTATTCTTGCTATCATCAGACAATGTTATTTATCTTAGGAGTGGGTTCCCACTGTCTAAAATATAAGGAGTCTCACCAGTTCTCTGGTCACGAGAGAAATATTAACTATACTCCTTTTATTCTAAATTGACCTAAAGTTGGCATCTCTCCATCTTGAATGTTGAGTTGTGCAAAGGAATGAAACTAGAATATGGTGCTAGTCACGGAGAAGTGTTATAAAAAGAATACTAAGCTGTAATATCATCTTTTTTTCAGCCACAAAGCTACGTGAAATAAGTTGTAAGAGGAAAAAAAATCTAGATCATGTTTGAGTATAAGGGGCATAATTTATTCTTGCCACCGTCAAAACGATTATATTCAGCTTTGGGATCATGTCGCCTCCAAGTTAACTCCTTTACTAACAGAGTCCTCCTGCATGCCATAATCATTATCTGGCGATAGAATTAATGTCTAATGACGAATAACTTATGCTATACTGGTTAATGGATATTGTTTTTAGCCTAATCAAAATGTGAGACTATACCTAAGATGAATAAAATAATCTTGTGAGATGGGATGGGTGGAAGAGAGGGAAGACACAAATACCATGGAGAGAAAGGATATGGGAATACAGATAGAAGGATACGCAGATGAAGGGAGGGAGAGGGAAAGGTAAGAGGAGATGGTGGGAGGTCAGGCCCCAATATTGATACAGTCAACAGAGAGTCGTGGCTGCAGTGCTCTGTCACTCTACTCAAATTTCACCCTTTGGCAGCCATGCACAGCAGTTTCTATTTTGCTTTAGTTATCGTCAGACGTTTATATTTCGCATAAGGAAACTCGTGGCAGCAACAAGCTTAAAATTCATTTCAATTATCGTTGTTACCGAGATTTAAAAACTTTATGTTTTATCACACTTAGCGGCTGAGAATTACTGTAGTTCACGAGAACCCACTGCAGGCAATGAGTTAAAACAATGTCGACATACACATCAACCATTCAGTCTTTGTTGCAATCCTTTACCATGGAACCCACACGACACTCAAACACTCATTTGGTAACTACTGATGGAACAGAGTATACTGAACTGAAGTGGACTGGTTTATTATTTTTTTTTTTCAAGGAAGAAGGAACCAAAGGCCAAAGCCCTCAAACTGTTCACTCCAGGGGAAAAAAAATATCAGCCAAATTCAAGATGTTATGAATCGCTGTCAACGATCTGTAACAAGCAAGAAATAAAGCAACTGGTTGTGAGTGGCTTAAAACTGTCAAGTGTAGAGTCCATAGATCACTGCCTACGACAGCTGAGGGACTGAATGTGACTAAATAATATCGTGTTCTGTTTTCTGAAGCCATCACGCTCCAGAGTGCAACTGCAAGCATTCCTTAAGAAAATATCTTGTCTTCAATCGTTTTCATGTAAATTTTCCTTTACGTCATTGTGTTCCTTCACGCTGTTTCCTGACTCTGCTGCTGGAGAGACTGGGTGGGTGGCGGAATGGAAGGGAAGACTACTGGGACTTGGGAATAGGCCCTGAAGCCTTTGCCCAGAGTCGGATACGAAAAAAAAAAAAAAAACTTTCACAAATACTCCGTCACAGTCAAGGGGCCGTCTTCTTGTGCGGTGAGGAAGCTTACTAACACGTCTTCCTAAAGGGTTTATTTCTGATTCTGCTCCTTTACTATATTCTTGTGTTATTCATGCAATTTATGTCTATATTAAAAGTATAAGAAGCAAGAAAGAGAATATTAATGAGTAGTTTGGAAAATAAATCGTTTAGTAAGAGATGCAAGGGAGCCTTCTTACTCTACGAGAAAACTGGCCACAGGGTCCAATGTCCATCCCGTGGCCAACCCGTAACCTGGTATCGATATCACTTTAACCAGACAAAGGGAACAAGGCTCGTGTGTTAATGTATTTACTGTAGATATTTCATTAATGGAAGGACTTCGAGTTGGGTATATTTAAACAACGTCAAGCTGTCTTCAGTAAAACAAGCGATGGTTGGGATTAAGCAATTAAAAGATGCAAGAGTGGTCAGCATCCATTCACGTGGCGCGAGACGCTAAGCCACGAGTTAAATAAATGGAGTTTTAATGCAACTATATTTTGACTGTGAACATCAGGAGCGTGTAAGTGTAAACAATGATCAGCTGTCATACCAAAGAACTCAGGTGCTGAGAGAAAAACGGGGAAATAAATTAAACCAAACTGCGTGTAAACAAGGTAGCTACACTGATAGGGTAAAGCATAAATATTCGCTAACGCAATATCCCCACACGAGAGCGGCCGTAAATCATCATGTATATTTTCTTCTCAACTTCCTCTTCCCTATATTTATGTGTAAGTATTACTGACTGAAGGCCATTTTATTCCTCGCTATCCTTTCTTCTTCTTCTTCTTTTTATACTTCCTCGTCTTTTAGACATTATCTTTTTCTCCTCCTAATCCTCCGCCCTATCAGCACTCTATTAATCTCCATTTTTTTTTTTTTTTTTTTTTTAAGTGTTCGACTCTGGGCATAGGCTTCACAGCCTGCTCCCAAGGCCCAGTAGTCCTCCTACATATAATACACCTCTACATGTCACCACTTCGGCACTAACACCCACCGTCCATATTGAATACATGCTAGGGCTGTCGCATACAGGACTGGTGTATTGGTATTAGCGTGGGTATTTTTACGACATGTCGGCAGGTCTTCTGGTAGATTGGCTGCTTAACATGAAATTCAAATCCTTAAACTGTTCCCTGCCCCAGTGGGGATTTGAACTTGGGTCCGGTAGGACCGCAGGCCACCTCTCTACCGATTGAGCCACCGCCTCCCCCTTGCACCCACAGGGGCGGCCAAATGCAGTGTTTCTCCCTAACTGTGTTATTCACTCACTCACTCATTAAGTTACCGTACGATCTTAAAGGATGGAGTTCAGGCTCAATTGGGGGGGAGGTGTTGGGAAAGCCAAACTTTGCTCAGTGGTAGACCTTCACCCAGGTCAGGTTTAGGAAAAGTGAGTCCCCTGCTATCCCCCAGAGGGGGTGGCCAAAGGGATTCCCGGCCAAAGCCGTTATGCAAAGACATATTTTCTTACTTAAGTACACGGAATTCTGCACAGTAGCAGAGCTTCACCAGAACCAGATTCTAAGCAAGTTGGGACTCCACAGCTCCCACATCGGGAAGGCGGTCCCCACGGATGTCAACGAAGTATTTCGTTTTTCCCTTTGTAACATGAAATTCTGCAAGAGCTAGACATCCATCTGGACTAGGTTTTAGCCAGGTGGAACCCTTGGAGGTCGTTCCTCCTCCTTTGATAATTATTACTTTCTTCTTATAATACTGCAGGAGTGGATGAAGCTATCAAAGGTGTCCTTTGTTTTGTTCCTTTCCTTTCCCATCTTCTCAGCTTTCTATTATATTTGCATTTTATTTTTCTTTCTCTTTTTCTTCTCTGCTACAATGTCTCCCTCATCTCTTCTGTCAAATTCTCTCTCCCTTCTCTTCCTTCCCACAGTCCCTATCGTGCTTCTCGCCTTCTCAGGTCTCTATCCACATGCCCACGTAGGCTATGAATGCCAACGCCCACTAACCTACCCACCCCCTTCAACCATCCCCCCCACCCCCGACTCGCATTACTACTTTTTTTCGTCCATAAATACTCCGAAATTAAATATAAAACACCTCCAGCTATCTGTAACAAATTGAAATAACTCCAAAAGGTATTTCTGCATCATATTGGCAACCTGTAGCAACCATAAATAACCACTACTTCTACCACCAACCCACAGCCTCAACAAACACCCCCACTCACCCACAGCAACCCAGCTCCATCTACGACCTTCCAACTTCGCACAGCATCTACCCTCACATTGTCTGTACCCATCAGCATTCCATCCATTTATTCCTTTAAGCGCCTCGGACCCGGACGGACCATACGTTGACGACTAAGGAACGGACAAAGGACATTCTGAGGGTAGGAACATGGAATGTGAGAGGAGTGAATGATGAAATGAAAGAGAGAGAGATTGTCCAGGTGCTTGAGGATGCAAAAGTGGATATATGTGGATTGACTGAAACTAAATGGATATGGTGAAAGGATGAGAGAATGGGAATACGGTGTAGGTATATGTGCGGGAGTCAGTGAGAATGAGAGGGCAAGAGAGGGAGTATGTCTGATGATAAGCAAGAAGTGGAAGGAGAATATAAGAGAGTATGGAACAGTGGGTGCAAGGATTGTATGGGTGAGGATGAAAGTAGGTATACAAGCATGGGCGATTGTATGTGTGTATGCTCCAACAGATGATCGAGTGGCAAGAGTGAAAGATGAGTTTTGGGCGAGAGTAGAAGCATGTATGGACAAGTTTGAGAGGAGCGAGAGAGTGCTGTTGATTGGAGACATGAATGGCAAAGTTGGGAATGTACGAGTGGATGGAGTGGTTGGTCAGTGGGGTGTGCCAGCTGAAGTAGATGGGAATGGTAGTGCTTTGGTGGACATCTGTGCTGGTAAGGGGTTGGCAATAGCCAACACCTACTTTCGTCATAAGATGATCCACCGGTATACATGGAGAGTAATGAGGAGGATGGATGGATGGATGTTGAACGAAAGGCAATGATAGACTACGTGTGTGTGGATGAGCGAATGAGAAGACAAGTGTGGAGAGGGTGGGGGAATGGAGTCTCGGACCATCACTTAGTGTTGGCCAAGGTAGAGCTGCAAAGAAAGTGGTTGAGGAGACGAAGGGGAAGACAGGAGGAAGCAGCTCCTGTGAGAAGAGTGGAGAAATTCCAAGATGGTGAGAAAATGACAGAGTATAAGAGCATAGTGGAAGAAAGATTGGGAAGGTATGAGCTAGAGCAGATGGAAGGGGTGGAAGACGTATGTAAGATATTCACGGAAGAGATAAGCGCAGCGTGTGAGGCGGTTTGTGGAGTGAGGAGGAGATGCAAGGGTGTGCAAGGGACAGCATGGTGGAATGATGAGGTGAAACGAGCTGTGGAACAAAAGAAGAAGGCATATGGTGAATGGTTGGCGAGTAGAGGTAGGGGAGAAGATGAGAGAGAGAAGAGAGAGGTATATGTGAGCAGGAGAAGGGAGGTTAAGAGACTGGTGAAGGAGAGTAAGAAGAAAGTGGATGAAGAGTTTGGGAGGAATCTGAGTATGAAATGGAGGGAGAGTAAGAAATTGTTTTGGAAGGAGGTAAAGAAAGTAAGGCAGTGTGAAAGGGGAAATAGTAGGGGAGTGAAAGATAGGAATAATAGATTGTTGGTGGAGAAGAGAGAGAAATTGAGGAGATGGAAAGAGCACTTTGAGGATTTGTTGAATGTAGAGAGTGAGAGCAGTGTGAGTATAAGTGGTTGGGGAATGGCTGGGAGAAGAAGAGATGAGAGGAGGGAGGAAGAGATCAGTAGGTCAGAAGTAGTGGAAGCGATGAAGAAGATTAAGCTGGGAAAGGCCCCAGGAATTGATGAAGTGTGTGGTGAAATGCTTAGGTATGGGGGTGAGATTGTTGTGGAGTGGATATGGAAGTTGTGTAGATTGGCTTGGGAAGAGGGAAGGGTTCCAGAGGACTGGAAATCAGGTATAATTGTTCCTCTGTACAAAGGAAAAGGGGAGAGAGAAGTATGTGGTAACCATAGGGGTATTTGCCTTCTTAGTGTGACTGGTAAAATATATGGTAGAATACTCATTGATAGGGTTAGGCATATGACAGAGGAGCTAGTTGGAGAAGAACAAGGGGGATTTAGGAAGGGAAAAGGGTGTGTAGATCAGATATTTGTTCTAAGATGTTTAGTGGAGAAGTATCTAGAGAAGGGAAGGAAAGTGTATGCTGCCTTCATGGACTTGGAGAAAGCTTATGACAGAATAGATAGGCAAGGTATGTGGAAGGTATTAAGAATATATGGAGTGGAGGGGAAATTGTTGAGTGCTGTGAAGAGTATGTACGAGGGAGCTAGGGCTACGGTGCGAGTGGATGGTGAGCTGAGTGAGTTCTTTGATCTCAATGTGGGACTGAAACAGGGGTGTGTGATGTCTCCATGGCTGTTTAATATATATATATGGATGGGGTTGTAAAGGAGGTGCAAGGTAGGGCAGTGGATGTGGGGGTGGCCCTAATGAATGAGGGTGAGATTTGGAAGCTTCCGGTGTTGCTGTTTGCTGATGATACAGTATTGTTGAGTGAAGATGAATGGGAGTTGCAAGGTCTGGTGAATGAATTTGGGACAGTGTGTAGGAGGAGGAAGCTGAAAGTTAATGTAAACAAAAGTAAAGTTCTGGTGTTTGAGAGGAATGAAGTCACAGAGTGTGCAGTGAGGTTGGATGGTGAGGAAATGGAAAATGTGAGTGCATTCAAGTACTTGGGTAGTGTGATGAGTAAGGATGGAACTTTGGGGGATGAAGTACGTGAAAGGGTACAGCAGGGAAGAAAGGTTGTTGGTACACTGAAAGCAGTGATGAGAAATAGGGAGGTGAGTATGGAAGTTAAGAAGTCACTGCATGGTGGTATTGTGATCCCTACCCTGACGTATGGAAGCGAGGCGTGGACCTTGCAAGAGAGGAACAAGTTAAGAGTTAGAGCAGTGGAAATGAGTTACTTGAGAGGAGCATGTGGAGTGACGTGGAGGGACAGGTTGACGAATGAAGAAGTGAAGGAACGTTGTGGGGTAGATGTGGATGTGGTTGAAAAGATTAGGAGAAATACACTGAGGTGGTTTGGACATGTGGAGAGAATGGAGAATGAAAGACTGACCAAGAGGGTGTATGTAGGTGAGGTGGAGGGAGGGAGAGGGAGGGGTAGACCGAGGATGAGGTGGAGGGATGGAGTTGAGAGGTATATGAGGGAGGGGGGGGGTGAGTTGGGGGGAGGGGAGTCAAATGGTGGGTGACAGAGTGACTTGGAGGCGTTTTGTCTGTGGCCACCCATTGCGGGATTAGGGCGTCGGGCTATA
Organism: Coenobita brevimanus; assembly: GCF_032717465.1. NCBI lineage: Eukaryota > Metazoa > Arthropoda > Malacostraca > Decapoda > Coenobitidae > Coenobita > Coenobita brevimanus. Next base: position 19,089,132 of record NC_136960.1, read on the forward strand.
GATAGATAGATAGATAGATTCTATCACACCCACCCACCCTCCTCCATCTATGGTTCTTAGCCCCTCCCAACACCATCATTATTCCTCCAGTACCCCTACAACCCTCGGCTCTCTCACCCTCCCCTCCCGATTCTCATCCCACAGCACAACCCCCTAGTGTCCACCCTGCCCAAGACACGCCTCTAGCGCCCCGCCAGGTTCTCTCATTCTTCTCTCCCCACCCATACCCCTCCCAACCCCTAGTCTCTCCTTTCCAAGCACTCCTCCAGCACCCCGCCAGGCTCTCTCATTTTCCCCTTCCCACCCTAACCCTCCCAACACCATTCCTACCCTCCTCCCTCCCCAAACAAAGACTCATTTCTAGCACCCCTCCTGGTTTTCTTACACTTTTCTCCCTGTCCCCACATCCCCTCCTTCCACGCCATCTCCTCCCCAGCCCAAGACAAATCTCCATCACCCCTCCCGGCTCTTTCATCCTCACCTCTCAACCACCAAATAAAGTCCGTCCCAAGTGCCATATTCTCACTGATATGAGATGTTCCCTATATTCCGCGCCAGCCAACTTGCTCTTAGAACTGCACCTTCTCAGTCACCACCCAAGACTCATGGAAACTGTGGGTGAAGTTAACGAATATATATCAATATACTGCGTGACGCAGACGACTATTTGATCAGTAGGAAGAAAATGTATCAAAATAAAAAGTGACAGCTGGGAGAAGGTCTGAATCTACAGACAGCTGGCTGGCTCATAGTACAGCATCTGTTCTTACTAAATCTGTCTTACGTAAGGTAGTCTTATATTTTCATTTTCATGTATGCTTCTACGGAATGTTGATATTTAACGACAAACACGTACAAAATGGCAGCCCAAAATGTGTGGTTAGTAGGCCTACTGATGCTGGGTGTGGTGAGGTGGCAGACAGGTGTGGCGAGCAGCGAACCAGAACGTATACCTTATGAGGCTAGACCAGCTGCTTGGCCGTACATGGACACAGCCTGCCTCTTGCCCCGGGCTGGACTGGTCCTTAGGAAGGGGGAAGGGGGGAAGGGTAGGCAGGAAGAGTGATAGGAATGTCGGAGAGAAGAGGAAGTTCGCAAGGAAGAGAGGAGATAGGATAAGAGAAGTTATGTAAGGTAAGAAGTTTAAGTGGAGGCACTCACCATACACTCACTCAATATATCGCTATCTACAGGTGACTATAGACAAAGAGACAGCCAAATGGTTTTCTGTAATACAAGATACCATTTACTAACCATATAACCAACAAATGGATGCCTGGTGGTGTAGTGGGTTAAGGTATCATACCCTGACCCCACTCTGACCAATTCAAGGAAAAGTTTGGGCTTACTACTCAGATAATTCTTCGAGAGGGGAGACTGGTCACTCTAACTGTATAGAGTTAGTAACCTAGATCCGATTCCCTATGCTCCTGAAGAGATAATATAAGTCTGGATGATGGATGGATTAATGGACAGATGGGTAGGGTAGGAGGGAGATTGGATAGATGGGTGGCAAAGAAGGACAGGTGTGGAGTAAACGAGAAGGGAGAGGTGGAAAGCATGTCTGAAGGAGGAAAGAAGTGGAGGAGGAATGAGAGGACGGGTGTTAGTGGCTATGAAGAAATGAAGGAAACTGAGAGACAGTGACGAGGAGAAGGTAGTTGGCAGTGACAGTCTGTAATGGAGAGGTTTGGTTGTGGATGTGATGAAAGAGGGAGGGGCGAGAAGAAAATTCTGTGTGTGTGTGTGTGTGTGTGTGTGTGTGTGTGTGTGTGTGTGTGCTCATGATTCCCCTCCTGTGTGTGTGTGCTCATAAGTTTTTCCTTCTACCAACACGACGCGACGCCTCACCGTCAGCCAACAGGTGAGCATTAAGTTCCGGCTCGTGACGACTGAACCATAAAGAAAACGGTATCCCGGAGCTTCCACGACCATACATATACAGGTAATCGAACACTGCCTTATACGCACCTCAAATACACAGGAGACTAATTTACGGAGCTTCAAGTGGCCAACTGGTCATTACAGCAGACATTTTCATAGCCTTCGCTTGCCTCTCCTGACCAGAAAATATTTAGCTACTGTTTGCGGGTTGAGGATGAAGAAGTGAAAACAGAGCTAGAAGGAAAAGGGGTAGCGGAAGATGGAGATATGGTAGGGAGATGATAAATGAGGGAGTTGGTGGGGGAGGAGGAAGGGGGAGAGGGAGGTATGGTAGGGAGATATTGAGGGAGTTAGGGTAGGAAGAAGAGGGAGAGAAAAGAGTAGGAAGAAGGACGGAAGTATGTGTCATAGAGGGAAGAACTGAGCAGAGTAATTAGGAGGTGAGTGGAGGAACAAGGAGGAAGAGAGGCAAATGTATAAGGTGTATAGAAACTGAGGAAGAACTAGGGTGCAGAAGCGAAGAACAGAGAGAGAGAGAGAGAAAAAAAAAGGGCAATAAAAACTGTCATTTTCTTATATGAATTTATGTACTGGAGTAACCTAACTGTGCCAAAGAACTAGATTACATGTGTGAGGAAAGGAGCGAACAAAAGAAGAACACTCTCTCATCCACTTGTTCCACGGTCGTGTTAGCTGCTCTGAATAGGGAAGAACACTAACGATACGTGTGATGAGACGCTACAATATGGGAATTTATACTGGAAAAAAAGAACGGAAACTAATTTGTCTAAATAATAAGAAAGAGATAGAACGAAAATATATAGAAACTGAGATACGAGAAAGAAAAATGTGAAAGGGGCGGGTGAGAAGAGTTAAATATCTGTCAGTGTGAAGTATTTGAAGGCGTGGTGGTTGTGCGGTGAGGATGAGGATAGAGTTAGTGATATTTGTGGCTGTGGTGGAGGTGGTAAAATCAGAAGGCTTGCGGTTGTGGAAGTTTCAGTTTGTGGTTGACTCTGGCTGTGGTGGAGGTGGTAAAGTTTGGTGGTTGTAGTGGCGAAAGCTTCAGTGTTTGGTTGACTGTGGTTGTGGTAGAGGTAGGGTGAGTTTGTATGTGATGTGTGGTTTTGGTGTGAGTGGTGAAGGCTTGTGATGAGGACTAAATAAATCAGTGTTAGGGAGCTTTGTGTTTTATAATTGCTGTGGCTTTGATTTAACTGCAGTCCATTGCCTCATCTCAGTTCACTTTCCATCACGTAATCTTTCAAATGGAAATGTAATTCTTCACTCCATCCTCATTCACCTACCGGCATAAACATGGTGCGTCAACAGTCAGGATACACTTTGAAATACCATGACACCTATAAAATGTGCCCTGGTTCTTGTCCCACCCTGTATATACTCTGTCACCTTTTTACAGATGCCGGTAACTCTCTTCCTTCACAAAACAAAACAGACTTTTCTCTAACTTAAAAACTGTCATGGCAGATCTTTCATACGGCATGGTTATCCTGCTCACTTTTTCCTGTTGTACTCTGGTTCGAATAGAATAGATACCATTCATAAATACTAGATCATCATAAGAATCAAATTGTTTGTTTTAGCTTCCTGATTTTTTGGTCTACCTCTCGACCTCCATCCATTTCACCATCAAGTACTGATTCTGCAGAATAACATTAAATTAAATTTAATAGTAACGAACTCTGTAAGCAAATATACCAACATATATTACTGAATTCAGGGAAATATATTCAGATCGCATGTATCAGCAAGTAAAGCTATTAAATACCAAGATTTTGTTCAGTGAGGAGGGGACACCCACCTCGCCTAATTACAGATTAAAAGAATTAAGCGGTAAACTCTCCATATACAACTGCACCATCAACCCTCCTCTCCCCACCTCCACCCAACACACATACATGCAAAAAGCCACGACACACACAAGCCACGGTACAATGCATTGCATCACAACACAACGTAACTTAACTCCACACGCGCACACACACACACACACACACACACACACACACACACACACACACACACACACACACACACACACAGTTCCTTCGTGTGATTCTTTCCCATAACTTCTAATGTATAGTACTGACTTAAGCCAAAATTATTCAAACGGATAAATTAAAATCTTTTACTGAACCATGTCTCTTCAACACGGACACAAGTTTTAGTACTCGGGTATACAATATTTACATCCTCCATCCTGCTCCAGTCCGTATGGCAGTGACGGGACAGTGACACTGGCCACTGGCGGGTGAAGATGAACCTTGTGTTTCTGTCAGCTGAAGGAGAGAGGTGCCTTCACGTGGTTGCACCGATGCAACCAGGGAGCTTCGCTTCCTGATTATAAAAACGTACCTCAACTTCCCTCCTATCCACCTAAAGAAAAATGGTGGACGACAAGAAAAAAGGCACCTTCAGCCTGCAGTCCATCGGGTTGCGTCCAGACGATCCTGGAGCCGTAATAACAACAGCAGCAAGAATAACAACATCCTGGTCCTCCAGCATTTCACATCTTCCTTCTCATCTTTCTCCTGCTCCTGCTCCTCCTCCTCCTCCTCCTCCTTCTCCTCCTTCTCCTCCTCCTTATCATCATCAATTAATCAATCAATCCACCGTCATCATCTTCATCATTAGTCAATCAATCCGCTGCGATCATCATCATCATCCAGTTCCTGCCATCATCATCATCATCATCAAATTCTTCCTACTAATCCTCCCCTCCCCATATCGTTACTACTCTTCTCATCCCCTCCCCGCTTTTTGCTAACGCCCTCCCCCTAGCCAGCAGGAAGGCCCAGGTACAGCAGGGAGCCGCGCAGAACCTGCTGGGACCGACTCATACCTGATGGCCAACAAACAAGCAGAATCCACGCTGTCTCAACCAACTGCTGCCACACTGACGTTCCTTCCCCACCTCCTGACCTTCTTTACCAATCACCTTTACTTCCCTATCTATTTCCCTTATCCCTGTAGCTAATATGTATTTCTTAAGTTGAATATAACTATTTTCGGAAAAGCATGAATGGAGGATGAAGGGTGCGCGAGTTTCCAGGAGATTCTTTAAGAGCTGGTGAAAAATGATTATAGAGCATATCAATTTTCAAACATAAAGCTTGAGACGATACTGAGAACTGAGAAACTAGTTGCTATAAAACTTCATATCATGCACACCTAACCATAATACTGGCTGTCATAATTCAAATGCTATGTTTAAATCAACACAGTGTTGTACCGGCATATTAACGCTTACTTGTGTGAATAAACAGGTACCATTTTGATAATTTTACAACAGCAAGTTTATTACTATTCTGTAATGAGTTAGTTTCGCAGTACCATTCCTTATTTATTGCCTCAGGAAAGACGGCGCTGGTCAATGATCTGATAACTCAACGGGTACATGATAAGAAAGCTTGAAAACTGCTGCTCTACTATCTAGTGTAACTTGTGAGATTATCTCTGAAAATAAAACCTCCACCACAGCAAAATGGCATAGTAGAAAAGAGTATAGTATTAGATCGAACCCCTCATTAGTGCACCTATATTTAATGACTGTTTGGTCTATCACATTAACCATTTAAAGCCAGAAAGATTTCACCAAAACCGAATGAAACTGCCAGATGGTTGCCAGAATAACACATTAAACACATCACCATCCTTGTGGAATGACCAACCGAGTTTCTTTCCTACCCATTCAAGAGCGGTTTCGCATTTTTACACTTTACTCTCAACCACTCCAGACCAATATACTCGACTTAGGGAACTCTCTACTCCTCGATCAAACGTTTTAAGGGTGACGTTGGATTTTGGTAATTAATCCTAGTTAATGACCAACAAGTATCTTCAGCTTAGGAACACAATGATTCATCAAGAGTCAATACTCTCACGATTAATGGTTTCTGATTCGTAATTAACCACTTACTATGGCTTCTTAGCAAAATCATATGACATCCAAAGTTCACCATTAAGTTTGAAAGTTTTTGTACGTAGTTTTTGTTTTAAAAATGCTCTACTTTTTATCAGTTGAGATAAATATGAATACTGGCACAATTGATATTTAAAGTTTTACTGAAGCCCCTGTTTACTGGGAGCTGGTGTGAACTGTCTATCTTCTCTCCCCATCACACAGGCACTCCTCCTGTACACTAGGCCATTTGCATAGTGCTGACTGACAGCACCCTGTGTTGTGGGGTGTTGGTGTGACTGAGGTAACGGCAAGGTAATGTCAGGAAAGTTCCCCTCCCCCTCAACAAACACACACACAAAACAGATAACAAAACAGAATATCAGGGTTCAGTGGAAGGTGTGTGTGTGTGTGTGTGTGTGTGTGTGTGTGTGTGTGTGTGTGTGTGTGTGTGTGTGTGTGTGTGTGTGTGTGTGTGCATAAGAAATGGGTGGGAGGTGGTGATGGTGGTGGCAGCGGTATTATGAATGATAACAGAATGACGATGACAACAGCTATGGTAGTCTTATGAGGCAAACAGTTGTAGCAGAATGGTGGTGGTGGCTGTGGTAGTGTGGTGGTAGATGTATGTGTGGCTGAATGGCAATCAGGCCACCCAGTGTCGCCAACAGCCGACAGTAACAGGACAAACATGCCACACCTCATAAGTGTGACCCTGGGTGCGACAGTTCGTCAGCATATCTAAATGACATACCGTATATCTTTATCTGTCTACCCCTGTTTGTCAGTCTCTGGCTTCTTATGTGTGTTTAGACTACTTCTGACGCTCGTTTTACTGACTTTTTGTACATTTGTCTGTTTGCCTCTGTATATGTTGAAACCGAAATTTCCCATTCTGCTTATCTGTCTGTCACTTGAACACCTAATTTACACAAACTACTCCAGTCCTTTAAACCACAACAGCCGATTCATCTAACATGAGAAAAAAATCACTCGTGAAATCTGTACATTTCTGTTTTGCAAGCCAGGACCACTTGAGCCGAGAGTGAGTGAGGGAGTTTGTGGGTGAATGAATGAGTGAGTGAATGAGTGAGTGAATGAGTGAAGACTACTATGCGACCTCAAACGCCTTATTTATTTTACTTTAGTCAAAAGACGAGAACCAAGCTGAATTTTAATAAGCTGGAAGCAAAGCCAGTCGACAGGAAAGGTATATTTTAAACTTTTGTGAGAAGGGGGAAGGAAACCAACAAAAGAGAGAAAGAAAAATTAGAGAAGGCGAGGACCGTAATGACTGAACGTTATTCAGCCAGCCCTGCACTGGGAGGGTGGAGGCATGGAGTGTAAACAGAGAGACTAAGTTTAAACTTTTATGATGAAGCAATGGAAGGAAACCACTAGACAAGACTGAACTGAAGATCACAAAGGAAAACGGATTTAGGAGCATCGATTTAACCAAAGCTCTGAGCAGGTGGAGCACCCAAAATTTTTGCATGGTTATCAATAAGGATATTTTCAAGGATATAGTACTATGTAAAGAATATGCCTTGTATAGTTGGTCGTATGAAGTAGTTGTAGGAACGACAATGTAACCGTTGGGAAATCTGTGGCTATATCAGAATATTTGCAAGCACAGAACAACCTGGCCGGCTTTGAGCTATTTGCCTCTCTCCCGGCAGTAGCAGCCAAGACTAGACCTCAGACCCGTATCACTTGGCTCAGTAAATCATGTGTACCAAGTATCAACTCCTGTTACAAGTATTCTATTGTTGTTCTTGTACTTTCCTTCACCTCGCTCTTCCGCTCGCCCATTTTCACTTCTGTCACCTCCTTTAATCCTTGTCCTCCAAACACCCTCTCTCCTCCCTTTCCCTCCTGACACTGACAAGCGTCTCTGTTATCCTCGTTAAAGTCGTGTTTATCTCCGCTGCACATGGGTCTGGGAAAGACTGATGGCGTGCAAGGATTTTGTGGAGTGACGCTATCGTGTACCGGGCAAATCCATGTTTTTTTTTTTTTTTACCTCACTACAAAACAATATGGAACGACTGGCGTGGAGTTAATATCAAATGCAAGATAAACAACAGGAATGGAGCTGTTGGTAGAATGCACTGTTACCTTTTTCCTTAATTCAGCAACTTTATTATAACACCAAGTCCATCACTATGTTCCTCAGCCGGTTAATTCTTTCAGTACAAGAGGCCTTTACATAGCTCAATAGATATTTAATAAGTGAACAGGAATGGAATACATTATTATAAAAAGTCATTACTGTAAGGAAAAGTTAAGATGGACCGTTTCCTACTCCATTATTTAAAAGAGGTCTTCCGTACTCCGAACAAAACAGTCTGGCCAAAGCAAATATAAAGTAAAAACCACGTAGTCATAGTGAACATACAGTACTCTATTTAGGGAATACAGTACTGGTGTCTGATTCCTGAGAAGCGTCTGGATGTTCATAAAGGTCCACCATGATATATTCCCCAGACTTGTTGCTCCAAGAGTTTTAAGGTACCTGAATGAAAACTAATGAACACAACGAAAAAAACACAATTAAATAGTTCGAATTATTTGGGGCTCGGGTGCATTTGTGTATCTCCTCTCCAAAATACAGAAATAAACATGATTGCAGCGCACGGAGATCCAATTACTCCCATCAATGCCTACATCAGACAATACAGATCACCACCAAAATTTAACACTCATCCACAAAAATTCGCTGAAATCCATCAACAATTTCCTAGATACCGTGTGGACAAACGAAGAAACATACGCAACCTCCTCCAATTCCGTTGGCGGAGGTAATAGTGAAGAAGATTAATAAATAGAGAGAGAGAGAGAGAGAGAGAGAGAGAGAGAGAGAGAGAGAGAGAGAGAGAGAGAGAGAGAGAGAGAGAGAGAGAGAGAGAGAGAGAGAGAGAGGGGCATGAACCTTTTTTTTTAACTTCTAAGAACATCTTCACCCTCCCATCCATCAATAATAATAAATTAAAGCAAAAATTCTTACATGTCTGAACAGTACTCCATCCTCCAACAGCCTTCGCAACCATCCACCCATCCGTCAACAGTGGTTCTAGGAAAACGTGTTGATGGTGTTGGCGAGAGCAATTGCGGATTATAAACAGATGATAACACTAATGCCCTTGAGGTCCATCTTGGTGTTGACGGGTGTAGCAGGAGTAGGCAGGAGTTAATGATGCACCTGCCTACCTACCTGCCGTCCTCACCTGTCTGTTTGTCTGGTAATTCATCACTTACCTAGCGCCCGGGGAAGGAAGGATAGAAAAAGGAAAAGAAGGGAAAGCAGAAATGGGAGAGTGAGGGAAAAAGTATATTTGTGAGACGCAGGAAACTGGGGAGCAGGAACAAAGAGGACAAACAGTAAGATCAGTTCAGTATGACTTAGTACATTGCGAGCAGCCTAATGGAGTTGAGAGAGAGAGAGAGGGGGGGGGGGAATGGTGTGAAATACAGAGGGAGGAAGACAGCAGCACCGCCATGCTTAACTAACTGCTTAGAGAAAGGACACAGAACACCGGTTAATCCTAGCATCAGTGAGTTCGATAGCATGAATGCTGTGTGCCATCTGTAAAGGGGAAGGCAGGCTGGCAGAGCTTAGAAGAGCTGTAACTATACCATTTTCACTCTAACTTGGTCCATATTTTCTTCCCATTGTAGTTTATTTCATGTCGCACGCTTGGAAAAGAAGTCAATACTATAGCTCTACACCCTTTTCATGCCACTTCTTCGTGACTGGCATCATACCCTAGTGTAAATTTATTGTTACAACTCAGCATTCAAGATAAAGATGGTAATTTTAGGCGAAGTTCGAGTAAAAGCATACAGTGTAATACTGCCAAGAGAGTAAGGCTGGTATAAAAACAAGATAGAAAGAGAGGCTTAGGTCCTACACTTACACCCCGACTCTGGTTCGTATTCTCGTTGGGTCTCCCTAACACTTCTTCCTGGATACAGCTGGTTAATATAGTTTTGTATGTTATTTATGCAGAGTATGACGGTGCTGGAAGGATTTAAGTAACAAACAATCTGATGCAAGGTGTAATAAGCCAAATAAATCACTTAGGAAGAGGTGTTAGGTAGCTTCCTTACCCGACAAGAATAACGGCGATTACCATAACTGTACTCCACTGTATATTACGTATCAAACAGTATAAAACAATGAAACCAGAGTCTTTCCATGTAACATATGGGGAAGGGTAACATATTCTATATAAACAGTACCGTATAAACACTGATTCAGCCACACTGTTTTGGTGTAACTCAAGGGGTAGGGTGACGTATTGTGCTTAAACTGTATAAATTAAATATTAATGATTAACCCCTACCTACCGGGTAAAGTGTATACACATCACAATCAGGCTGCTACAGGGCAGCCAGGTAACAGCTATGCACTTAAGCGTCTTCCCATCACCGTTTGAACCCGCAACCATTTTCTCTCATTATAACAGGGAAGGGAGGTACCCAAGGTACCCCACTGATGTTCAGGTCAGTTTGTACACAGCCTTGTGACACAGCCATGCAATGTCGCGATATCTTCCTCAGCCTCCTCATTCGATTCTATCCCCTCACATGGCAGGCCGATTGTATCATCAACCCAAAGTTCAACCTTTGCTGGCAGGGAAAGGGATTATACTCATTTTTTTTTTTTTTAATTGAGGTGAAGACACACTTGCCAGATTGGTGATGATTTTCTGAATGCATCATTACTTCATAATTTCTTTACATGTTAGCATTATTAATTGACAAATTATAACCAAGGGGAAAATTTGGGCTAGTAAATGTTATTCGGACATTCTGCATTCAGCCAATCATCACCAACCTGTCAAGTGCATCTTCGCCTCAATAAAAAAACTAAGTATAATGACAGTGCCCTAGGTCGTGACCTGGAGGAAACTGTGTCCTCCATGAGCATGAGTGGTGAGACTTCCTCTGAAGGAGGGAAGCTACCACACAGAAAGTGAAGAATCACACCCTCCGTCCTCAACCCGCCCTGAAACCCCTGAAAAGCAACTACAAATTGCTACAAGAGGAGGGCAAGGCCTATGAGAGTGACGAATTCACGTCAGAGGAGGAGTTGGATAACCCTAACCACAGAGAGAGTGAGGGAGATGGTAACAGTCATCTCCTACAAAAACTCCATTGCCGTATCTTGCCACCACTCTTGCGACCAGTTTGCCAATGCCACAGTCTCTCCCTCCAACGTCCCTCATCACCACAACCCAGCACTTTGAGCACGTTATCTCCCCATCCTGGCCCTTCACATGTGGCCCAACCTGGTCATTCACCTATGGAAATTTCCACTCTGCCCTCACGTGGTGTGACTGGGCCTCCAGCATCTCCCGAGGGAAGTGCTGCATCAGATGGGTCATCATTGTCATACTCCCCAACCTCTGCCTCTCATTCCTGCACCCCCCTTGCCCGTGGCCGCCTCTGTGGACGTGCGCATGAGCGAAGGGATGCTGCACATGGTGTGAAAAGACATGCTAGCCAGAAATCACAGCCAAGGCTCCCAGGTGTTGAAAAAGTGGATGCCTTTTTGTGAGAGGAGGGGGCAAGATTCGAGCCTTCTGTGCCTGCCTTTGATGTATAAGAGGCGGGTGTGAGGTTCAGTGAACTATTGCCCGTGCCCAGGACTATGATATACTTTTTCAAAGCAGTCTCCACCACCGCCATTATGCAGTAACTGGTTGCCGAGATAAACTATCATCAGGCCATAAGTGTGCGCTGGCTGGAGGTTTTGGCCAGCGAGCGTACAAAAATGAAGGACTGGGTTCCAGTGGAGCTGGGGGAGTTATTTGTGTGGCTTGCCTTGTCCGTGATGATGGCGCAAGCGAGAAAACATGTGCTCCATGATTATTGGTCCATAGACGAACTTGTGGGCACACCTGTCTTCGGAAAATATATGGCCCGTGATAGATACCTGGTCATATTACAGTTCCTGCATTTCAACAGGAATTATGGGCCAGCACCCAATGACCAGTTATGGAATGTAAGGCCCATTTTGACCATGCTCAAAGGGTCTTTAGCAAGGCTTTTCCGGCCGTTTCAGAAAGTGGTTTCGACCACTTAATAATAAAAATAATAATAATAATAAAGAAAAATAACAGTAGTAGTAGTACCGGTAGTAGTAGTAGTAGTTAGTATTAGTAGTAGTGAATAGTCATCATCATCATCATCATCATCATCATCACCATCACCATCATCATCACCATCTTTATCATTATCATTATTATTAATATTATTATTATTTTTATTATTATCACTATTATTATCACTATTATTATTATTATTATTATTATTATTATTATTAATATCATTATCATTATCATTATTATCATTACCATTACTATTATTATCATTAATAATATTATCATTATCATTATCACTAATATCATCATTATTATCATTATCATCATTATCATTACCATTATCATTATCATCAATATCATTATCATTATCATCATTATCATCATCACCATCATTTTCGTTATTATCATCCTTATCAATATCATCATTATCATCATTATTATTAGTATCATCAGTATCATTATTATCATTATCATCACTATCATTATCATTATCATTATTATCATCATTATCATTATTATCATTATTATCATCATTATCATTATTATCAATATCATTACTATTATCATTTTCACCATTATTATATTATTATTATTATTATTATTATTATTATTTTTATTATCATCATCATTATCATTATTGTCATTATTATCATTATTATCCTTTTTATCATCCATGCATCCATCCATCATTATTATCATTATCATCATTATCATTATTATCATCATTATCATTATCATTATTATCATCATTATCATTATTATCATCATAATCATAATCAACTTTATCATCATAATCATCATTATCATCATTAGTAAATTGTTTGTTGCTCTGTTAAGAAATGACCCAGGGTACTAACACACACACACACACACACACACACACACACACACACAAACCAGCACACTGAATTGAGCCATATGATACGCTCCTGACAATGTAAAGCCAACAGGATATTTCAGCGAGAATCATAAAAGTGCTATGTTGTGAGTGGCTCGGTTATTGGCTAAAAGAGCGAAGAAAGACGGACTTGATGCGAGAATAAGGAGGGGAAGTCCGAAAACTAGGTAAATGGATGTGGTGGGAAAGTATTCAACATATCTATAGAAGGCCTGGAGTGGTGGAAAGGAGTATGGTAATACCTTATGACTAGAGAGAGAGGCTTGGATCCGTATTTTTGTAGGTTATAGACGTTCCCTAGCACCTCTTCCTTAGCGATTTAGTTCAGGATCCGGCAAGTTAATATCCTTTTGTTCATTATTTATGCATAGTATGGCGATATTAGAAGGATTTATATAACACGGAAAAGGGTAATTTGGTACAATAAACAAAATAAGTCGATTATGAAGAGGTGTTGGGGAGCCTCATTACCCGACGGAAGTACAGGCCTTGAAGCAGTCTCCGTCGGGGTCATCATGAACGGCCGACAAGCGAGAGTCAGTGAAGAACTCTGCAAGGCGAGGGTCAGCTCTGCGTTATATATGAAAACATAACATAATATAACAGCACGGAAAGGCGTCTGGCAACTGATAAGAGTCTGTCAAGGAGTCTGCCAGGCAAGGTCAGCTCTGAGTTGTAACTGGGATTGGTGCGTAAGAGTGTGTACGGGGCTTAAAAATATACCAAGAGTCCTACACATACTAGTGGACTCCATCCACCGTAAACCATCTTTTCAAGGTAAGGTGTGTATACAGTGTAACAACCACAATTGGAGTCTGTTATTGGTAAAGACCCAACCATACTGACAAATCAGTTCCCTCATCTGCAGTTTGAGTTTCCTGATGCCGTGCGCTGTGAAGGGTGATTATGATAAGAAAGGGGGTTTCCAAGCATTTCTGCCCCTTTTAGCATCGACCGTCCTCTCACAACACACCCCATTTCCTCACTTGAACTGGGTTTACCTCGTCCTTACATCAACTTTTAATTCTCATCCAGTATATCATGATTACGTTGCCTGAGAGACACTACTCACGGACACATGCTTTGTGTGTGTGTGTGTGTGTGTGTGTGTGTGTGTGTGTGTGTGTGTGTGTGTGTGTGTGTGTGTTTGTGTGTGTGTGTGTGTGTGTGTGTGTGTGTGTGTGTGTGTGTGTGTGTGTGTGTTATATACCCCTCCATCACATCCCCTCACACTCTCCCATACCCTGCCATTGTCTTCATATCAAAGTCTGGCAGGTGATATTATATCAGGCTACAACCCCATAGTTAAAGTTGTCGGTGGTGGTACACAGTGTTAATATATGCCCGCCACCTGCTCATTGGTGGCGGTTCATTAAATATCCCATACAATCTGGCCGCCGTTAGCATACTGTGTGAGCCAGGTGAGCACAGTAGTTATGTCCACCTCATATCGTGCCGCCTGTAATAACAAACATTGTAGGTGCGTAAAGACTTTGGTATATACTTTGTCTAGGCTTGGGAAGTATCAGTTGTTTGATATTTGTGCAATACCGATTTGAGATAAGTGCAGTATCTGCAGCATTATATGTCTTAACTTCGGCAGAATATATAGGCAGTAGTAGCCTATATAGTGTCAAAGAGTCAGCGTTGTTTAACAAAAAATGCAACTCTTGAAACAAATGCAGGGTAAATAGAGAATCTCTCTCTTTAAAAATTTCCACACACACAAAATAAACTGAACATGTTGGTCAATTAACAGCACTGGGCCAAGCATCACTTATACTGCTTTTTTTTTTTTTTTTTTTTTTTTTTTTTTTTTTTTTGAGGGGGAGGTGGATAGAGCAGAAACGCACGGAACTTTAAAACAGGGATATAAGGCAGTCACTTCTGCTATCTAGTGTTTTCATTTACTCATTGTTATCTGCCTCTTTACTTTTCCAAAGGCTTTTCGAGCTTATTCCATGTACAAAAATATCGGATGATAGGTGCTCTACATGCTTTAAAGTATTAGGTTTTCCATAATAGCATTTCCTAGGATAATATCTGAGAACGTAAACGTTTTTATCGTATTATTATTAATTTATTATTATTATTATTATTATTATTATTACTATTAATTATTAATATGATGATGAGAAGGGTGGGTGGTGAGCTGAATGAAAAGAAAGCAATGATTGATTATGTGTGTGTGGATGAAAGGATGCGAAAATGTGTAATGGATGCAAGAGCTTATAGAGGTTGGGGGAGTGGACTTTCTGACCACTACTTGGTGATGGCCAGAATCAAGGTCCAATTAGGATTGAGAAATAGAAGAAGGCAGGGACGGGAAGAAGGAGTATTTGTAAGGAGAGTGGAAAGGTTACAAGAGGATGAAAAAAAGGCAGAGTATAAGAGAGAAGTGGAGGAACTATTTGGGAAATATGAATTGGAGCAGATGGGGGACGTGGAAGGTGTGTGCAGGATATTTACAAAAGAAATATGTGCAGCATGTGATGTGGTGTGTGGGATGAAGAGAAGACGGAGGGGTGTGCAAGGAACAGCGTGGTGGAATGAAGAGGTGAGACAGGCTGTGGCACAAAAGAAGAAAGCATACAATGAATGGATGAGAAATAGGGGCGTGGAAGAAGCTGGGAGGCGGAAGAGAGCTAAATGTAGAAAGAAAGAGAGAGGTGAAAAGATTAGTAAGAGAGAGTGAGAAGAGAGTGGATGAGGAATTTGGAAGGAACTTGAGTGTAAAGTGGAGGGATTGTAAGAAAATGTTCTGGAAAGACGTGAAAAGAGTAAGACAGTGTGGAAGTGAAGTTAGCAGGAGAGTGAAAGATAGAAATGGTATATTACTAGTGGAGAAGGGAGAAAAAGTGAGCATATGGAGAGAACACTTTAAGGAATTGTTGAACATAGAGAATGGAAGTAATGCGAGTATAAGTGGCTGGGGAATGGCTGGGAGGAGGAGGGAGGTGAGAAGACAGGAAGAAATCAGTAGGATAGAAGTTGTGGAAGCAATGAAGAAAGTTAAATTGGGGAAAGCCCAAGGAATTGATGGAGTGTGTGGTGAAATGCTGAAGTATGGGGGAGAGATAGTAGTAGGATGGATGTGGAAAATGTGCAGATTGGCCTGGGAGGAAGGTAGAGTCCCGGAGGATTGGAGGTCAGGTATAATTATTCCCTTGTACAAAGGAAAAGGGGAAAAAGAAGTGTGTGGTAATCATAGGGGCATTTGTCTTCTTAGTATAATAGGAAAAGAGTATGGTAGGATACTTATTGATAGAGTTAGAGAAAGAACAGAGGAATTAGTTGGAGAAGAACAGGGAGGCTTTAGGAAGGGAAGAGGTTGTGTAGATCAGATATTCATTCTTAGATCTTTAGTGGAAAAGTTTCTAGAGAAGGGAAAGAAGTTGTATGCAGCTTTCATGGATTTAGCGAAAGAATATGACAGGGTGGATAGACAAGGATTGTGGAAAGTATTAAGAATATATGGAGTAGATGGGACGTTGCTGAATGCTGTGAAGAGTATGTATGATGGTGCTAAGGCTGCAGTGCGTGTGGATGGTGAACTGAGTGAATTTTTCTCTTTGAAGGTTGGGTTGAAATAGGGATGTGTCATGTCTCCATGGTTGTTCAATCTGTACATGGATGGGGTAATAAAAGAGGTACAAGGTAGGGTAGTGGATGTTGGAGTGGCCATGGTGAGAGAGGGTAGTGTTTGGAAACTCCCTGTACTGTTGTTTGCAGATGATACTGTGTTGTTGAGTGAAGACGAAGGAGAGCTGCAAGGCTTGATGGATGACTTTGGGAGAGTGTGTAAGAAACGGAATCTAAAGGTGAATGTAGGGAAGAGTAAAGTGATGGTCTTTGAGAGAGGTGAAGTCAGTGAATGTATAGCGAGGTTGGATGGTGAGGAATTGGAAAATGTGAGTACATTTAAGTACTTGGGTAGTGTGATGAGTAAGGATGGAGGTTTGGAGGGTGAAGTGCTTGAAAGGGTACAGCAGGGAAGAAAGGTTGCTGGTTCCTTGAAAGCAATGATAAGAAGCAGGGAAGTGACCATGAAAGTGAGTAAGTTACTACATGACAGTATTGTGATACCAACTGTAACGTATGGAAGTGAAGCTTGGACGTTGCTGGAAGGACACAAGTCAAGAGTGAGAGCAGTGGAAATGAGTTAAGAGGAGCCTGTGGAGTCACATGGAGAGACAGGCTGACAAAAGAGGATATAAAGGAGCTTTGTGGTGTGGATGTGGATGTGATAGGAAGCGTTAGGAGGAATACACTGAGGTGGTTTGGCCATGTGGAGAGGATGGAGGGTGAAAGACTGACGAAGAGAGTGTATGTGAGTGAGATGGAGAGGGGAAGAGGGAGGAGGAGGCCGAGGATAAGATGGAGGGATGGGATGGAGAG
This sequence comes from Coenobita brevimanus, assembly GCF_032717465.1. Lineage (NCBI taxonomy): Eukaryota > Metazoa > Arthropoda > Malacostraca > Decapoda > Coenobitidae > Coenobita > Coenobita brevimanus. Next base: position 19,106,344 of record NC_136960.1, read on the forward strand.
GTATATGAGAGAGGTGGGTGTGAGTTGGGAGCGGGGTAGCGAAATGGCGGGGGACAGAGCGACGTGAAGGCGATTTGTTTGTGGCCACCCCGAACGGGATTGAGGCGTCTGGCAATAGATAGATAGATAGATAGATTGATAATTAATTATTACTATTATTATTATTATTATTATTATTATTATTATTACTATTATTATTATTATTATTACTATTATTATTATTATTATTATTATTATTATTATTACTATTATTATTATTATTATTATTATTATTATTATTATTATTGATTGGAGATGTGAATGGAAAAGTAGAGAATATGAAGGTGGATGAAGTAGTTGGCGAGTGTGGTGTGCCTGCAGAGATGGTTGAGAATGGCAGTGCTTTGGTGGACATTTGTGCCGGCAGGGGGTTGGTGGTAGCCAGTACCCTCTTCAGGCACAAAATGATCCATAGGTATACGTGGCGTGTGATGAGAAGGGTGGGTGGTGAACTGAATGAACGGAAGGTAGTGATTGATTATGTGTGTCTGGATGAAAGGATGAGAACGTGTGTAATGGATGCAAGAGCGTATAAAAGTTGGGGGAGTGGACTTTCTGGAATCAAAGTCCAAAGGAAATGGAGAAACAGGAGATGGGAAGGACAGGAGGAAGAAGTTCATGAAAGGAAAGTGGAAGGGTTGCAAGATGATGGGAAAGGCAGAAAATAAGAGGGAAGTGGATGAGCGATTGGGTAGATATGGATTGGAGCAGATGGGGGACGTGGAAGGTGTGTGTTAGATATTCACAGAAGAAATCTGTGCAGCATATGAGGTGGTGTGTCGGGTGACGAGAAGACAAAAGGGGGTACAGGGAACAACGTGGTGGAATGAAGAGGTGAGAGAGGCTGTGGCACAAAAGAAGAAAGCATATAGTGAGTGGATGAGAAATAGGGAGGTGGAAGAAGTTGAGAGATAGAAGAGAGAGAGTTATATGAAGAGAGAAAGAGAGAGATGAAATGATTAGTATGAGAGAGTAAGAAGAGAGTGGATGAGAAATTTGGAAGGAATTTGAGTGTAAAGTGGAGGGAATGTAAGACAATGTTCTGGAAAGAGGTAAAGAGAGTTAGCCAGGGAGCCAACGAAGTTAGCTGGGAAAGATAAAAACGGTAGATTACTAACATAGAAGGGAGAAAAAGTGAGCAGATGGAGAAACACTTTAAAGAATTGTTGAACATAGAGAATGAGAATAATGAGTGTGTAAGTGGCTGGGGAATGGCTGGAAGTGCAAAGGAGTACAAAGGAGTACAAAGGAAAGCAAACAGCAACAGACCTTATGGTCCTTTCGAGGCTGTTTGTTGCAGAGTAGACTATGACTACGAGATCTAACTCTACATGCTGAAGGATAAGGATAGTAAAGCAAGAAGGCTCCCCCCCGCCTCCAAACCCTCCACTTAAAACTGGCAAGAAAAAGTGAGGAAAACCACCATGCAGCATGGAAAAACTGACATGGATATTTCATAGGGAAGACTGAAAAGGAAAAGCTACATTCTCTAATACTTTATCTATAAACTACCAGTAAGAATATCCTGAAAGAGAAAGTAGTAAAGTAAAATGAGCAATCGAATAAATAACTAACTAACGCATGACACTATGTACGGGTACATTGAGCTAATGGGGCGTCTGTGGACACGGCATGGAAATTGCATAGTGCACAGTGTGGATGTACAGGGGTGGTGCAGCAGCCTTGCTTGTCGCTATTAAGGTAGGCAGCTGTCGATCAGGCCCCAACACCGTTCATTCCACGGATACTAGGAACTTTCCCATGCAGGACAAGGACACAAGACATCGCCTGAAGCAGTGATACCTGGTACATTAAAAAAATCCTGATGGTGGTCATTTAACTAACAGGGACCTCAGTGATCCACAGCCCATCACAGGTCGAAAGTATGAGTAGTGACCGTTATCTCAGCGCTATCTGTGCATATCCTAGTCTGTGCATATATTGTACTATATTTACTTATAATAAATTGATCAAGGCTCTAAAAAATAAAATAAAATAAATTAAAATAAAAAATTATACATATACAAGTGTTTTATTCAGGAGTAAACATATTAAGCTGGGGGTTAGACGACAAATATTTATCAAGGCGACCTTTAAAGGTCAGTACTGTATTACAGTTTACTACATTGGAGGGCAATTCATTCCATATATTTACAACTCTATTAAATAAGAAATGCTTAGCTTCATGCGACTGGAAACGTTTGCCAATTATTTTATGCCCATTGCCTCTAGTATAATTCGAATGATCAACTGCGAAGTATTTATCGACAGCCATGTTATCATGTCCTTTGAATATTATGAATATTTCAATTACATCTCGTAACCTCCGTTTGGTTAGGGTAAATAGATTCAGGGCTTCTAAACGTTCCTCGTACAGTTTATTTCTCAATCTAGGTATCATCTTTGTCATCCTTCGCTGCACTCATTCAAGCTTTTCCATATCGTTTTTATAATACGGTAACCAAAACTGAACGCAATACTCCAAGTGCTAGTGTACTAAGGAATTACACAAAGTGAGGACGATATTATCGGATTTATATTCAAATGCTCTACCTATGAATCCAATCAATTTATTGGCTTTTTTTCACAGTTTCTGTGAATTATTTGCTTGGTCTCAGATCGTTTGTTATTATAACTCTTCAACCTTTTTCATGGTTTACCCTATCAAGTTGGACATTATTCATGCTATAACTAGCCCTTAGATTTTAACTGCCAATGTTTAGCACTTTGCATTTATTAATTTTAAAATCTATTTGCCAAACTTGGGCCCAGTTAAACGGTTGATCAAGATCTCTCTGTATTGCCTGCCTTTGCAGTTCTGTATCTCCTCTGCTACCTATTTTAGTATCATCAGCAAATTTTGAAATTTGACAACATAATCCTTCATCAATATCATTTATATATATTAAGAAAAGAATAGGACCTAACACTGAACCCTGCAGCACTCCACTTGCAACGTTTATCCAGTCTGACTCTTTTCCATTTATTACAACTCTTTGCTTTCGTCCGGTGCGAGAGAGGAATGTAAGAAGAAAGGAAGAACTCAGTTGGATGGAATTGTGGAAGCAATGAAGAAAGATACAAAGGGGAAAGCCCCAGGAATTCATGGAGTGTGTAGTGAAATGCTGAAGTGTGGGGGAGAGACAGTAGTAGAATGGATGTGGAAGATGTGCAGATTGACCTGGGAGGAAGGTACCAAGAGGACTGGAAGTCAGGTATAATTATTCCCCAGTACAAAGGAAAAGGAGAAAAAGAAATGTGTGGTAATCATAGTAGCATTTGTCTTCTTAGTGTAGTAGGAAAGGCATGGTAGGATACTTATTGACAGAGTTAGAGAAATAATAAAGGAATTAGTTGGAGAAGAACAGGGAGGTTTTAGGAAGGGAGGAGGTTGAGTAGATCAGATATTCATTCTTAGATCTTTAGTGGAAAAGTTTCTCGAGAAGAGAAAGAAGTTTTTTTTTTTTTTTATGCAAGAAAGAAGGAACTAAAGGCTAGGAGCCCACAAACTGTTCCATACAAGAAAAAACAATAACAATACAAAAGAGAGCCAAAGTCAAGATCCGTTCATTTCGAGATGCCTGGACACACTACGTTTGAAAGACAGGAGATCACAGGAAATAAGAAATACACACAGAGGGAGACAGTTCCAGAGTTGACCTGTTGCATAAATGAAGGACTGGGAGTAACAGTTAACTCTTGCATTAGAGAGTTGGACAGAAAAGGGATGAGAATTTGTTGCTAGACGGGTGCTATTCACTGGTCATAGAGGTGGAGGGATGCATGCAGACAGTTCAGAGGAGCAGTGATCATTGAAGTAGCGATAGAAAAGAGATAAAGATACAACAGTGGGCGAAGAGACAGAGATTGAAAGGAGCCAGTAAGAGGAGGAGAGTTAATGAGACAAAAAGCCTTTGACTCCACCCTATTGAGAAGAACTGTATGTGGGGAGCCTCCCCACACATGACAGTTGTACTCCAAACAGGGGCGAATAGAACCCGTGTATAAAGTCAACAACTGTGCTGGGGTAAAAAAGGTAAGGAGTCGGCTTAGCACACCTAATCTCTTGGAAGCAGATTTTACAAGAGATGCAATATGATTTTTCCAAGATAAGTCCCGAGTAAATGAAACCCCAATCATGTTCAAGGATGATGCAGGACTGAGCTGGATATTATTAAACCTTAGAGGGTACTCATGTGGAAGATGGTGTTGGGTTGATGGAATTGTAAAAACTGAGTTTTTGACGCATTCAAAACAACAAGATTATTATCACCCCAGTGAGAGATACGTGCCAAGTCAGACATTAGGTGTGCTATAGCCTCAGCCCCTGTTTGTTGAAGTAACTACTAAGAGGGATGTTGTGGGAACCGAGTGGAAAAGTGAAGGGTGGAATCATCAGCATACGAGTGGATAGGGTTAGATGTACAGCATAGAAGGTCATTGATGAATAAATGGAAGAGAGTTGGTGAGAGGACAGAGCCATGAGGAACACCACTGTTTATAGATCTAGGAGAAGACGATGGCTGTCTCCAACAGCAGCTATAGAACGACCAGAAAGGAAACCATTGATGAAGGCACAGATAAAAGGATAGCAACAATAAGAGGGCAGTTTGGAAATTAAAGATTTATGCCAGACTCGATCGAAAGCCTTTGAGATGTCAAGTGCATTGGCAAAGCTTTCGCCAAAGTCCCGAAAGGAGGATGACCAGGAGTCTGAAAGGTTGGCGAAAAGATCGCCAGTGGAGCATCCCTGACGGAACCCATACTGACGATCAGAAAGAAAGCTGTGATAGGAAAGATGCCATAAATTTTTCTGTTAAGAACTGGCTCAAAAACTTTTGAAACAGGATGTTAAAGCAATTGGACTATAGTTAGAGGGCTGGGAACGGTCACCCTTCTTTGGGACTAGCTGAATGCGAGCAAACTTCCAGCAAGATGGAAAGGTAGAAGTTGACAAAGGCGAAAGAGTTTACCTAGGCAGGGTGTAAGCACAGAAACACACCTATTGAGGACAACAGGAGGGACTCCATCAGGCCCATATTCCTTGTTTGTATTGAAGCCAGTGCTGGTAGAAAATACATCAGCTGAAGAAATTTTAATGTCAGCCATGAGGAAGTCTGAGGGGGGAATTGATGGAGGAACAGCACCGGAATCGTCTAAGGTGGAATTGGAGGAGATAGTCTGAGCGAAGAGATCTGTTTTGTCAGTAGAAGAAATAGCTACAGAGCCATTAGAATAGAAAAGAGGAGGGAAGGATGATGAGGTAAAGTTGTTAGAAAGGTTTTTGGCAAGGTGCCAGAAGGAGCGGGAGGAATTCGAGTAGGAGAGTTGAGTGCACTTAGTATGGATGAAAATATTTTTAGCACTGCAAAGAACAGACTTAGCATGATTCTGGGCAGAAGCATAAATAAGATGTGATTCAGGGATGGGTTGGCTCTGGTACCTTTTATAGGTCCTCTCCTTGTTGCAGACAGCATTAACAAGCGTGATTAAACCAAGGCTTTCTTGCATTAGTTAAAGGATATGAGAAAGGAATGTATGCTTCCAAGCCAGAGAGAATAACCTCCGTAATGCGCAAGTCACACTCAGGTGGCTCCCGGCCATGGAAGCAATAATCATTCCATGGAAAATCAAAGAAGTACTGTCTGAAGGCCTCCCAATCTGGAGCTCCGAAGAGCCACTGATGACGTTTCTTTGGAGGGTTCATAGGCCCTACTGGAACGATAAAACAGGTTAAGGTAACAAGGTTGTGATCGGAGAAACCCAAGGGAGAGGAAAGATTAACAGTGTAAGCAGAAGGATTAGTTGTAAGGAAGAGGTCAAGTATGTTGGAGACCTCTCCAAGGCGGTCAGGGATACGGGTAGGGTGCTATACAAGCTGCTCTAGGTCATTAAGGATAGAAAAGATGTAGGCTTGTTCACCAAGTGGATCAGTGAAAGGAAAGGAGAGCCAAAAGTGGTGGTGAACATTGAAATCTCCTGGAATGATGATTTCAGAGAAAGGAGAAATGGGTAGAATGTGTTCCATCGTAGAAGTAAGATAGTCGATGAATTTTTTATGGTAGAATTAGGGGATAAGTAAATAGCACAGATATATTTAGTGACAGAATGACAAGAAAGCCGAAGCCACGGAGCAGAGAATTCAGAAGAATCAAGTTCAGGAACACGAGAGCAAGATAAATCGTTGAGTACATATACACAACATCCACCTTTGGCTTTGAAATGAATATAAAGAAAATAGGAGGAAACAGAAAAGGGTTTGCTGTCAGTTACCTCAGACAGCTGAGTCTCTGTCAAGAAGAGAAAGTGAGGTTTAATGGAGGAGAGGTGGTGTTCGACAGAGACAAAGTTAGAGGAAAGGCCGCGAATGTTGCAGAAATGAAGAAGTGAGTCAGGCAGTGGTTCCAGGCATCTCTCTGAGTCGTCACCAGGAGAGGGGATGATGCTGGGGGAATCTATGGTCCCCCTTCCCCCTGGCGACTCCGAAGCCTGATTTTCTGATGCCATTTTATTTTCAATTTTGAAAAGGAAGTGTAGTGTGTACTGTACATGTCGTTTGGTGTTGACAGTTAGGGAAACTTGTATTGGAGAGCATGCTGGCCTACTCCCTGTGTTAATGGAACACTTGAAAAGTTCAGCAAAGGGGGATGGTCAGGAACTAGTCCCAAGGGCTGATGAAACGAGAGCTCCAGCTCTCCCTGTCATCAGCTTTCCATCCACCTTAGGAGTACTGCCCTGCTCGACTTGTGCCTTCATGGATTTGGAGAAAGCATATGACAGGGTGGATAGACAAGAATTGAGGAAAGTATTAAGAATACATGGAGTAGATGGGAAGTTGCTGAGTGCCGTGAAGAGTATGTATGAGGGTTCTAAGGCTGCAGTGCGTGTGGATACTGAACTGAGTGAATTCTTTTATTTGAAGGTTGGATTGAAACAAGGATGTGTCATGTCTCCATGGTTGTTCGGTCTGTATATGGATGGGGTTATAAAAGAGATGCAAGGTAGGACAGTGGATGTTGGAGCAGCCCTAATGAGAGAGGGCAGTGTTTGGAAACTACCAGTACTGTTGTTTGCAGGTGAAGACGATGGTTAGCTGCATGGCTTGGTGGATGAGTTTGAGAGAGTATGTAAGAAACGGAATCTAAAGGTGAATGTAGGGAAGAGTAAAGTTATGGTCTTCGAGAGATGTGAAGTCAGTGAGTGTACAGTGAGGTTGGATGAGAAGGAAATGGAAAATGTGAGTGCGTTTAAGTACTTGGGTAGAGTGATGAGTAAGGATGGAAGTTTGGAAGGCGAAGTGCTTGAAAGGGTACAACAAAGAAGAAAGATTGCTGGTTCCTTGAAAGCAGTGATAAGAAACAGGGAAGTGAGCATGGAAGTGAAAAAGTTACTACATGACAGTATTGTGATACCATCTCTAACGTATGGAAGTGAAGCTCGGTCCTTGTTGGAGGGACAGAAGTCAAGAGAGCATAGGAAATGAATTATTAGAGAGGAGCGTGTGGAGTCACATGGAGAGACAGATTGACAGAAGAGGAAGTGAAGGAGCGTTGTGTTGTGGATGTGGATGTGATAGGAAGCGTTAGGAGAAACACACTGAGGTGGTTTGGAGAGGATGAAGAGTGAGAGACTAACGAAGAGAGTGTATGTGAGTGAGTTTGAGGGGGGGAGAGGGAAGGGGAGGCCGAGGATTAGACGGAGGGATGGAGTGGATAGGTATATGAGAGAGGGGTGTGTGAGCTGGGAGCAGGGCAGTGAAATGGTGTTGGACAGGGCGACATGGAGGCGATTTGTTTGTGGCCACCCCTTACGGGATTATGGCATCTGGCAATAGATAGACAGATAGATTATTATTGTTATTATTATTATTATTATTATTATTATTATTATTGTTGTTGTTGTTGTCGTTGTTGATTGGGGGAATGCTGCTCACCTTCTTCATTAGTTCATGCGTGGTTCTTCTGGTTGCTACTCAAGTATTTCCATTATCTTATCTTCATTAGCATTCAGTTTAGTGTTATATGAGCTGCTCTTCCATCTTAACAAAATATTCAGTGATAAAAAGCACCTTCAATGACCCTCAACTCTTTATGAATCACAAGACCGTCCTAGTCCCGTACTCTCACTGGGTAAGACGGATCCCTAGCACCTTTTCCTTAACGATTCATTTTCTCGAATATCTATAAATATCCTCTTTTTTTGCTCCCTACATCTTTTCAGTGTCAACAGAGGTTACATGAATAACATACAAGAATATATTAACGGAGCAGAATCAGAAATCAACCGGCAAGGAAGATGTTGGTAACCTTCCTACCCGAACGAGAATACAGTCACAAGAAATTTTAGAGCAATCTGTTCTACAAATAGTGTCACTAGCTTAGGTACCTAGTAACGAATTGGTGAAAGAGAAGATGTGAAGATAAAGTAGATAGATAAGAAGAGCCGTCAAGAACGTTAAATAATTTAAATAATTTTTCGAGGGGTTTCTTTGTCAGTTTCGCTGCCCCTTGTTGAAGAGTTCAAGATCTCACTATTGTCCCCTCTGTTTGTTCAGCTATCAAATGATCATTAATGATTTTTAGTTTTTTTCTGCTTTTGGGCAGAATAACATTATTTTTTTCCCTGAACTATGCAGGAGATACCTTTGTCCTTGGCCATAAGTGGGTGTGACATACAGTGTGGAAGGACCAAATGAGAATGTTTTCCAATGCCTGGTTAGCTTAACTTTGTGACACCTCTCTATTGGATAAGGTTTAGGATGTGTTAACTTGTAATTGGCAGCAGGTGCCTCCACTGTTTGAGATTGGCTGTAGATTATCATTAAGACAGCCTAATGACTAGTTGGCCTGGAGAGGCGGAGTAAAGCTACTATGAAGCTTGAGGAAATAGCAAGAGAGTCACTTTTTGTTGACACATTTCGTTACACATTTTTAACACATTTTGTCATTCGTTTTGTTACTACCCGTTTGGGACACAGTTCCCATCAGACACACTTTTCACTTTGATTACAAAACACACTGCTTGTGCACCATTTTCGCTCTTGGTTCACTTCTCCATCTAACACTAGTGTGTGGATTATCATCGACGAGTTCTCCTAGTCCCTCAAGCTCTGTGAGTAAGTAGCCTCCACTGACAGTAATTTGGTTAGGTGAGAGAAAAGACCCGTTTTTATATTTGTATTGTGAGGCCTATGTGAATCCCCCTATTTGTAATCGAACCTTTGTGTGTGTGTGTGTGTGTGTGTGTGTGTGTGTGTGTGTGTGTGTGTGTGTGTGTGTGTGTGTGTGTGTGTGTGTGTGTGTGTGTTTCAGATCAGGTAACCACATTCGGATGGTTAGGTCTATGTCAACTCTCTCTCTCTCTCTCTCTCTCTCTCTCTCTCTCTCTCTCTCTCTCTCTATCAGTAGGAACTGGTAGGTGGGGAAGTTTCTCCCACCCTTCTTCTCCAAGAAAGCCACTACCTCACTCATATGCTACACTGTAACACAACCGTGTAGAAGAGCTCTCGACTTGCTGATGTTTCCTTTTCGTGCTCCTTCCATACCTCTTCTCTTTCCGCCTCTGGGCTGTCACTCTGTCACCTTAGATGTTTATCTATTTGTGCTCCACGCCAGGAATAACTTGTACATGCCCAATGATTAGATTCTTCGTAAAGGAGCTTATGTGCCACTCTGTATATCCTCAGTGTTCTTTACCGTGTTTATCTCACCTTACCGACAGGTGATGCGACTGTTAAGAGTGATAAGGATATAACTGACACCAGTGGCCTGACTGTGTGTGGACGTAACGAGAATATGTGAGTGTTTACACAAGGTTGACTGGCTGCTGTCTGACTCACTGGTGATGCTAGCAGGGACAACACCAGTCATTGCCAGTTTGGTATTCCAGGTTGCGCTGCTTCGCCTACAAGGTGAGACTGTGAGGGGGTCGTCTACTTTGACACACACACACACACAGACACACACACACACACACACACACACACACACACACACACACACACACACACACACAAACACATACAAACCACCAACACGAGTTAGGGGCATCATTCACGACTACTTGACAGGATTCAACAAAGAAGTACTGGATATACTTCGTATACTGCACCTGGTCGACTTTCTGCCCAGATTAACACCAAGAGCAGCACCAGCTCTAAAGAACAACAGTCGTTACAAACCTGGCGTTTTTTTTTTTTTTTACCAGTAACGAAAGAACAAGCATTGGTTAAGTTGTCTCCTCTCCACCATGGCCTCTAACTACCCCACACAAACACACATGTAACAAAACATATCATTCGCCTTGCTACTGCGAGCACAAATGTAATAATCATCTGGCGGTAGAAAGAGTAACCTAACAAGAACAGAAGCATTTGGTTGATGTGTGATCATATGGGGCTTAGCTGGAGTGAGGCACCAGGCGTGTGAAAATCGGCAGGGCGCTGCTACAGAAACTACAACATCTAAAACGGACACAATTTTAAATAAGTTAATTATTTCCTAACTTCATATAAAGAGATCTCCCGATCAAGTAAATGCTGAAAATTGGTACAAGGTAGCTAAGGTGTATTTCCATCCTCATAAAAACTAGACCTTTAAGTCCGCCATATTTTATATATATATCATCATTCGGACCTCCTTTCCTACCCAAGGGCATAGTGAGGCGTAGCAATGTCCAGAGAGACCAAATTTGCCCAGTCCAATTGGCCACGCTTCCATTCATTCATCATTCAAGCCCCCGGAGTCCTGGCTCTATCGGATACGCCAAAAAAAACAATCACCACGTTCTGTAGCTTCACATAAACGTATCCGATTGAGTCAATCCGGACGCTGCCACTTTATAAAGGGGTGCCAAAATCCCTGAACATGCACTTCTCCTCACCACATTCATCCAGCCAGTTCGATCCCTTGTCAGTTCCCTAGCCTAACAGACTTCCAAACCTCTCTTCCTCACACACTCATCCACCATATCTCACAACCTTCTCCTTGGCTTACCTCCCCTCCTCCCTCCTTCAAATTCGCTCAGATATACCTTTTCACCACTCTATTGTTATCCATTCTCTCCACATGACCATACCATCTCAATACAATCTCTTCGATTCTGGTGTCCACAGTCTTCCTCACTCCATACCTTTCACGAATCACATTATTTCGTATCCTATCCACCCTCTGTACTCCACATACATTCCTCAGCAGTCCCATCTCCTCTGCTCTCACTCTTGACTTTTCATTATCATGTCACACCATAGTCTCACATCCATATGTTAAAGTTGACACTAACACTCCCTATGTAAGCCTCGTGCAGCTGCAACACTCAAGCCTCTGTTTTTTATCAAGGCCTTCATTGCACCAGCTACTTTTCTTGCTTGTGTGACTCTGCTTTCAACTTCTTTTGCATATTTTCATCTCTTTTCTATCACTGTACCCAGGTTTTTTAACTCCCTCACCAATTTCAGCCTCTCTCTCTCCATTCACTGTAACATCACACTGGGAGTCACCTGCTCTCTCAATAACCATCATTTTACTCTTTTCTACATTTACGCTCAACGCACGACGCTCACAGACATCAGCAAAACTCTGAACTAGCCTACCAAGTTCTCGTCAGGTACTTGCAAGCAGTACTGCATCATCAGCATATAACAAATTTGAGATATTCCATCCATCACCATTCATTACCAGTCCCATCCGTCTCTCCATTACCCGTGTTTTTACTTCTCTCATCATCCCATCCATATATATATTGAACAACCATGGGAACATCACACAACCTTGTCGCACGCCCACACCGATCGGGAACCATATATATATATATATATATATATATATATATATATATATATATATATAGTCTGACTCTGGGCATAGGCTTTACAACCCATGCTCTGAGGTTCAGCAGTCCTCCTACGTACCATTCATCTTCAAATGTTACCACTTCGGGGCTAAGAACCACAGTTCATACTGAGTGCATGCTAGGGCTGCTCCAGAAGACGTGTTTTGGTATTAGCGGGGGTGTTTTTACTTGTCGGCGGGTCTTTGGTAGATCAGTAAAGTCTAGTTTTAATGAAATTAAAATTTTGTTCCCGGCCCAAGCCAGCAATCGAGCATGCATCCACTGGGACAGCAGACCACCTGAATGCTAACTCGGCCACCACTTCCTTATACACAAAATTTTCATAAGTTTGCCATCATCCCCTTAAAGCTTCCACCCCCCCTCCTCTGTTTCCGCCCACCTATTTCACAAGCCTTTCTCTGTCTCTCCCTTCCACCCACGAAGTTTCTATCCACGTTTAATTCCCCTCCCTCCCTAACCCCCAGTCCTGGCTCTCCCTGTCCCCTTCTTTCCCATGCATGCATCTTCACAAGCCGCTAACCAGTCCGGCTTCCCATGAGTAATTCTGTATCTAGCGATGGGGAAACAAAAGGTTGTGCTAAACGGTACTGGATACGAGAGCACTAAGGTACACCCGACTTATGACAGCAAATGTACTTCTCCCTCAACACTATACTCATTTAACTCTAACCTGGCCTAAAACTGCCATCTTCCCATCTTCAACGCAAAGTTGTAACAAAAGATTTACACCAGAATAGGAAATATAATGCTGATCAAGAAGATGTGCTTTGAAAAAGATGTTGAAACATTGCATTGTCTTTTTCTACCACTCAGCTAAGTGTTATAAGCCGCCAAAGGACGAATATCTGGTCCAAGTTAATGTGAAAGAACTATGATACCAGCATCATCCGGATTACCACACTTACCTCTTGGTGCGTCTAAATCGTTTTCGTCAGGAAGAATTCCTCAGGTTGTATTTTATCTTTATCTTTTATCAGCATCTCAGGAAGTCTATCCAGCTTTCACCAGTGTCATACATATTCACCAGCCAGTGCTTTTCCAGTTACTTCTACATTTGGACTCCTCCTTATTTTACCTCTGGCTGTAAAACAAGGTTATAAACTTCAAGATAACATCAGGATGAACACACAAATATACTGAGAGAAACAACACAAGACAGCAGGAGTATAAAATCGAGAAAAGGCAATAACGATTACAAAAGACGCGAGGAAAAGAGTGAACGATAAGTACGGAAGAATGATCATGTGAAGGAAAGCTGAATCGCGCTCGAGAGCCCAATTAGGGAAAACTGCAGATCTGTAATCACATTACAGTTCTTTCCTTTGGTCTTCAGAAGCGCTTCAGCGTTCCATCTCGTGGACGCCTTCACTTGATCAACAAAAAATTGATGGCAGACAGTAACAAAGTGGTTACTAAAAAAAAAAAAAAATCCACAAAAAATGATGGTAGCAAGTACCACTTTGACAATGTTAGAAATTCCAACAAAAAATGATGGTACCAAGTAACATTAAAATCCTTTAAAGAAATTTCCACATAAAATAACGGTAGTGTAGAGTATCAAATCCATTTTTCTTTTTAATTTCCACAAAAAATGATGGTAGCATGTAGCATCCAAATCAATGTAATCTCTAACAAAGGCATGCAGGTACGTGAAGAATCAAGGGATGTTGCAGTGCTGGATATGAATTTTGGATGCTGCAGTTGGTCTGGGAAGATGTAGCCTGTTTGGGCGAAACAAAAGCACTTGAAGGCCACAAACCAAATTTGAAGAAATTCGAAAAACTCTGCGAAATACACTCATTGCGTTCAGCAAAAAGCGACAAAAAATGATGGTCCTATGACATAATACCGGTATTTATTTTCAGGATACTTCAGGTGAATCTTAAGACTGTAATACGTGAAGAGGCCGCGATTAAAAATAAAATATATGGTACTATGATACAGTATCTGTTTTCAAGATACTTCAGGTGAATCAAGTGACTGTAGTAAGTGAATCGCGGCCTTCGACAAAAAAATGATGGTACTATAATATAATATTAATTTTCAAGATAATTCAAGTGAGTCCTGTGACTGTGGTAAGTGATTCGTAGCCGAAGTTAAAAATGTCCCTCTTACCTCAGTTAACTTCTTTGATTAACCTAGCTATCTCCAGACGAATTTGTGCAACTTAGAACCCCATCGTAGTGAAGGGATAATGCTGACATGTAACTTCTCCAGTTCGAAGTCCCCCCTAAGCTGAATAGATAGCCTTCAGATGGAATAATTAACGAACAATAACAGACAGCAATCAGTGAAGGGATTAAGACAGACAGGTGGCTTTGATAATCAGACCAGTATAAAAATACTTCCAGGTGTACACACACACACACACACACACACACACACACACACACACACATACACACTGGTCGCCTGTGTACAAGTGCAAGTGAGGACTGTCCTTTGTCAGGCTGGAGGCACTAAATGTCACCTCCTGCAGTTATCGATGAACAACAATGCTGAGTGGTGTGAAGGGGGAATTGAGCGTGTCACTCCTGCTGTGGCAATGAAGCTGCTTGCGTCGATAATGGCTTTGTGTGCTTGCAACCCCTTCCCCCCCCGTGTGTGTGTGTGTGTGTGTGTGTGTGTGTGTGTGTGTGTGTGTGTGTGTGTGTGTGTGTGAAATAAGGTCAAGGTCAATAATGAACAGTTGTCTTATCTCACACTTTACGAGGTACTAAGTGGTGGTGGGTCTCATCAACGTTTAAAGATACGACGCAAATACACTTCGCGTCGTAATTCACGCGACTGGTGAAAGATTGATAGATAGACAGATAATATTTACTGACCACAAAATTACAATATTGAAGAACATAAAACTGGGCAGAAAATAACATCCTACTTGCGGTGGAGTTAATATCTCGCTTTATTGCCTGCATCTGTCTTATTATCTTACCATTAAGAGTCATGATCTCCATTTCTGTCTCGTGCTAAACACTACACAAACTCACTCCAGTATATCATTTCTTCATACCAACATCCATATCTGTCTCACACTCCCTGAAACAAAAATTCTGAAGAACAGAACATTCATTATTGTCACTTGATGCTTTTAGTGTATTATTAAGTGGTCTTCTAATCGTTTTTTTTTTTTTTTTTTTTTTTTTGTTCGAACACAGAATAGTCACTCTGATGGACGGTGCACTTTCAAATACTACTCGCCCCACTTGCACAGCAGCATTTGCAAATTTCTAAGTATTACAATAAAACAGATGTATAAAAATCTTGATTACGTATATGAATGACAAGTTTCACCCATTTTTACTCTAACCTGGCCTAAACTTGCAATGTCTCCATCTTCACTGCAGACTTGTAGCAAAAGAAAAACACTAGAATATGGCATTAGACCGCGAAGAAGCGCGATGAACCAGATGTTAGGCTTAGCACTCATTTTCTGCCACTGAGCTGCATGAAACAGGTTGCAAAAGGACGTTAATCTAAGCCAAGTTAAGGTGAAAATAGTATAGTTAATGATGTGTCCTGCATAATATAAATGTGAATAACGAGGTATTCAAATAACCAAGGCCCGAATTCACGTTGGTTAAAGAAGCTCCCTAACGCCTCTTCCTAAATGATTCACTTTGCTTATTACACCGTGCCATTCTCAGTCATTCTAATCCCACCATACTCTGCCTAAATAAGGTACAAAATGATGTTAACCAGTCGTATCCAAACATAAATATGTAGGGAGCTTCCTTAACCGTCAAGAATACGAGCACAAGACCGTAAAAAATAACAGAGATGGGAGAAGGCAGAGAAGCGCTAAACAGGTCACGATGACTATTGAGTGTCTATAAAAGATAAGGATTTCTTCTCTACAACCAGTGTCTGGATGAACAGGTATTCTGATGAATGGTGTACGGAACTGTGAAATAACAATGAGGAGGAAGAAGAGACAAAGTAAAAAGAAAAGCGACCAAAAATAAATTAAGGTACTGACAGTAAGAGAGGTCATTATCCTGGGAAACACACACACACTCTCTCTCTCTCTCTCTCTCTCTCTCTCTCCACATGACCTGAGGCCAACACGCGCCACCGTCAACTCAAGTTTTGTGGCAGTGGAACGTGACGTCGGAGAAGTTAACATGCACTAATGGTGTGTGTGTGTGTGTGTGTGTGGGGGGGGGAGAGAGAGAGAGAGAGAGAGAGAGAGAGAGAGAGAGACAAAAATGATGGTAGACAGAAGCAGAGGAAGAGGAAAAACAGAAAAAAAAAAAAACTTGATAAAAATGCAATGACTAATTAGGATGGATTTATATACATTATGTCCTTTGAGCCTCAGTACTGCAGGTGCCTCAGATACATTGTACTGAGTTTGTACTTAAGTTACGGTGTTATTATGTCTGTTCTTTAACACATTTCGACCAATCTTTTTCAATTCTCAGTTTTTAGGCAGATAAACCGAGGCTGCGTTACAACATCCATCTGTATTTCTTGGTGGAGATTGTATTATAATTGCATTTAGAAAGAAAAATTGGAAAACAATAAGTTCATGAGAAGAAAAACAACAAACCTAAGACCAAAACGAACCATCCGTCCTCCCCAGAAAAACTAGAAAAGGGCTATCAAGCCAGAAAACATGGCCTATAGTGTTGTGCCGTCGACTGCGAACGACTCTGAAAACAAACAAGATGTCAAGCCCAAACACCCTCTCCCATTTCTCTCCTAATGTGTCATCCTCAGTCTTGGCTGGCTCTAAGCAATTATAGGAAAGCATCCGACATCCCAAGCACACCGATCCTCTCCCCCTCCTCTCCTACTGTGCATCCTGAATCTTGGTTGACTCTGAGCAATTACAGCAGCAGGCGTCTTTCGTTAATCAGTTGGTCCTACGTAAAAGTATCTGTAAGCTGTATTTATATAAGTTTTGGCAACGAGTTGTGAACGTGTAACTGCATGGACATCTTAAATTTCTCTCTCTCTCTCTCACACACACACACCCGATAAATAAATTCCTCCTGCCAACACAGCACTAACCCCAAGAACTGCATCACTGAGCCAGACCAAGTTTTTACACTCCAGCCCTTGATGGAATGATATAATTACTGAGGAGCCAGATATTACAGACATGAATATTCGGATTAATGCATATATATATATATATATATATATATATATATATATATATATATATATATATATATATATATAGTTACATAGCCTATGATTTCATCATCCTTTGTATAATTCTAATGTACAGTATGCTGCATGTTTGATCACGATTCGCCACGTGGCTTCCATGGTGACCAGGCTTGCGTGTTCTACCTCACTACCCCCTTATAGTAGAGTAAGTCATTCTTTCTGTTGTCCAGAGCAGGAGTGTCAACTCTTCGTCCTCTGTGCCTTCATTTGCGCGTCCTTCTTGCAAGTTGAATCAAGCTCTGCCGGCCCCCTATATAATGAGCTCAGTCTCTGCATTAGTTGCCACTTTGATCTACTCCTCATTTTGTTCACATCTCTGTCCTCCCCTGTATAGTGTATTAGTATTTTTGTGAGTGCTCAGGAAGTCTCCAGCCATCTAGCTGCTGTATAATTTAAGCATAAGTATTATTACCATTTTTCTTGTACTGTATAGCACAAGGCGTTAATTCGTAAGCCTGGTAAAGTTTTTACTATCAGCCAGTATTAGTAATATTTTGTATCTGTAATAATATTATATCTTGCTTTTACTGAGCATTATCCGGTTTTCTCATTTTTCAGGGCTGACTTAGTTAAATTTGCTCTTGCTAAATTCGTGTTAATAGAGGCTATTGCAGTTAATGTAACCTGTTTTGCCATTACATTATCTTTATGAGTCTTGAATGTTTAGTTGTTAGTTTGAGCATTAAACTTTAACTTGTAATTTTACCTAACTCTTTTGTTTTGAACCTGGAACTTTGCTGGACAGTAGTGATTTTAGTATTCTCACTTGAAGTGTTCATTATCTCTGTTCCGTAACATTAATTTGGCGACCTCTTATCAGGATATTCAGGATATTATCATAAGGATATTGCTTGATATTTTGTGACAGTGATTTATTCATGATGTCTACTATTACTACTCTTGATGAAGCCAAAGATTTTTTGTCAAATGTGCAAACAGTGTGTGATGTAGAAAACAGAACAAAGAATGAACTTAAGCTTGTTGCTCAACAATTGGGAATTGCTGTTCGCTCTCATCATTCTAAAGATCAAATTGTTGGCATGATTAATAAAAGCTTGTTTAATGTAACTCCTTCAGATGAGCAAACGCAGATTGAAATAGCTAAATTACAGCTAGCCTTGCAGGAGGCTCGTGCTAAGGAGGCTGAGTTTCAGGCACGTGCTAAGGAGGCTGAGTCTCAGGCTCGTATTCAGGAGGCACAGATACAGGCTCAGGCACAAATTGAACTTGCTAGGATTCAGGCAGACCATGAGTATCGCATGAAACAAGGTGGAACTTGATCATCTAGCTCTGATGATTTTGATGTGGCTAAAAATGTTAAACTTGTCCCTCCTTTTAATGAATTTGATTTAACAAAGTGTTTTCAGTTGTTTGAGAGGGTAGCTACAGGTTTTAATTGGCCCAAAAAGTATTGACCAGCACTCCTTTAGAGTGTTCTCACCGGTAAAGCTCAAGTAACTTATGCATCTTTGCCTCAGGATCAATCTGATAATTATGCTGTAGGTAAGAGCTTGATTCTTAAGGCCTATGAGCTTGTTCCTGAAGCCTATAGAGTAAAATTTAGGACAACTTATAAGCAAGATAAGCAATCCCATGTTGAGTATGCAAAAATCAAAGAAGATCTGTTAGAGCAGTGGTTAAATTCTAAGAATGTAAATTCTGATTTTGATAAATTTAAGCAGATGATTTTGCTGGAGGACTTCAAAAGGTGTAATTTGTTTTGCTTATTATTATACTTTACTATCGTTTTTTGTGTTGTTTAAACAATTTTAATATCGCCATGCTCTGCCTAAACAAGGTACACAGTTATATTAACCTGCTGGATCAAAAAATAAATAACTGACGAAGAAGTGTTTGGGAGCCTTCTTACAGGACGAGCATACGAGCCTCAGTAACTGTTGTGGTTAAGAAGGCGAGCTGTAGGCCCGACTGATATGATCTATGCTGGTGTAAGAGCAACCAAGCAAGCGCGGGCACACACACACACACACACACACACACACACACACACACACACACACACACACCGCTCGCTGGTGCGGTGGTAACATTCCCGCTTGCCAACTGGTGGACGGGAGTTCGTGCCTCGCTCAGGTTGCGAAAAGTTTCACTGACGAAGTGGGTGGTTACTGTCCCCCTTGAGCAAGGGGACGGGTGTGTGCGTGTGTGAAGGTCACAGCCTTGCCCTTAGATCGGACTATATGAGCTCTCAGCTCCCTTCCGGGAGGGTAAAAGCTGACGATCACGACCATCAAGTGATCCTGACCGACCCGGTGAATTACACACACACACACACATACACAATGTAGAATTATTTTTCCTTCTCTAGCAAGTGGTGACATGTGGAGGTGTGGGAGGTCTAAAGGGCCTTGGGATAGGTCACTGCAAAATGTCCTCCTTCCTCTGTTTTAAGTCCCACTGTTAACCTGGAAGGTGGTGGTGTTGACCGTGGGAAACAATACCCCCATCCCTCACCACTGTTTGCCAGGATAACCCACACACACACACACACACACACACACACACACACACACACACACACACACACACACACACACACACACACACGCACACGGCGAATGAATGTGTATTTGGGGGGTTTGTGCTTGTGGCGGGCAGTGACTGGGGTGTGTGTATGTGCGTTAGGGGCTCAGTGCATGCATGTAGGGGAGGGTGAGGGGCAGGGTAGAAGGGTGTTGCTTTTGCACACATTGACGAAAGGACTAAATGATAATATTTCAGCAACACTTTTCCCAAAATATATCAGCCTTCCTCATCCCTCGTGTGTGTGTGTGTGTGTGTGTGTGTGTGTGTGTGTGGCGTTGGTGTATACCGGTAGTGACTTATGAGGCTTAATGATTTCAACACACCAGTCAATAAGGCCACATGGCTGCTAAATGATGAGTCTTGCAAAATTTCGGTCGAGTCTGTTGGCGTGTCGAGTGGGACTTTAAATCCGGAATAATAGTTCCACTGAATTTGGATAATAAGGGTAACAAGGACGCTGTATGCTGGAGGCGCCGCACGTCATCGGGTCTGACGAGAGGGTCATGATTCACATGGCAAATCAGATAATTGTGGGTTGTGGTGCAAATTTAGATCAGCACTAGAGACACGGAAGAAGACGTCATACATCTGCCCTAATCCAACCTCAGGGCACACACACACACACACACACACACACACACACACACACACACACACACGCTCTCTCTCTCTTTTGCTCATAGTCTGCCACTATCCCCTTCCTCCGTCTTCATTGTCTTCACCACAACATAATAGTGAAGAGGTCAACACTCTTTCTGCAGGTTATCCCAAACTGAGTTACTTGGGGATAGCAAGGATGAATGCAAAGTTTGACGGTAGCAGAAAAAGGTTATGAAATAAAAATCACTTTGGTGACAAAAGAGAATGGAATAAAATGATCAAATCTACTGAAGTAATCGCTAAGAAACAGTAGAGAACAATGAAGAAATCTCCATTAGAAATAGTAGAGAGGAGTATAAAATTAATAGATATGGCTTATCAAGTGCAAAGTACAAAATTAGTAAGTCTGTTTTACTGTCCAAAAACAAACATTATAAAACCGGTACACCTAAATCACCTAAATCAGCGACCACAAACAATATAAATAAGCATTTTTTTTTTTTTTTTAAGAAAATACAGGTCGAGTAAAACGAACAAATCTGGTTCAACAAAGGAAAACAGTTCTGTACCAAAACAACATGGCTTTCTTGTAGCCTGTGACTGTTTAGAGGTGAGTATACTCAGTGCATGGCATAACAACAGCAACCACAAAAACATCATCATCATCATCATACCAATCCTTATTCCTTACAAAGAGATGGGATAAGGCAGGATCGAAAACAAAGAAATAAAAGGAATAAAGCAGTGCAAACAAACAAAACACACAAAGCAATGGGCCACATAATCATTCCTACATAATTCAAACCTCTTAAACTCTCGCTCCATCTCACAAACAGTACATTCACTCTTTTTAAACGTCCTTCAGTTACAGCTGTGGGACAAGCATTTCTTTAATATGAGTACACATTCCTTCTTAACGATATCTTGGAACATACTCCAGCCACCCGTTGAAAGTGCTCCGTCATGTCACGAGTGCGCGTCCACTAACTCCCACCTTTATTTCTTACCCTGTGTGTTGGTTGGTAAGGTTTAAGGGTGGGTACATTAGCGACACGGGCGGGGACAGGTCAGCATGTGAGCGTGTACGCATGGGTACATCAGCTGCACGGGTGGGGGCAGGCAGACTCAGCATGTCAATGTGTGGGTGGGTACATTAACAACACTCGCGGGGACAGGCAGACTCAGCATGTCAGTGTGAGGTGGGTACATTAGCGACACGGGCGGGGACAGGCAGACTCAGCATGACAGTGTGTGTGGATGGGTACATTATTTACATGAGCCAGGACAGGCAGACTTAGCATGGCAGTGTTTGGATGAGTACATTAGCGACAGAACTCGCGACAGGCAGACTCTGCATGTCAGTGTGCATGCGTGGGTACATCAGCGATGCGGGTGGGAACAGGCAGACTCTGCATGTCAGTGTGTGGGTGGGTAAATTAGCGACACGGGTGGGAACAGGCAGACTTCAGAGTTACCTGTGGCCTGTTGCTGCCGGGTGTGTCAAATAGAGTGGTATATGGTCACACCATCTGATACCATTATGTCGCTGACCATCAACACCACGTCCAGGGAATCACGTATTTG
The DNA here is from genome assembly GCF_032717465.1 of Coenobita brevimanus. Taxonomy (NCBI): domain Eukaryota; kingdom Metazoa; phylum Arthropoda; class Malacostraca; order Decapoda; family Coenobitidae; genus Coenobita; species Coenobita brevimanus. Next base: position 19,128,145 of record NC_136960.1, read on the forward strand.
ACCACCACGAGTCTTAATGTTATTTGTGGAGGGAAGAAGTTAGTGGGGGTGATGTGACAAGTAAATGAATGACAGGATAATGAGTGCCGTGGTAAATCATAAAGAAACAAGGCGGTACGAGTCGATGGCCAGCTGTAAGTGGGTCGCTGCGGTTCAGCTAGTACACACAAAGGAGAATCCTTATCTGGTTAGTGTCTAAAAATACCATCTCTCGCCTCACTTTGGTCACAGACTAAACAACCTTGACAACAGAAATAACTGTATACTTGCATAAATAGAATAAACATCAAAAAATGTGAGAAATCATACTTTCTTAATGAAACCTCCCATATTAAGTACTGATTTTGTTCATAATACATAATTATCTACACCTTTTCACCCTCAAATTAAAATAACTGAACTTCAAATTAAAACAACTGAACTTCAATTTAAAACAACTGAAGTTTAATTTAAAATATCTGAAGTTTAATTTAAAACATCTGAAGTGTAATATAAAATACCTGAAGTTTAATTTAAAACATCTGAAATTTAATCTAAAATAAGTGAAGTTTAATTTAAAACATCTGAAATGTAATTTTAACGAACTGAAATTTAATTTAAAAGAAAACTAATGTTTTAATGAATAGATTGCAGATAAAAATAAATACAGCAGCATATCATAGGCTCAGTGCTAAGGTAATTACTTGTTAATTAATTCCGTAAGCCAATACAAAATGAGTCCTCCAGCTGTGCAGCGCTCTGACTGGCTCGCGGTTTGTGCAGGAAATCAGAGACGAGGAGGGATCTCTCAGAGAAGGTTTGTATACATTTTGTGCGTGTATTTTCTTTCATTTTGCTCTGATGTTTTGGACTGTTTTTTCAAGTGAATATACTCAGTGAGCATATCTATACATAAAGCCTACAGTATATCTATAGGGAAGTGGCTCCTTGTTCATGGCCAGCGCAAGCCATGTAGGCTAGGCTACTTGCCGAACCTGCTTGGCCAGAGTATCATGTATTTTGTCATATTCTGGATACATACATGGCGTTTTTTGCGTGCACAATCACACGTTTTGTATTGGTTATTATCGTAACCTAACTAACCTAATTTTTTTTTTTAATGCTAGGAAGAAGGAACCAAAGGCCACGAGATTGCAAAAACTGTTCCTTCCAAGAGAAAAACAAAATACAAGAGAGGGCCAAATTCAAGATCCGATCATTTCGAGATACCTGGACACACTGCGTTTGAAAGAATGGAGATCATAGGAAGCAGGAAATACAGACAGAAGGAGACAGTTCCAAAGTTGACCTGTTGCATAAATGAATACTGGGAGTAACGGTTAGATGAGGTTGGTTAGGCATAATTTTTTTACAAGAACGTCTTCCATTTTAAAGTCACGAACTATTATTTTTACTAGCCTTCGGAAGTTCGTTTTCTCTTTTCAGCATTTAAAGGAAACGAAATCTTCAGGGAGACTGACATGGCACGCAGTGACGGAGTTGACTTGTTGATAGTGCGCGCAAAAAAGCCCCATGTGTCCAGAACTTGGCAAAAAATTATTGGCTACTCTGGTCAAGCAGTTGTGCAACTACATGGCCAGCGCCGGCCAAGGAACCAGCGTTCATTAATACATTAAATTTGGTACTTGTTAAACAATTTGTTTTATGTTCTGTTTTTTCTTCCCTACAGCAGTATGGCACCAGGTGGGAACGAATATACCTCGGAGGAGGATGATATTTGTACCAGCACTCAAGAAGAGAGAAGAGGAGTGAAGGCTGGTATGAAACGGGGCAAGTACTCCAAAACTGACACAACCGGTGAAGCTAAAAAAAGAATCATAGTGGCAGCTGAGAACGGTGGTGACTGGAGATCTGTTGCAATAGCCAATGGTATCACGGTTTCTACTGCATATGGGTTACATCGAGCAGATGAACCAGCAAAAAAGCGCGGTGGTTTTCGTCAGGCAAACATTCGCCAAGAGCACATCGACATGATGATACAATTTGTGGAAGAAAACCCAGTTATCACACTGAAGGAGATTGCTGACAGGCTTGCTAATGAAACTGGCATTCATGTGAGCACTAACACGGTTCACAAGTATCTGGACGGTCAGATGTACTCAGTGAAAATGGTACATCCAGAACCTGTCTCTGCAAACTCCGAGGCAAATAAACACAAACGGAAGGACTATGTGGAAAAACTGATGAATAGGATTGGACTTTGGAAAACTGTAGTATATACTGATGAAACGAATGTAAATCTTTTCCTGCGCCGATCTCAGGGGCGTGCACGTAAGGGAATTCGCTGCATGGTGAAAAGTCCTACATCAAAAGGAAAAAACATACATATAGTTCGTGGAATTTCACAGCATGGCATCGTCTACTGGGAACGCAGGAGGATTAGCTACAAGAAGGAAGACTGTCAGGATTGGCTGCGACGAATGCTCCGCACAATTACTGAGCCTCTTGACAGCATTGTTGTTGTTTGTGATAATGCACCCGTTCATGCTGGCCTTGAGAGTGTTGTTGAGGAAGAGGAATTCTTCGGTGTAGAGATATTATGGGCGAGCCCATGTAGTGCTCCACTAAACCCCATTGAAGAGTACTGGAGCATCATGAAAGCCACTATGAAACGCGATCTGGCAGCTAATTCTAATTCTACTTCCATGATGAACACTTCCCCAGAGGGTATGACACAGACAGAACATAGATTGCAGTATCTTGAACGCTGCATTGATAATGCCATATCAGCCATCACGCCAATGCTGTGTCTGAAAACCTGCAACCATGTACAAAAACATTTTCCTAGTGTGATGCAACTCTAAGATCTTCAGTTCGATGACAATTAAATGTTTCAGTCTAATTGCGCAAGCAAGGGCAATGTACAGTAATTTTTTCTACCTCTATGTTGTAAATAACACTTTGCTTTCGCTTTTTTTCATATGACCATGAAAGGAATACCCAGTCATTATAATGTTTCATTGGACAGAATGTTTTTATGTAAATTGTATAAAGGAAATGTCTTTTAGATTACAAATCACACATACAAGGAATTCCAATAATTATCATGGATCTTCTGGCTAAATTAGTTTCATGCAAATTTATTTACAAAGGTTATGACCATTTGATATTATAGTAGATCATATAAATTTTAGATTTATCTCTCTTAACATGACATACAAGGAATACATATTCTTTATCATGTATCTTTTGAGTGAGTTTTCTTTACTTTTGCTACAAAAGAAAATTGTCATTTCGTAATAAATCATATTTTGCTTTCTTTATTCATTTTAACACAAGCTATACCATTTTATTATCATGTATCTTTTGTTTTTTCTTGTATAGCTTGTGCAGTAATTGCACTAAGAGACAAGGAATAGCTGCACAATTGGAAGTAATTTTTTGTGGAGAAAATATGTAGTCATTTAAATCAAACATGTATTTTTAACCTAACATTTCATATATTTTAAGTTGCTATTCTTAAGTTGATAAAAATTAGAGTTCATAATTAAAGTCTAATACAAGTATACTTCTGTTGTTTCAATCCGCCATCAATTAGTTATATATAATTATTGTCACGAATCAAATTCGCGACATTTCCCTTTTGTGAGAAATCACGAACTATTAGTGGAAAACTCACTGTGTATCGCTCAGTTAACCGTTTCTCTCTCCATTTCGGTGGTATACTTTTCAAAACATTCGTCACTTTTTCAAAAGTGACCGATCTAATGCACGTCACTAAGTGCTTTACTGAGCGATACTATTGTTTCTTTATTGTTCGCCCTTGCTTGCCTCAACCGTTAGCCACGCCTTCTTCCGGTGGCTTGTGCGTCCTACCCATACATTGTATTTGAATTCAGTCCAGTGTCTGTTGTGACGGAGAGAGGTTCTGTGCTCCAGAAGTGAGAGGTCAACTCTGGCTCCACTAGACTACAGTTCTCCAGACTCCCACCCTTCGTTGGTGATACACCGCATTCATTGACTAGCATTTCTTTTCGTTTTCCTAGTCTTAAGAGTATAGTTAAGGTGTTTTTCCTAGGCGTAAGAATTTAGCTCGTGAGTGAGTGAGTGCAATCTCATTAATTTGATTTTGAAATGTAACGTTAAATTCATTTTGTAATCAATAAATTTAACAGTTCTTTTCCTTGAGTTTAATGTAATGTAAACTTGTGTTTCATTTTTCCTCAGTTAAGCTTATTTCTCTTATAGCTCCTAGCTTGCATAAACGTTTGCTATTCATAACTGGTACTTAGGCCAGTCTTGTTGTATTAAGCATAAAATCCGTTGTGCCTCCTAGGAGTTAAGCATCAGCAAGAACCTGATATCGTTAATAGTATTAGTTATTTATTATCAGGGGTGAAGTAACTTTCTCCAGAGGCTAACAGTACTAATAATCAGCAATTCAGTAATTAGTCTTTGCTGTGTACTGTTGAGAAAGTTTATAAATTCTCGTTCTTAGAGAATCGTGCAAAGCAAGCCAGCGTAAAGTAATCGTTGCTTGATTTATCAAGACAATCATTGTCCCTGCTCTTCAATATTATTGAACATTATTATCATTTAAATAATATAAGCATTTATTTTAAAAACCCCGTGACAATTATATATATTCTGTTTGTTTTAAAATAATCTTAAGTTCTTTTAAAATACATTTCAGATGTTTTAAATTAAACTTCAGATGTTTTAAATTAAACTTCAGGTATTTTAAATTAATCTTCAGATGTTTTAAATTAAACTTCAGATGTTTTAATTTGAAGTTCAGTTATTTTAATTTTAGGGTGAAAAGGTATAGTCATTTCAGCACCACTGAAATTTTCGGGGAGGTGAAAATATGGGTATACCTTTGAGTTTTTTTTTTTTTTTTTTGAGGGGGGGGGAGATGAAAATATGGATATTTTCTTTCTGCGACTCCTCTCCCCCCCCTCGCTTTCTATGTTTTCACCGGCGTGTACGTAGTCATTTTGCGAAGTGTTTCGTGCTTCACTGCGATGCATAGGATGGGTTTAAGATGCTAAAAATTGCATTGCCAGGTGCGCCAGAAGTTTCTCTCCAATTTGGTAAGGAAAAAAAAATCGATTTTCGAAATCTGAAAAAATGGCGCCGGGAGAGGCAACTAGGTACCGACAATTTCTGGACAAAAGGGCCCCGGAGGGGATAAGTGGGCCGTTGCTAGGCAACGAGTAGTTGCCTAGCAACCAAAATCTTGCGGACATAACTAGGTCATAGGATGGTCATTGTGTCCAGGTTTGGTCAGAATCGATTAATTCTGAAGGAAAGAAGTTCCTGCCACAATTTAACAAGAATTCAAGACTACAAGAAAACGCGACTAACAATAAGGGCAGCATGGAGCTGGCCAATACAAGGCAGGGTAATGAGTCAGGTGGAAAGTAACCAGAACTAATAAACAGATATACAGTGAGATAGAAAGAAGACAGACAGATGTACTGGTGGGCACATATGAATGACGGACAAAAACAGCTAGACCTGTGTTTGTTGTGGCCTCAGGCTCATCTGTACATGAACCCAGTGGACTGCTGGCTGCAAGTGCACTTCTACAGTCCACCATTCTCTTTTTAGTGAATTAGGAGGGCGAGCTAAGGACTGTTTATATTAAAGGGACGTTTTTATAACTTTTTTCTTATTTTTTTTTACCTATTGACCATTGGGGTCGAAGCCCTTGGTCATTAAGGCCTGTATAACCGGACACCTCTGCCCAGTTATATCCGTGTTACCGCATGAATGCGTGTTTCTCCACCACCAGGTACATCTGGAGACAAATCAATATTTTGTAGATAGCGGTATGTATGTAGACTGAGAAAAATTTACTGTCACACTAATGGACGAACTTGGCAATGATAGAGGAAAAATGTGTGTCTTTACACATCTTTCATCAATACCACTTTGATTATAATTATTAGCGCCATCAACCACTATCACCACCTCCAGTATTATTACTACCACCATCATCACAACCGCTGTCATTACAATAATCACTACCAATATTACCACAATATCATCATTACCACTCTTATTAACTGTTGACATTACTGTTATAACTACCACTGTCATCACCGCTAAACACCACTATCACCGTCATGATCACTGTCAGAACAATTACCATCACCGTTATTACTATCACCATTATTACTCTAGGGCGCATTTGTAAAGGATAGGCACTTTGCATTACACAAAAAATATAAACTTCCTATCACCTTTTCGTCTCTCTTCCATTATTATCTTCGTGCCTGTTCTTTTTAAATATCATCATTTTATTCGTGAAGGCCAGACACGCTTGCCACGACATACGAGTACATATATTTTTCACATTTATCATCCCTGCCTTCCTAAATTACATTTCTGCCAATTCTTACATAATGTTACCCTTTCATTCATTTCAGTTTAAGCTGAAGGATAAATACATTACTGTTACCGTGGATCTATAAATTACTGATGGCACAAATACCCAGAATAAAGTTTTTCAATGCAATTAATCCTTTAATGACTAAAACAATTTTTGCTATTTTAGGCTAACAACTCTCCGACGACTGGATTCCCCTTAGAGTCGCCTATTCTCGTCTATGGGTTGTATATCAGTTTACAGTAAGACTTAAGACAATCGAGATCATTACTAGTTTAATCTTGCTGCCGCCAGACGAGTTTATTACGAGTGACTTGAAGAGGAATGAACTGTAGGCTGATTACGTCATTAAAGTATTAAAGGCTGCTTGATGGGACCATGAACCTGAACAGCTTGGCCTCGTTTTGGGTGCGGCCCCTGGGGCGGCCGCGTCACTGGTCTCACTAGAATCACTGGAAGTAATTTCAACTATTTTTGAGTTCAGAAGTGCTTTCACCACCATAACTTTGTCTGCTGAACACCAGTCTATCTTGAAACGTGGATCTAGAAGGGACGCCAGCTGAAATATCTCTGTGTCTTCATGGATGCTCAACCTCCTGTCAGTAGAGTTCATGAGAGTGGTAACCATCTTTGATTTATACACAAGTGATAATTGTTGAAGTTCAGCCTTCAGTCCACAAATACATGAAATAACCATACTTGATGTTAGAGTATTCTCTCTTTGGCATGCTAGAGTTGCTACCTCAAAAGGTGTTAGGATGTCAGTGATTTCTGTGATGAGATTAAGTTCGTATTTGTTCAGCTTTCCTGGGTAGTTCAGCTGCCCAGGCTTTGCTGGGTCAATACTGAGAACAGAACGAAGCATTTTATTACTGCTGTTCCATCTGCCAGAGTTCTTGGCTTGGGGTCTGCATTCACCTTCAAGAATGTTCGAAGCAAGAGCAGAGTGGCGAATGTGGGATACGAGACGAGAGAATTTTCCAGTGACCTCTGATACAGGTCCAGTTTCCTCCAGGCCATCCTTCACATTATTTAGTAAGTTGTGAAGAAAATAGCAAACAAGCTCAGACAAGAGCTCCAGGATCTTCTCGTTATTTGCAGGGACGCCAAGGGCATCCTCTTCATCCTCACTCTCACTGACAGAATCTTGAGCGGCATCTTGATCATCAATGCCAGGAAGTGTCACAAAAGCTTTCAGCATATTACTGGCACTCTCTGTAACAACTGCGAGGATCTTATTTTCACGGTTAAAGCTTGTAATGAATTTGTGTGGGTATGGAAGTTTGAAGTTCAACAAACATTGCCACCAAATAGCGTGCCACAGTGCTTACACTTTAACTTCACTTGACAGTTGGAATCTGCTGTCGATGACCCATGAATATGGGGCCATGGTAACAGTCAACAGAAGTGTCTGCACGGTTAAGTCTCTGGGACTGGAGTGACGAGTGGAAGTGAGTACTGACTACTGAGGTAACTAGCCAGCTGCCTCCCTCATAACAGGCTGACATGTACAGTATAAACATATAGAGTGGTACCATGCCTACTAAGCATGCTGGAACATGTATGTGATGTGTATGGCAGCACTGACTGGTATATCAAGGAGAAACTGTAAGAGAGTAACACTGTTACATGGAAATTAAGAAATAATCACAATAATCATATTTTAATCATCGATTATTGCTTGTAAATTTTTAATTATTCCCTTGTACAAAGGAAAAGGGGAAAAGGAAGTGTGTGGTAATCATAGGGGCATTTGTCTTCTTAGTATAATAGGAAAAGTGTATGGTAGGATACTTATTGACAGAGTTAGAGAAAGAACAGAGAAATTAGTTGGAGAAGAACAGGGAGGCTTTAGGAAGGGAAAAGGTTGTGTAGATCAGATATTCATTCTTAGATCTTTAGTGGAAAAGTTTCTAGAGAAGGGAAAGAAGTTGTATACGGCTTTCATGGATTTGGAGAAAGCATATGACAGGGTGGATAGACAAGGATTGTGGAAAGTGTTAAGAATATATGGAGTAGATGGGAAGTTGCTGAATGCTCTGAAGAGTATGTACGATGGTGCGAAGGCTGCAGTGCGTGTGGATGGTGAACTAAGTGAATTTTTCTCTTTGAAAGTTGGTTTGAAACAGGGATGTGTCATGTCTCCATGGTTGTTCAATCTGTACATGGATGGGGTAATAAAAGAGGTACAAGGTAGGGTAGTGGATGTTGGAGTGGCCCTGGTGAGAGAGGATAGTGTTTGGAAACTCCCTGTACTGTTGTTTGCAGATGATACTGTGTTGTTGAGTGAAGACGAAGGGGAGCTGCAAGGCTTGGTGGATGAGTTTGAAAGAGTGTGCAAGAAACGGAATCTAAAGGTGAATGTAGGGAAGAGTAAAGTGATGGTCTTTGAGAGAGGTGGTCAGTGAATGTATTGAGAGTTTGGATGGTGAGGAATTGGAAAATGTGAGTACGTTTAAGTACTTGGGTAGTGTGATGAGTAAGGATGGAGGTTTGGAGGGTGAAGTGCTTGAAAGGGTACAGCAGGGAAGAAAGGTTGCTGGTTCTTTGAAAGCAGTGATAAGAAACAGGGAAGTGAGCATGGAAGTGAAAAAGTTACTACATGACAGTATAAACGTACGGAAGTGAAGCTTGGACGTTGTTGGAAGAACACAAGTCAAGAGTGAAAGCAGTGGAAATGAGTTATTTAAGAGGAACCTGTGAAGTCACATGGAGAGACAGGCTGACGAATGAGGATATAAAGGAGCGTTGTGGTGTGGATGTGGATGTGATAGGAAGTGTTATGAGGAACAGACTGAGGTGGTTTGGCCATGTGGAGAGGATGGAGGGTGAAAGACTGACGAAGAGAGTGTCTGTGAGTGAGGTGGAGGGGGGAAGAGGGAGGGGGAGGCCGAGGATGAGATGGAGGGATGGGGTGGAGAAGTATATGAGAGAGGGGGGTGTAAGTTGGGAGCAGGGCAGTGAAATGGCGGGGGACAGGGCGACATGAAGGCGATTTGTTTGTGGCCACCCCAAACGGGATTGAGGCGTCTGGCAATAGATAGAATAGATTATGATTTTAACTACTGAGTAAATTTTGATTAGATTAGATTATGATTATATAACTTACCAAGAAATTGATTATGATTTGATTATAAATTCATAATCACGGCCATGAATTATGATTTTTTGATTAATAATCATAATCATGCCCACGTCTGGCGAGTGAAGCACTTTGTACAAGCTGGCCTTACTTTGAAGCTGACGAGCCACCTTGACTCAGTCAGTGTGATAAGGACGATGCTATAGAAAAGCCTAATGCTGACCAGTCAGGAGCAGTCACACGTTTGGTGTCAGTGTGGTTTGAATGATGCTTTAAATGGCACTAATGCTGACATGTACCCCCGCCAGCTACAATCGTAGCTTCAGTCATGTAAGTATTGACTGTGGATGACAGTGTATGACACTCGTGATGGATAAAATATTGTAATTATGAATGTAAGACATGTAAACCACCAGTATATACTGAACATGGGATATACAAATTTAAGCCCTGAACGGGAAAGGTGTACGGCAATTGTAATTCTTCAGTGTAAATGATAATGTGATTCAAACGTGATGGATATGGTATTATAAATCCTGAACGTGGGACATATGTCATTCCTGAACGCGTGGAATATTAGGTCTTCTTTGATGGAACACTGCCTTGCTGTGGCGAATAAGCATGTTCATCGCAGAGATCAGTCGAGCTGTACTAGTCAGGTGCAGCCATACTAGACAGGTTCACTGTTAAGGATCATTGAAAGGTGTTCTGCTGTCAAACGTATTAGCCAACTGTAAATCCTGAATGTGATTAACACAACTCTATGTTCTGAAAGAGAGACATGTTTGCCAAAAGTATATTCTGAATGAAGGAAGAAAACTGCAAGCAGAACGTGACTGTTAGGGTAGTGTACAGTATATTAAACATAACTGTTAGATATATTAGCCGACTGTAAACAATAAACGTTAAGCATAGCCAGCTTTAAATCCCAAGCCTCAGACATATTAACCAACTGGATATTAAGAGAGTTGCACCTATTAGCCAACTGATTATCCTGAATGTGTGGGATGTTAACCTTTTCAAAGCAATGGCTCACCATATATAATATTTATTTTCATTAACTCTGTATAACTCTGTGTACGGTAAGAAAGAGAAATCATACGTTCTTATGAGGTAATAAAGACATTCCAACTTTCACTCGGATGTCAAACATCTGGTTATCTGTGGGTGATGTGGTAAGTAGTTTAGGAGCTGAGGTACTGTTTTGGTACTGTGTTGGCCTATAAAAGGTACCGAAACCAACCCACCCCTGAATCACACCTTTTATACGTTTCTGCCCGGAATCGTGCTAAGTCTGTTCTTCGCTCTACTAAAAATAATTTCATCCGTATTAATTGCTCTCAACTCTCCAACTCGAATTCTTCTCGCTCCTTCTGGCACCTTGCCAAAAACCTTTCCAACAACTTTACCTCATCATCCTTCCCTCCTCTTTTCTACTCTGATGGCTCTGTAGTTATTTCTTCTACTGGTAAAGCAGACCTCTTCGCTCAGACTTTCTCCTCCAATTCCACCTTAGACGATTCCGGTTCTGTTCCTCCATCACTTCCCCCCTCTGCTTTCCTCATGGCTGACATTAAAATTTCTTCAGCTGATGTATCTTCTGCCATCACAGGCCTCAATACTAACAAGGCATATGGGCCTGATGGAGTCCCTCCTGTTGTTCTCAAGAACTGTGCTTCTGTGCTCACACCCTGCCTAGGCAAACTCATTCGCCTTTGTCTATCAACTTGTACCTTTCCTTCCTGCTGGAAGTTTGCTCTCATTCAGCAGGTCCCAAAGAAGGGTGACCATTCCCACCCCCCTATATATCGTCTAACTGCTTTAACATCCTGTATCTCAAAAGTTTTCGAGTCAAATCTCAATGGAAAAAATTTTAAGTATCGTTCCCATCACAACCTTCTTTCTGATCGTCAGTATGGGTTCCGTCAGGGACGCTCCACTGGCGATCTTCTCACCTACATTTCAGACTCCTGGTCAACCTCCTTTCGGAACTTTGGCGAAAGCTTTGCTATTGCACTTGACATATCAAAGGCTTTCGATCGAGTCTGGCATAAATCTTTAATTTCCAAACTGCCCTTTTACGGTTTCTATCCTATCTGTGCCTTCATCTCTAGCTTCCTTTCTGGTCGTTCTATAGCTGCTGTTGTAGACGGCCATCGTCCTTCTCCTAGATCTATCAACAGTGGTGTTCCTCAGGGCTCTGTCCTCTCACCAACTCTTTTCCTTTTATTCATCAATGACCTTGTAAGCTGTACATCTAACCCTATCCACTCATACGCTGATGACTCCACCCTTCACCTCTCCATTCGGTTCCCGCAACGTCCATCTCAGCAGTTACATCAGCAGCAGTTACTTCAGCAAACAAAGGATGAGGCTATGGAACACCTAATGTCTGACTTGGCTCTTATCTCTGATTAGGGTAAAAATAATCTTGTTTTTAATGCATCAGGGACTCAGTTCTTACACCTATCAACCCGACAAAATCTTCCACGCGTGTACCCACTAATGTTTAATAATATTCAGCTTAATCCTCCATCACCCTTGAACTTGCTTGGGGTTTCATTTACTCGGGACCTTGTCTTGGAATGATCATATTACGTCTCTTGTAAAATCGGCTTCTAAGAGATTGGGTGTGTTAAGCCAACTCTGTTCCTTCTTTACCCCCGCACAATTGTTGACTCTATACACGGGATAAATCCGCCTCTGTGTGGAGTACAACTCCCATGTGTGGGGAGGTTCCCCACATACAGCTCTTCTCAATAGGGTGGAGTCAAAGGCTTTTCGTCTCATTAACTCTCCTCCTCTGACTGACTTCCTTCAACCTCTGTCTCTTTGCCGCACTGTTGCATCTTTATCTCTTTTCTATCGCTACTTCAATGGTCACTGCTCCTCTGAACTGTCTGCATGTATTCCTCCACCTCTATGACGGGCGCGTAGCACCCGTCTAGCAGCAAACTCTCATCCCTTTTCTGTCCAACTCTCTAATGCAAAAGTTAACCATTACTCCTAGTCCTTCATTTATGGAACAGGTCAAATCTGGAACTGTCTTCCCCTGTCTGTATTTCCTGCTTCCTATGATCTCCAGTCTTTCAAACGCAGTGTATCCAGGCATCTCAAAATGATTGGATCTTGAATTTGGCTCTCTCTTGTATTTGTTTCTCCGTAGGAGGGAACAGTTATTGCTGGCTCGTGGCCTTTGGTTCCTTCTTCCTCACACAAATAAATAAATAAATATATATATATATATATATATATATATATATATATATATATATATATATATATATATATATATATATATATATATATATATATATATATTCCCAATGATTTGATGAAACAACACTGAATTTACCCTAGAATTTTGACTTTCAACCAATTGCTCTGAACTTGGAACTGCATCATTCTTACCGCAATACAACCGTTTCAACAAGTTTCAGTCACACCAAAGTAAAATTGTTTCTTCTGATCTTGCCCTGTGACTGACAACTGACCTTTTCCTCTGACTTCAACATCTGACTAACTGTTATCAAAATGCATTCCTTTTATCCTTGGATGACCCCAAACATTTCCACACAATCTTGTCAGAACTGATAAAAATCTAAGGAAGTTGACCTTTTCCATCTTCACATTTGACATAATTCTTAAAAGAAAAAAATGTTGATAACCTCTTGACAGCTACGTATTTATCCCTTCAATCAGATTTGGCCGAAATCAGATCAAAATTGTTTTAGTTGTTTTATTTACACACACACACACACACACACACACACACACACACACACACACACACACACACACACACACACACACACACCTCACACACGGATCAAACTTAAACCTTGCAATGTACCTTTGACTGAGTGTTCGTAAACTCGAAGTTCTTCGTTGATGCCTTACCTCCACCCATTCCACTAACTTTGGTGGGAATTGAATAAAAACTGTGCATGCTTACTTGCTAGGCCTAACTTTGACCTATACATGAGGTCTTGACCTCTGACCTATTGTTATAACAATAACTGATTTACCTTTTGAGTTAAATTGCACACACACACACACACACACACACACACACACCGCTCAATACCTAACACTGGCGCGGGTGTATCCGTCGTCATAAACCAGTGTTCAGGGTATTGTGTGTTGCATAAACAGATTCAGTGGCCAGCCCGATGATACCAGTGTGTGTGTGTGTGTGTGTGTGTGTGTGGTGAGTTCAAGAGCCATTAGATAGTTACTGCATGCTGCCACTGACTTCGTGGACTTAATATAAATAATATACTATTTACAGTAAACTATCCATTTCTCTTCTGCCTGACACCTCATTCTGACCTTGACAAAAAGATACCTTACAATTTTTCTCACTTTAGTACTGACTTTTATTCAATATCACATTAACTTCTTCCCGTTTTTAGAAACATATGACGAAAAGCTGCTGAAAATACCTCCCTAACGATATTCTGAATCTAAACTGGCAATGTAAAAATATGTGGCTCTCTTGTGTTAAGTAAGATCAGTTGATGACACCAATGATTTGCAGGGTGGGAATCCGTGCACTGTCACCTTTATCATCCTAAGACGATCCACCTCATCTCAAAGTTGGCCACGGATTAATAGATTCTCTGCCTGTCTCTCTCACTCCATCTCTGTCAGCTTTCAACTACTTGCAACACTCCATCATTGTACTGTTCCCCGGTACTTTCATCACATTCAAACGATCCTGCCTAATCTGAAAGTCGGTCGCCGATCAAGCTGCTTCTCCGTCAGACCCCACCTGGTGCTCTGCCTACCACTTACCACACTCCATCTTTTTTCTGTTCCTTGCCACTTTTATCACACTCAGACGATCCCGCCTTATTTCAAGGTCGGGTAATAATCAGGGTGCGCGTGATGTCGAAAAGTGAGGATGCAGTGACAACTGTACGAACCAGTGTACAGTATACTGTACTTCTCTGAGGAGGATTATAGCATACATTATACCAGGACACTATAATATGAAAAAAAAGGGGAATTTGAGCTTACCTGACAAGTATGGGCAACTGGGGTTTATTAGGCACGTATGGGTAACTAGGGCTTATTGGGCAAGTATGGGGAACTAGAGTTTATTAGGCAAGTATGGGCAACTGGGGTTTACTGGGCAAGTTTAAGGATTTGAATTTCATAAAAAGCAGACTTTTCTGATCTATCAGAAGACCCGCCGACATGTTAAAATACCCCAGCTAATACCAGTACACCAGACCTGTAATTGATGCCCTAGCATGTATTCAATATGGACGGTGGGTGTTAGCGCCGAAGTGGTGACATGTAGAGGCCCTTGGGATAGGCCACTACCCCCGAGAAATAGGCCCTGAAGCCTTTGCCCAGAGAACGGGTTTATTGGGCAAGTATGGGGAATTGGGGTTTATTGGGCAAGTATGGGCAACTGGGGTTTATTGAGCAAGTATGGGGAATTGGGGTTTATTAAGCAAGTATGGGCAACTGGGGTTTATTGGGTGAGTATGGGGAACTGGGGTTTACTGGGCAAGTATGCATAGAGGTGTGTTGTTTGACTGGGTGGACTGGGGAGTTCCCGGTTAAGAGAGAGAGGAAACAGGGGCGCATAAAGCCACAGGTCTCTGTACTCTGCCCACATCCCGTACTCTACCGGCGCGTGCGACTACTTTGTTGTTCTCTAGACCTTGCTTTGTATAGCCATCCACATGCACACCCGCAGCCACACCACATGACCGCATTACAGGTCAGTAGGCCTCTAGTTTGCCATACCTAAAAATCTGCAAGCAACTACCTCTCGTAGCTCTAGATTTGCTCTTGTTGGAAGAACAAGACTCATCAAGTTTCTGCACTCTTTTTTTCCTCGTCATTCCTACCGTAATAAGTTTACAAAACAATTTATCTAGGTTTGCTTGCAGATCTATTTCGTGATTTTCCTGTGCACGCCCTCCCAACCCCATCCAACCTAAATCACCCTGCTACTTCAACATCACACACAACCACCTGTTATCCCTCACCTGCGGTGCACTTCCCAGAACCATACCTCAACCGCCTCCTCTCCTGTTCCTCAACCCCAACACCACACCTCAAACACCTCCTCTCTATCTTTCTTCCTGACCCCACCTACACCACAACCCAACCATCTACCCCTCACCCACTTTATACTCCCTCCAAACCATACCATAACTACCTCCTCCTCCTCATTCACCTTTCACCTCCTCCCCCTTGCCCCAGTATCACACCTCAACTACCTCGTCCATCTCACTTGCCTGATCCCCCTCCCCCCCTTTATTCCCAACATCACACCTCAACCACCTCATCCCCATCACTCATCCTGACCCCATAAACACTACATCTCAACCACCCTCTCCCCCTCAATCACCCTGACCCCCAACACTAAACCCCAGCCACCTCCTTCCCCTCACCAACCCTACCTTCCCACCCCAGATCCACACGCACACAACCACCTCTCAGACAGTGAATAAATCGACCACCACAGGCAGCCAATCAAAGGGTCAAGTTCAAGCAGCCACTCTTACCCACCTACGGTAACAGAAGACTGGCTTGCGATCCCAGTGGCCTTCTCTGCGTATTTAGCTATGACTGATGTTCTATATCCCGTCAGAAGAAGCGTATGCGGAAGGACGATGGTAAATAAGCAATCTCGCCCACTTATCCAGCCTGTCTTCCCCACCTCCCCCCTGCTAGTAATGGGAAAAGTTTCATACCGTATGACCAACCACCTCTCCACTTACCTCATGCCAGCTTGTAAACTGTGTAGTATGAAGATGGTTTAAGCAAGCAATTATGTTATGAAGGTGCGAGGTGTCCTGGCCTATTTTCAAAATAAACCCAGCTTTCAGAACAAAATATTTTACATTTTTTAAACCCAGACAAAACACTCTTTCCTACTCACACACACACACACACACACACACACACACACACACACACACACACACACACACACACACACACACACACACACACAAGTGCAAGTCTAGGGATGGCTGTATAGATACTGAAGTCTCTAATTTTAACCCATCTTCATTTCAGGAAATCCAACTATTACCTTTCTTACCAGCATCCAGTGAAGAGCGGTCTTGACAAAACGGACATCGGTGTGTTTCTCTTCCACCTTAGTTCTCTCTAGTTATAAAAATTAGCAAAAATAATAAAAATAATTGTCATACATTTACGTATCTACTTTTGTCTGTGTAAACAGCCGCGGTGGCTAGCATCGCTGACTGCGAAGCTGCAGGTCCGTTAACTAGCACCAGGGTTCGAATCCTGACGCGGGCAGCGGGAGTCATTCAAATCAGGTGTCCATCCATCTTGTGCTGTTTGGTCTGTAAAATATGTACAGTACATAGAGAAATATCTTGGGGAGATAACTGTAGTAACCTGTATGATGCAATGGCCTTGTATACCAGAATAGTGAGTAAAAAACACCCGATGGCCTCAGAGGTCTAAGCTACAGAGATAAGCATTGCGGCTAAACCACGGTGCTATCCCTCGCCTATGATAATAATTA
Organism: Coenobita brevimanus; assembly: GCF_032717465.1. Classification (NCBI taxonomy): domain Eukaryota; kingdom Metazoa; phylum Arthropoda; class Malacostraca; order Decapoda; family Coenobitidae; genus Coenobita; species Coenobita brevimanus. The sequence goes on from NC_136960.1 coordinate 19,145,086, forward strand.
TACTTATATTACAGTACTAACCAAGAACAGATTTAATTCAACAGATTTACAGTAGTTATTGCTTATGTTTAAGTGAAAATATAATTTGCTACAACGAGACAATTATTACTATATAGAATAAAAATGATGTAATTCCAACCTACAATATTTTCCATTACTCGTATGCTTTTCATTTTCCATCACATAACCAACATTTTCCACAGCACATGCAAAAGCTGAATGAGGA
>NC_136960.1:19150311-19195311 GCF_032717465.1 Coenobita brevimanus
TTGTGTGTGTGTATGCGCCAACGCAAGATCGTGCTAGAAGAGTGAGAGAAGAGTTCTGGACAAATGTGGAAGTGTGCATGGAAAAGTTTGGAAGGAATGAGAGAGTGTTTTTGATTGGTGATATGAATCGTAAAGTTGGGAATGCGAAGATGGATGGAATAGTTGGTGAGTGGGGTGTGCCTGCTGAGATAGATGAGAATGGGAATGCGTTAGTGGACATTTGTGCTGGGAGGGGGTTGGTGATAGCCAATATCCTCTTCAGGCATAAAATGATCCACAGGTATACATGGCGAGTGATGAGAAGGGTGGGTGGTGAACTGAATGAAAGGAAGGCAATGATTGATTATGTGTGTGTGGATGAAAGGATGCGAAGATGTGTAAAGGATGCAAGAGTGTATAGAGGCTGGGGGAGAGGACTTTCTGACCACTACTTGGTGGTGGCCAGAATTAGAATGCAAGTAAGACGGAGGAATAGAAGAAGGGAAAGACGAGAGTAAGGAGTAGTTGCAAGGAGAGTGGAAAGGTAACAAGAGGATGAGAAAAAGGCAGAGTATAAGAGAGAAGTGGAGGAACGATTGGGCAAATATGAATTGGAGCAGATGGGAGACGTGGAAGGTGTGTGTAAGATATTTACAGAAGAAAAATGTGCAGCACGTGATGTGGTGTGTGGAAGGAAGAGAAGACGGAGGGGGGTGCAAGGAACAGCGTGGTGGACTGAAGAGGTGAAACAGTCTGTGGCACAAAAGAAGAAAGCATACAATGAATGGATGAGAAATAGGGGCGTGGAAGAAGTTGAGAGGTGGAAGAGGGAGTTATATGTGGAAAGAAAGAGAGAGGTGAAAAGATTAGTAAGAGAGAGTAAGAAGAGAGTGGATGAGGAATTTGGAAGGAATTTGAGTGTAAAGTGGAGGGACTGTAAGAAAATGTTCTGGAGAGAAGTGAAAAGAGTAAGACAGGGTGGAAGTGAAGTTAGCAGGGGAGTGAAAGATAAAAATGGTAGATTACTAGTGGAGAAGGGAGAAAAAGTGGGCAGATGGAGAGAACACTTTAAGGAATTGTTGAACGTAGAGGATGGAAGTAATGCGAGTATAAGTGGCTGGGGAATGGCTGGGAGAAGGAGGGAGGTGAGAAGACAGGAAGAAATCAGTAGGATAGAAGTTGTGGAAGCAATGAAGAAAGTTAAATCAGGGAAAGTCCCAGGAATTGATGGAGTGTGTGGTGAAATGCTGAAGCATGGGGGAGAGATAGTAGTAGAATGGATGTGGAAGATGTGCAGATTGGCCTTGGAGGAAGGTAGAGTCCCGGAGGATTGGAAGTCAGGTATAATTATTCCCTTGTACAAAGGAAAAGGGGAAAAAGAAGTGTGTGGTAATCATAGGGGCATTTGTCTTCTTAGTATAATAGGAAAAGTGTATGGTAGGACACTTATAGACAGAGTTAGAGAAAGAACAGAGAAATTAGTTGGAGAAGAACAGGGAGGCTTTAGGAAGGGAAGAGATTGTGTAGATCAGATATTCATTCTTAGATCTTTAGTGGAAAAGTTTCTAGAGAAGGGAAAGAAGTTGTATGCGGCTTTCATGGATTTGGAGAAAGCATATGACAGGGTGGATAGACAAGGATTGTGGAAAGTGTTAAGAATATATGGAGTAGATGGGAAGTTGTTGAATGCTCTGAAGAGTATGTACGATGGTGCGAAGGCTGCAGTGCGTGTGGATGGTGAACTAAGTGAATTTTTCTCTTTGAAAGTTGGTTTGAAACAGGGATGTGTCATGTCTCCATGGTTGTTCAATCTGTACATGGATGGGGTAATAAAAGAGGTACAAGGTAGGGTAGTGGATGTTGGAGTGGCCCTGGTGAGAGAGGATAGTGTTTGGAAACTCCCTGTACTGTTGTTTGCAGATGATACTGTGTTGTTGAGTGAAGACGAAGGGGAGCTGCAAGGCTTGGTGGAAGAGTTTGAGAGAGTGTGTAAGAAACGGAATCTAAAGGTGAATGTAGGGAAGAGTAAAGTGATGGTCTTTGAGAGAGGTGAAGTTAGTGAATGTACAGCGAGTTTGGATGGTGAGGAATTGGAAAATGTGAGTACGTTTAAGTACTTGGGTAGTGTGATGAGTAAGGATGGAGGTTTGGAGGGTGAAGTGCTTGAAAGGGTACAGCAGGGAAGAAAGGTTGCTGGTTCTTTGAAAGCAGTGATAAGAAACAGGGAAGTGAGCATGGAAGTGAAAAAGTTACTACATGACAGTATTATGATACCAACTCTAACGTACGGAAGTGAAGCTTGGACATTGTTGGAAGGACACAAGTCAAGAGTGAGAGCAGTGGAAATGAGTTATTTAAGAGGAGCCTGTGGAGTCACGTGGAGAGACAGGCTGACGAATGAGGATATAAAGGAGCGTTGTGGTGTGGATGTGGATGTGATAGGAAGCGTTATGAGGAACACACTGAGGTGGTTTGGCCATGTGGAGATGATGGAGAGTGAAAGACTGACGAAGAGAGTGTATGTGAGTGAGGTGGAGGGGGGAAGAGGGAGGGGGAGACCGAGGATGAGATGGAGGGATGGGGTGGAGAAGTATATGAGAGAGGGGGGTGTAAGTTGGGAGCAGGGCAGTGAAATGGCGGGGGACAGGGCGACATGGAGGCGATTTGTTTGTGGCCACCCCAAACGGGATTGAGGCGTCTGGCAATAGATAGATAGATAGATAGCATATGACATAGTAAACAGCAGTGACAGTTACAAAAAGAGCCTAAACTATAAAAAGAGAAATTATCAAGACCTAAAGAAGTATTTCTTAGAAGTTGATTGGGAAAATGAGCTTAGAGGACAAGATTTAATTGCTGTATATAAAAAATTCTGTGAATTTTATGAAATAGGAGTCCAGAAGTACATCCCACAGCACAAAGAAGCAGATAAGAAAATACAGAAATGGTTCAATACAGAATGTAAAAAATCAAAAGAAAGAAGAGATTTGTTGTGGAATAGATACAGAAGACATAATAGTGAAAGGGCGTATAATAATTACAAACAGGCAAGAAACGATTATACAAGAATAAGGAGGGAAGCCCAAAAACAGTTTGAGGAGGATATAATAAATAAAAGTAGTGATCAATCAAGCTGTTTTCCAGCTATATCAGAAGCAAAACTAAAGTAAAAGATATAATACAATCAATTACAGACGAGGGAATCACTAATACACAAGAGAAAGATATTTGTGAAGCACTAAATAAGAATTTCCAATTAGTTTTTACAGAAGAAAAAAATTTTGCGAGGGACTATGTGGAGCATGCATGTCCACACATACTACCAGATATACAAATAGAAGAAAAAGTAATACAGGAGGAGTTAAGTAGATTAGACAGAGGAAAAACAAGTGGTCCTGATGAAATTTCATGTTGGGTACTACGAGAATGTGCAAAGGAGTTAAGTAAACCATTATTTTTAATTTTCAAGAAATCCTTGAGTCAAGATAAACTACCTGATATTTGGAAAAAAGCAAATATTGTCCCCTTATTCAAGAAAGGAAATAGACAAAATTCACTCAACTACCGACCAGTATCACTGACCAGTGTTGTAAGCAAGGTATTAGAAAAGCTTGGGTAAATCATCTAGAAGAACACAGTATGATAACAGAAAGACAGTTTGGTTTCAGAAAAGGAAAATCATGTGTTACTAATCTGTTGAGCTACTATGACAGAGTAACAAACACAATACAGGAAAAGGAAGGATGAGTGGACAGTATCTATTTAGATTTCAAGAAAGCTTTTGACACAGTAGCACACCAAAGACTTTTATGGAAACTGTACCATCAAGGAGGAATTCGAGGCAAACTGTTTTGTTGGATGCAAGACTTTCTCATAAAAAGAGAAATGAGAACAGTACTAAGAGGAAACTACTCATCATGGAAAGAAGTGACTAGTGGAATACCACAGGGTTCAGTGCTGGCACCCATCATGTTTTTAGTGTATATAAATGAAATAAACAGTAACACTGGAAATGAGAGCTATCTGAATATGTTTGCAGATGATGCAAAAATACAAAGGAGAATTAGTAACACAGACTCTTGTAAAGAGCTACAATAAGAATTAGATAAACTTCATGAATGGAGTAGTACATGGCAAATGGAATTAAATGTGGACAAGTGTCATGTAATCAAGTTTGGTAAAAGTGGGAAAAGACCTGATTGGGATTATAAGTTAGGAAATAAAACCCTATACACATCAGAAAGAGAGAAAGATCTAAGTGTGATTATCAATAACAGACTATCTCCGGCTGACCACATCAGCGAGAAGGTACGGAACATGTATACACTGCTTGCAAATATGAGAATAGCATTCACATACATAAATGAAGACATGCTAAGAAGGATAATAACATCATTCATTAGACCAACCCTGGAATATCCATCAGTAGTCTGGAGTCCTCATCTCAAGAAGCACATAGACAAGATTGAAAAAGTTCAAAGGGCCGCTACAAGATGGATACCAAGTTTAAGGGACTTAAGCTACGAAGAAAGACTAAATAAACTGAATCTACCAACACTACAGGAGAGAAGGAAAAGAGGTGACATGATAATGCTATATAAGTGCATATCAGAGAAGGAGAAAATAGACATAAATGATTACTTAACATATGGAGAAGTATCAGCAAGAGGACACTGCAAAAAACTGCATAAAAAGAGAGGTGATAAAGACGTAAGGAAATTCAGTTTCCCAAACAGAGCAATTGATCAATGGAATGCACTACCGAATGAAATAGTGTGTGCCAAAACAATCCACATTTTTAAGGATATGTACGATAAATATGGTTTAAGACACGGGACAGTACGAGCTTGACTCATTCCTGTAAAGGTACAATTAGGTAAGAACAATTAGGTAAGGTAAGAACACACACACACACATCGTCTCTCTCTCTCTCTCTCTCTCTCTCTCTCTCTCTCTCTCTCTCTAGCTTATCTATCTTTGAGCCAATCGGCTGAACTTTCGCTTCACTAGTTCCGCTGCACCTCCTCGAAACCGACTCACAAGACAACCTCAACAATCCATAGACGCATTACTTTTTTTATAATATTTCTACCACCAGACGATTTTACTGAGCTTATGAAGGATATGTAGCGGTGAAGGGTTAAGGAAAGCTGGATGTAGCTCCTCTCGTGGGAAAGGTCTCGTCAGAGCTGAATGAAATCGTCTGCTGGTGGCGAGAATAAAAGTTACGTAATCATACCGAAGGGATTAATGAGACTTTCCTTAACAAGTGAGTAATAATAAAGTGAACTGAATCTCACTTTAGTATCTCGAAATCCCAAAAGTGTAAAGGAAATACTGACCGTGCGAGAACATAGATGAGGGACTAAGGGGGAATATGGTAGTGCTATACTCTGTTCCCTTTAACTTGATCTAAAACTGCAGTCTTTCTCACTTGAATGCAAAGCTATAACATGAGATTAATACTAGAATCTGATGCTAGTCACGAAAAAGTTCTATGAAAAAGAATGTAGAGCCGTAGTATCCTCAAATTCTGCCACTGAGGTACGGTAAATAATCTGCAAAAAGATAAAAGTCTGGGTCAAGTTTAAGTGAACGGACTATAGTCGAACATGGCAGTGACTCTCGAGGAAGAAATAAAAATCGGAGAAAAGAAATGATACAGGTTCCTTTGCAACATTTCCCATGATCCCAGCTCCTGACTCACAATCTCTGTTACTTTCTGAAAGGTATTCCTTTCCCTCTGTTCAACATACGAGTACACAATACACACTAACACAATATTGAATACAGAATGATCACAGAAGGCCACACTCACAACATGTCAAGATGTCGAACCTATACCAATTCAAAATCAGAGTATCATTCTCTCGCTGCTCTTTGATGGAAGTGATAGGTAGTCATGGACGAGGGGGGGGGGGGGACGAGGCAGAAAAAAGTTTTCTAAAAAACGCAGGATTGTAATGAGAGGGACAGAAAGGAGAATGTGGTGACGTGAAACAGCTGTGGGTGATACTGTAAAAAAGGGTAGTTTAAGAAAAGCTTGGTGAGAGAATGTGGATGATGATGAGAGTAGGACTGTCACAGGGTTTTTGAGAGTATGCAATATTAAAGAATAATATTCAATAATACTTGAGAACAGGACAAAGAATTGACCTGTGAAAATCAAGCAATGATTACTTTATACTGGCTTACTTCGCCGATTCTCTAAGGACGAGAATTTATAAACTTTCTCAACAGTACACAGCAGAGACTAATTATTCACACGTGCTGTTTATTAGTACTGTTGGCCTCTGGAGAAAGTGACTCCACCCCTGGCAATCAATTACTAATGCTATTAACTCCTACACCACGGGCATGTTTACCAATGTTTTGCGTGTGCCACGGGGTTATTCGGGCTCCGACAGACTCTCAAAAAATATTTGCCAAAAATCAGTTATTAGGCCTAGAATATTAAAATTATACATGCTTATGGCACATACCTTCAGCTTTCTCCTAGAATGTTTGTTGAGCCTTCCTCTGTTACCGTAGGACTTGTGGAGACCTCTGAAGTTGGGTAACGAAGTCTCCACTTTACACTTCCCGACAACCCGTAATATGATTACCACAGCCAGATATTAACACTATAAACACTACTCTATGATTTTCAAGTAGTTTGGGATCCATACTCCAAAAAAAAAAACACTGTGAAAGCAATGAAAATTACGAGCTCGTCTGACCGTCGCACTTGCGCTATTTCGCTCTTGGTACTCTGTCATTTATTATTCATAAAACCCCTCACACTTTATATTTCTATTACTATATCACACTTATATATATCTGGAGTCTTTCTCCATAAGTTTCCTTCAGTAGTATTAGTTTATTGTCACTGAAGTCAGTCAATTTTTCATTCAGTAAAATATGCAGAGAACCACGGATTCACTTTCACTGTTATAACATAAAGTATTTGTACTCATATTCTTATATTACTAATTACTTACATTACTATTTACATTTTCTATTGTATTTTCAATATTTACCCTTCTATTTCACTTACACTATGTTAGTCACTGTCACTTTCAGTAAGATAAAACTACAATACACTGTTCAATCATATGTACTGAACATCCATTGCTTTCACTTGCTATTTACACATTATTTACACATTATTTCCACATTACTCTCCTTTCCCACTTGCACTGTTAGAACTGCTTCTGGCTGTGGCAATCAAAGAAGCAGGTAACACAGAGGGGAACCTGGCACTCAGCACACTGCCAAGAGGTGCGTTTGTGCTCAGGTGTGCGGCGGGTGGTATGTGCACACACCTGACACCTGTGGATCGCAGACTTCCTTTTACCTGTGGCAGGCATTAGCTCCAGTCTGTGCCGATCCATATACGCCCTCTGCTCAAGTCGGTTGGGAACTGTTACTGGATGGCGCCTTGGAGTTGCTGCTGTCACCCTACCATATCTTTCCAGCAGCTGCTGGACACAAGTCCTGGCGAACAACCTCAGGGAGAAGGACTTGGGTGGCTTGACCTTCATCTTGTACAGGATGAAGGCGTTCAGCATTGTCATATCTATGAGATGCAGAAAAACTTTCCTGTACCACCTAGTATTCTTCCTGAGGCAGTCGATCTCACCAATCTTTATGTCGGCCTTGTCCACCAGCCACATGTTGATATTGTAGTCCAACACAGCATCAGGTTTCATCACAGGTTCGCCTGTCCTATGGTCGACCTTCCCACTGTCTGTCATTTCCCCCTTATGTACGGTGGTGAGCATGTGCGCGACCCTCTTGTCATGCCACCATATTGCCAGCATCTTCTCAGACTTGCGTAGGTGCACGTCTCCTCGCTGCGAGGTTCCTGCCTCTGTGAATTTAGGGAAGTGGGCACGATTACTTTTGACAGTGCCGCAGGAGCCAATGCCATGCTCTGAAAGGTATTTGGCAAGTTTCGGTGCTGTATAATAGTTGTCTGTATACAGCACGATTCCCACCAAAATACTTTTCAAGGAGCACTTTCACTACACAGCCTGAGAAGCCAAGGGGGGGTGTTTTATCCAGATTGACAGTGCTGGCTGAATAAATGACGAAGTCAAGGATGTACCCCGTCTTACAGTCGCACAGTACCTAGAACTTAATTCCAAAGCGATGGCATTTGCTTGGAATGTACTGAACAAACCAAAGACGTCCTCTGAACAAAACCAAGGATTCGTCAATGACAACCTTCTGAAAGGGGTGGAAGAATGACATTAACTTATCCTTCATTCTGCTCAGAATCTCCCGGATCTTCCAGAGTGGGTCGGTTTGGGAAGGTACATCGTTGTCGGCAAAGTGCAGGTTTCCCATGATGTTCCGGAAGCGATCTCTGGCCATGTACTTATTGAAGGTGGGTGAGGGTAGTAAGGGGTCCATGAACCAGTATTCTTCCAACTCATGCTTCTTGGAGTGTGGCATGAGAAGCATGAGGGCAAAGAACACATACAGCTCCTGCACTCCTGGCATGGACCACTGTTGGATCTTGGTTGCACCTGTACCACTTGCAGCACGTTGTAATTCGTACCTGTTGGTCTCATCACATATGTGCTGCATGACTTCGTCATCTAGGAAGGCCAAAAGGTAGTCCACACACTCAGCATTATCGTCAATAGTGAAGGCAGGCTGAACTTCTGAGGAGCTCTCATCAAAAACTAAATGTTCAGGCACAAACTCTGACCCTTCCATCCACACGAAGGCGTCCAGGATTCCCTGTCGTGGCGGTGTAGGGTGGGTGGTGGTGGTGGGTGGCTGTGAGGAAGTTTTACCCCGTTCAAGGTCACTCGCACTGACCCTGGGTTGCCATACAGCACTAGCAGCCCTTACTCTACTACCAACTCTACTTTTATTAGTCCAGGATTTACCTCCTCCTCTACGGCCTGCCTTCACTGTTGATGCTGGTGGTGACTCCGACGACGAAGACTCCGGAGATAACTCAGCAGATGAAGAGGAAGAAATGAGTGAAGTGGGGCTTGGGGAACGGGGAGGTGAATCAACTCGGGACTCATGGCGAGCTGGGTCACGCGGGGCCATTGTTCTGGGGCTAACACACCGCCTTTTCACTCCCTTCCCAAATTCCTTCCCTTGCTGCACTAACGGCTCCTTTCCCTTGGAGTTAGGGATAACTTCCGACACTGAAGCACTCGTACTAGCACTTTCTGACACGATTACCTCACCCGGCTCATCACACGATTCACCCGAATCGTCAAAATCACTATCCATCATCACCATGGACAATTCTGCTAGTTCACATGCCACTGCAGAGTCACTAAGTCCTTTCCTGCTTCCCTCACGACTTTTTATGGGTGTAGAGGTCACGGGGCCCTTTGCAATGGGTGCAGAAGCGGCAGAAATGGCGGGGTGCGAGTGCGACATGGTTTGACCACAGCGGAGGACAAGGAATTAAATGCCGCGGCACCAGTCGAGCAGGGCAGTACTCCCGAGGTGGATGGAAAGCTGATGACAGGGAGTGCTGGAGCTCCCGTTTCATCAGCCCTCAGGACTAGTTCCTGACCATCCCCCTTTGCTGAACTTTTTCAGTGTCTCAGTTACACAGAGAGTAGGCCAGCATGCTCTCCAGTACAAATTTCTCTAACTATCTTCACCAAACCACATGCACAGTACACACTACACTTCCTTTTCAAAAATCAACAAAAATGGCGTCTATTAATCAAGCCTCGGAGTCCCCAGGGGGGGGGACCATAAATGCCCCTGCCATCTGCCCCTCTCCCGGTGACGACTCGAGGTGCCTGGAACCACTGTCTGACTCTCTTCTTCTTCATTTCTGCAACATTCGCGGCCTTTCATCTAACTTTCGCTCTGTTGAGCACCACCTCTCCTCCTCTAAACCTCACCTTCTTTTTCTGACGGAGACTCAGCTGTCTGAGGCAACCGACAGCAAACCCTTTTCTGTATCCTCCTACTTTCTCTATACTCATTTCAAAGCCAAAGGTGGCTGTTGTGTATACATACGCAACGACTTATCTTGCTCTCGTGTTCCTGAACTTGATTCTTCTGAATTCTCCACACTCTGGCTTCGGCTTTCCTGTCATTCTCTGACTAAATATATCTGTGCTGTTTACTTATCCCCTAATTCTACTGTCTATCAAAAATTCTTCGACTATCTTACTTCTACGATGGAACACATTCTGTCCATTTCTCCTTTCTCTGAAATCTCCATTCTTGGAGATTTCAATGTTCACCACCACCTTTGGCTCTCCTCTCCTTTCACGGATCCACCTGGTGAACAAGCCTACATCTTTTCTATCCTTAATGACCTAGAGCAGCTTGTACAGCACCCTACCCGTATCCCTGACCGCCTTGGAGAGAGCTCCAACATACTTGACCTCTTCCTCACAACTAATCCTTCTGCTTACTCTGTTAATCTTTTCTCTCCGTTGGGCTCCTCCGATCACAACCTTATTACCTTACCCTGTCCTATCACTCCGGTACGGCCTGTGGACCCTCCAGGGAAACGTCGTCTGTGGCATTTTGGAGCCGCGAACTGGGAGGCCCTCAGGCAGTACTTCTTTGATTTTCCCTGGAATGATTATTGCTTCCATGGCCGGGAGCCATCTGAGTGTGCCTCGCGCATTACGGAGGTTATTCTCTCGGGCATGGAAGCATACATTCCTTTCTCATATCCTTTGACTAATGCAAGAAAGCCTTGGTTTAATCACGCTTGTTCTAATGCTGTCCGCAACAAGGAGAGGGCCTACAAAAGGTACCGGAGCCAACCCACCCCTGAATCACATCATCTTTACGTTTCTGCCCGGAATCGTGCTAAGTCTGTTCTTCGCTCTACTAAAAATAATTTCATCCATACTAAATGCTCTCAACTCTCCAACTCGAATTCTTCCCGCTCCTTCTGGCACCTTGCCAAAAATCTTTCTAACAACTTTACCTCATCATCCTTCCCTCCTCTTTTCTACTCTGATGGTTCTGTAGCTATTTCTTCTACTGATAAAGCAGATCTCTTTGCACAGACTTTCTCCTCCAATTCCACCTTAGACGATTCCAGTGCTGTTCCTCCATCACTTCTCCCCTCTGACTTCCTCATGGCTGACATTAAAATTTCTTCAGTTGATGTATTTTCTGCCATCACTGGCCTCAGTACTAACAAGGCATATGGGCCTGATGGGGTCCCTCCTGTTGTTCTCAAGAACTGTGCTTCTGTGCTTACACCCTGCCTAGGCAAACTCTTTCGCCTTTGTCTGTCAACTTGTACCTTTCCTTCTTGCTGGAAGTTTGCTCTCATTCAGCCAGTCCCAAAGAAGGGTGACCACTCCCAATCCTCCAACTATCGTCCAATTGCTTTAACGTCCTGTATTTCAAAAGTTTTCGAGTCAATTCTTAATAGAAAAATTTTAAGGCATCTTTCCTATCACAACCTTTCCGATCGTCAGTATGGGTTCCGTCAGGGACGCTCCACTGGCGATCTTCTCACCTACCTTTCAGTCTCCTGGTCATCCTCCTTTCGGGACTTTGGCGAAAGCTTTGCCATTGCACTTGACATCTCAAAGGCTTTCGATCGAGTCTGGCATAAATCTTTAATTTCCAAACTGCCCTCCTACGGTTTCTATCCTTCTATCTGTGCCTTCATCGCTAGCTTCCTTTCTGGTCGTTCTATAGCCGCTGTTGTAGACGGCCATCGTTCTTCTCCTAGATCTATCAACAGTGGTGTTCCTCAGGGCTCTGTCCTATCACCAACTCTCTTCCTTTTATTCATCAATGATCTTCTAAGCTGTACATCTAACCCTATCCACTCATACGCTGATGACTCCACCCTTCACCTTTCCATTCGGTTCCCGCAACGCCCATCTCAACAGTTACTTCAAGAAACAAGGGATGAGGCTATGGCACACCTAATGTCTGACTTGGCTCGTATCGCTGACTGGGGTAAAAATAATATGGTTGTCTTTAATGCATCTAAGACTCAGTTCTTACACCTATCAACCCGACAAAATCTTCCACAGGTATACCCATTAATGTTTAATAATATTCAGCTGAATCCTGCATCATCCTTGAACATGCTTGGGGTTTCATTTACTCAGGACTTATCTTGGAAAGATCATATTACATCTCTTGTAAAATCTGCTTCCAAGAGATTGGGTGTGCTAAGCCGACTCCGCTCTTTCTTTACCCCTGCACAATTGTTGACTCTATACAGAGGTTTTATCCGCCCCTGTGTGGAGTACAACTCTCATGTGTGGGGAGGCTCCCCACATATAGCTCTTCTCAATAGGGTGGAGTCAAAGGCTTTTCGTCTCATTAACTCTCCTCCTCTTACTGACTCCCTTCAACCTCTGTTTCTTCACCGCACTGTTGCATCTTTATCTCTTTTCTATCGCTACTTTAATGGTAACTGCTCCTCTGAACTGTCTGCTTGCATTCCTCCACCTCTACGACGGGCGCGTAGCACCCGTCTGGCAGCAAACTCTCATCCCTTTTCTGTCCAACTCTCTAATGCAAGAGTTAACCGTTACTCCCAGTCTTTCATTTATGCAACAGGTCAGCTCTGGAACTGTCTCCCTCTGTCTGTATTTCCTGCTGCCTATGATCTCCAGTCTTTCAAACGCAGTGTGTCCAGGCATCTCAAAATGATCGGATCTTGAATTTGGCTCTCTATTGTATTTTGTTTTTCTCTTGGAGGGAACTGTTACTGCGGGCCATGGCCTTTGGTTCCTTCTTCCTCGCATTAAAAAAAAAAAAAAAATCTGAGAAGGCAAGGGTTGACAATGACACTGAGGCTGACAGCTGCTAACTTACATGCTAATAAATTATTGGTAGAAAATCTCGGCAATACATAAAGAAATAGGTAGTTCCAGGAGAATGTAAATGTCACTTAGGCTTCTCCCTTCCTTTCTGATATATATTTTTATTACAGACACAGATTACAAGGCATAATTCAAAGGGGAAATTACCGTGGTAATGTAGCGAATGAATGCATGTGAGGTGTTGTCAGGTGATAATTAGCCAATTCCTAGTGTATAACACTATCACTTACCTTATTTTTTTTTGGTATATATTATAGTGTATAAGTATAGGGCATAGGCTTATTTCAGTGGATGAAATCTGTGGAAAAATCCGGGGGAAATTTGCTTAGCACAGCGTGGCCTGGGAGGTGAGAGGACAGGGTAATGGAGGGCAGGTAGGGAGGGGAGTCAGGAAGGGGGGAAAATCGCTAAAATGTCAACAATGGATGGGAGTGCAGATGAGATTTGGAGTGCTGACTAGTGTTGGCCATTGGCAGTACTGATAGATGATACAAGCCACCACTTGAAAGCCCGGGATAATTCAAAATAACACAGAATCACAAAAGTAATGCCCCGCAGTATGATCCAGTGTGCCCGAGCATCACGAAAGTGACACCCGGCGGTTAAGGGGTTAATGATAAACAGGTTCTTGCTGGTGCATTAACTTCTGGCTGCACAACGGATTTTAAGCTTAATACAAAAAGACTGGCCTAAGTACCAGTTATGAATAAAACAAAGCGTTTATGCAAACTAGGAGCTGCAACTAGAACAAGCTCAATGTGGAGAAATAAAACACGAGTTTACATTACATTAAGCTCAAAGAAAGAACTGTTAAATTTATTGATTACAATGAAATAAATTTACGTTACATTTCAAAATGATTTCAAAATAAGGAGATCACACTCACTCGCTCATTCAAAAACTAACTCTTAAGCCTAGGAAAAAACAAAAAGATATACTGGTCAGAGAGTGGACTAATTGGATGACTGGGCGTCGTTGCTGAGGAGGGACGCTGCACACGCTGAGCCTCTCACCAAATCACGCTAGATGGGAATTCAGGAACTGGACAACGGCGGCGGCGGAAACTGGGCGTCGGCTGAGGAAGGACGCTGCCACACACGCTACTAACCTGCTTCCACGGCGCTCAAATCCTGACTGATTCAAATTATGAGAGAGGGAGGCGAAAGAGGGCCGTACTTGCTAACGGCCAACGAGTGTGAGTGATACACACCCACAACAAATCACTCAGCGGAGGTGCTAATGTCGCGCACAAAGACGATCACTTATGAAACAGTGAAAAATGGTTCTGAAAACACTCTCGATCGGGTGAATACGTGGCGGTTGACTGAGTGATGCGTACTGGGATTCCACTAGAATTCGCGGTTTCCCACAAAGTTCAATGTCACGAGTTTATTTAAATATACGATCGCGCCAACTCATGACAAGGACTTTTAGTGAAATGGAGAGGTGTGGCGTCAAAATAGCATAAATCCTCTAAATATTACTACACCTCTCACCATTCCTCCTCCCAGGTTCTCTCTTCCTCACCTCAAGGCTGGCGGACTCTTCATATAATACTGTATATGATCCTTTCTCTCTCTCTCTCTCTCTCTCTCTCTCTCTCTCTCTCTCTCACACACACACACACACACACAAAAACAGCACCAAAACAAGACAAGAAAATGTGTTGTTATTAGTGTAATAACATTAATGACACTGACGCCAGTCCCTACTTCTCCGTCCCCCCACTTCCTCCTTTATCCCTTCTAATAAAGAATTCCTACACAAGAGATCTTCCTTACGCAGATTTAACTCGTGAAGTGGTGCAAAAATCATGCAATATACTGTTCATCATGCTGAGTTGGTTGTGGTCCTTCAACTCTTGCTTCTCTGCCGCCAAACTTCCCTTCTTCCATCTTCATTCCTTTTATACTTTCCTGGTTTTCTATTTCAATCCCAATTCTCCTTTCCTACTATCTTCTCTTTCATCTCCTTCCTCTTCGTATTCATTTCTTCCTCTTTCTGCTCCCTTTCCTTCATGCCAATTCAACACATCCTAAATCTGGTTTCTCTCTCACCGTTAGGTTAGGATCTGTTTTGTTACAGCCTTTTCTTAGTGCTTATATTGTAACAATTCGTCGTCTTATTCTGCCTAATTGCATTTGTGTTATTCTCTTTCATCTTAGGTTTTTCTTCCCCATCTCTCTCTTTGTCAGCTCCATTACTTTACATTCCACCTTTCTCTGTTCTTGCTTATAATTTCCCTTTTATCAAGTGGTAGGTGGTGGCGACCATCATCCACTCACTTGATGTAGTGCTGCCTACTTCTTCCTTAGCCTTTACCACTCTTTTTCTGTGTCTGTCCTCATCTCTTCCTATTTTTTTGCATCTTTCCTGTCTCTTCTTACTGCTTTTCTTTCCCTTACGGGTGGCTTTACATTGAGTGACAAGCCAAATGGTTTCCTGTAAGCTAGGAAACCATTTACAACGCTGGGTGGTAACCATATAACCAAACCATACATGCTCCCTACATGTCAACAAGTGGGTTGGTGGAGGGTTAGTGCCCCTCCCCGTAAAACAAATAACTCAAAGTCAAACGACCACCCCTTACGGGATTATGGCGTCTGGCAATAGATAGATAGATAGATCTTTCCCTGCTTTCTCGACTATGTACTTTTCTCTCCATCTCTTCCCCTTTCAAGTTCTATTCTGCTCTTCTATCCAATTTTTTAATCACCTCTTTTCTTTTTCCCCATTAATTTTTACCCTCTCCTTTCTTATCCAATTCTTTACTTCCCTTCTCTTCTCTTATCTACATGTCTCTCCCATCTAATCTCATCGAGGGAAGGGAGAAAGGTGGAAATGTAAAGGGAAGCGAATTGAGAGAGAGGGAGGATGATGAGAGAAGAAATGAAGTTAGCATGAGGGAGGGAATGGGAGGAACAAAGAAAAAGTGGAAAAGGAGAGAATGGAAAGCTGAACTGAAGGGCAGGGAGGAGAGCAAGAAAGAACAATAATTGAAGGGACAAAGAGAGAAGAAACTGAAGAAGGATGGGGAGCCAGAGAATGGAGAATTTTTAAAGAAAAAAAGATGAACCTGGAGGAGGAATATGAAGAGAGAGAAAAGAGAAATTCAGAATGAGGGAAAATACAAGACAGAAGTGGAAATGGATGAAAATGCAACCACAAACGACCAATAAGTGTTTCATTAATGTATTCTTAATATACTGTATTCCTGTAACTGACTCTCTCTCTCTCTCTCTCTCTCTCTCTCTCTCTTACAAACTTTCTACAGCACGCCATCTTTTCTTCTGAGTGACCCTTAATGGGCAGCTAAAAGCCCTTGGACGAGCGCAACGACGGTGTAAATCAGTGTAAATCACCACCCAGATGCCTACGCCGCCCTCTTCTCGCAATAGTCCGATGGGAAAGCATGAGCTGTGAAAAGGTGTCTGTATGTGGAAAGTTGAGGCAGGTGGTATATAATAATATTTTCAACTCTCTCTCTCTCTCTCTCTCTCTCTCTCTCTCTCTCTCTCTCTCTCTCATGTGCGTCGAAAGTTGAGGCAAGCTGGAAAATCCTGATGTGGTCATTTCTCTCTCTCTCTCTCTCTCTCTCTCCCCGGTTTCGTCAGCGTGTCAGAACAAATCTTACTAAACTCTTAATGAATCAATCGTCAGGACTCTTGCCTTATCAGTTCTTTTGCGCCACCCCAACCTACACTCACAAGCCAATCCCAGCAATCCCAGGACGTATTATCTTTTTTATCTTACTGTTTCTACGATCAGACGATTTTATTCAGGTTAGGAAGGACCTCTGGCGGTGAAGGGCTTGATGAAGGCTGAATGTAACTCCTCTCGTGGAAAGTCTCGTCAGAGCTGCATGAAATTGTCAGGTCGTGGTAGAAATAAAATAATAGTTACCTAATTGATCTGAAGGGATTAATGAGACCTTCCTTAAGAAATTAACAATAATGGTGAAATTATATCCCTTGATACCTAAAATCCCACAAGTGTAAAGGAAATATTGATTGTGGGAGTACAAGGGAGATGAGGGTCAAAGGGGGAATATTGCAGTATTATACTATGTTCACTTTAACCTGGCTTAAAACTGTCTTCTTTCTCACTTGAATGTTGAGCTATAACAAGACATTAACACTAGAATATGATGCTAGTCACGAGAAAGTGCTATGAAAAAGGATGTAGAGCCGTAATTTTGTCTAATTCTGCCACTGAGTTACGGCACATATACGGCAAAAGGATAGAAATCTGGGTCATGTATAAGTGAATGGACTATAGCTGATCATGGAAGTGACTCCCGATGAAGAAATGAACACCGGAGCTAAGAAAAGAAACAGTTTCCGTTGCACCATCTGTCAAGACCCCAGCTTCTGGGTCACTATCTCTCCGAAACATATGTATTTCCTTGTGTTCTGCATTACAACATACAAAGCACATTTTTAACACAAAATTAAATACAGAGTGATCATACAACGCCAAACTCATAACCTAACACGATGTTGAACTCATATCAGTTCACATTGTATCATTCTCTCGCCACCCTTTGCCTGAAGTGATTGACAGTCATGAACGAGGGAGGAGGGAGAGACGATGAAGAAAAAGAGAAGGTATATAAGAAACGCGAGACTGTGGTGAGAGGGAACGGAAAATGAGGTTATGTGAGGAGGCCGTGGAGGGTGCTGTGAAATGGGATTAGAAGAGAAAGGCGTGGTGAGAAAATGTGGATGATAATGTGAGTAAGACTTTTAGTGAAATGGAGAGGTGTGGCGTCAAAGTCCCATATATCCTCTACAATATTACTACACCTCTGACCATTCCTCGTCCAAGGTAGTCTCTCTCTCACCTCATGGCTGGCGTGACTTTAAATATATTACCGAATATGATCCACACACACACACACACACACACACACACACAAGAAAAAACAGCAACAACACAGTTGATAACAATGTGGTGGTGTCAGAATTGTAGGCTACCCCTAGAAATACTGAGGACACTGCCGCATGCCCTGTCCCCCCACCTCCCCCTTCGGCCCTTCCAATAATCTCTACTACAAGCGATCTCCTAAGCAGAGTTAACTCGTCAGGTGGGGTAAGAATCAAGTAAAATACACTTCATCGTGCTGAACTGATCGTGGTCCTCCAAGTCATGCTTCTGTGCCTCCTAACTTTCCTTCTTCCATCTTTGTTTTCATTACTTTCCGTTTTCTATTTAATTTCCTCCTCTCTCTTCTACTCTCACTTCTTTCATTTCCTTCCCTTTTTTATTCATCTCTTCCTCTTTCTTCTGCTTTCTTCTCTTCATCGAAATTCCCCACATCCAAAATCTGGTTTGTCTCTCCGTTCGTTTAGGATTTTTTGTTTTTGTTTTTTACAGCCACTTGCTGGTGCTTTAGTTGTTATTCGTCGTCTTATTCTGCCTAACTGCAATTGTGTTATTCTTAGTCTCTTTCATCGTAGGTTTTTCTTCTCTTTTTCTCTCTTTGCCATCCCCATCTCTTCACTTTCTACCTTTCTATATACTTGTTTCCCATCCCCGCCCCGGAAGGGCTCGGCAATAGGTATTATTTTCACTCGGTTTGTCTGTCTGTTTGTTCATTTGTCTGTCTGTCTGTCTGTTAACAACTTTAAGCAAAAACTACAGGTGCGATTTTTACTACAAATACAGGGACGATGGGCTACGACTTTCTGATTCCTTGATTAAATTTTGGGCCAAGGCCCAGACTGTAAGCCCAAAAAATGTAAAAAAAAAAAAAAAAAAATTGTTTTTCGCTATAACTAGTTTCAGATTCGTCATATCGACATGAAACCAAACCTAAAATGTGCATCTTTCAAATCTGCATCCTATAATATGCCTCATTACGTCAGGGGGGTCACCCCCCGGTTAGCGGAAGGGAAGTCGGGCCTAATATTTCAAATGGGCGTAAAATCATCAATTTTCACCCGATTTACTTCAGATTTGACACGTGACATCTTTGACTAGATATCCTGTTGTATTTATACGTCAGCACTAAAATGACTGCCAGGGACGGATTTGCTGTGCCTTGGCACCACTTTCCGCTTGTTATTATCTTTTCATTTTTCTTACTTTCTCCACTACCTGTTTTCACCTCCATCTCTTCTCCTTTCAAGTTCTATTCGGCTCGCCTTTTATCCAATGCTTTACTCTCCACTCTAATCCCATTTTTGTCTACCCTCTCCTTTCTCATCCATTTTTTTTCTCCCTTCTCTTCTCTTATCTGTTTATCTGTCCCCTCTTTTGTCCAGTCCTATTTCCCTCTATCCTCTCTCCCCTGCCAGTACAACAGGGGTCTCTGCATTACTAACACTGCTGACCTTTGACCTCACTGGGAGAAGCGAGAAGGGGTGCCGTTATGTTGCCTTTTTCTGTAGCTTCTCTCTTCTCTTTATTCACTGTCACTGTCATTTTATCTTTCTATTCATCTCTTCTCTCACACAGTTTTCTTTTCCCCTACCTCTTTTCCTCTGTTTACAACTCCTGGTTCCGTGCTCTCTTCGTTTAAGGAAGTTCCCTAGTACCTCTTTCTTAGGGATTTATTTTTGGATACTGCTATTTAATATCAATTTGTGTGTTATTAATGCTTAGAATGATGGTACTGGAGTGACTTAAATGACCCAGAAGAGGACAGTATGGAACAATAACAAAATAAATCGCTTAGAAAATGTTTTTAGGGACCATTTTTAACCTCGAGGAACCGGTCCTGTTTCCTCACCGCTTTCTCTCATTTCACTGTTTCTGGACACACTAATTTTGCCATTTATTCTGATACATTTCTCCTTCCTCGGACATTGCTTTACTCTGTTCACTTTTACGTGGCCTAATATTATCTCTCCATCTTTAATGTTGAGCTGTAGCAACAGATTAATATTAAAATGCGGTGCTTGTCACGAAGCAGTGCTATGGAGAGGTTGTAGTGCGGTGGTACTGTCTTCTTCTGCCATCGGGCTACGGGAAATAAGCTGCAAAGGGACGAAAATCTGGGTCTAGTCAAAGTGAATGAACTATAGTATCATACTTCCTCAACAGACTTAATTACACCTTATACACATCTTCATATCTTACTCTTTATACAGGTCTTTATAACTCCTCAGTCCCACTCCAGCCCATCCTTGTGTACCACCGAATTTCTACTGCCCTCACTTCCTCGACACTATTCCACCAAATTCTCATCATTATTCCATGTTTCTCTCATCCATTTCACATCAAAAACTCACAGGCCTCTCTTCATCTTTATCTCTAACCCCCTTTATATCTCTACCTCTTCAGCTCCAAATAACTATAGCACGTTTCTTCTCACCTGACATATCCTTAACCTCGTTTCATTTTTGCTGAAGGACAAGTGTAGTCAGGCTAAAAGGTTGATTTGATCGGCTACCATAGGGAATCATTCCTGCCGTATAACTAGGGCTTATCCAGGTCCATGCAACCACGACTGAGTATCTGAGTTGTGGGAATGACGCAGTTCTCTTTGCGGAAAGAAAACCGGCTATACCTCAACACCTTTCACATTATTCCCTCAGCTCCACATCCCTCCCTCATTTCCACCAGATCACTCTCATTCCCCTCTATACTGATTCCCTCACACTCCATATCATCTACTAGTTTTCATATACGAGAAGGTCTAGGAATCAGAGTCCGTCAGTCACTCAATACAGGCTTTTTGGATGAGAAAAGCGACGATAAAGACAAGCCACATCTCGCACCCCATAGCCGAATTCTTCATTGTTAGATACCCTGGAACTCCAACATCCATTATTTTTTTCACTTTTTCTTCCCTCTCACAAGACAATATATTATTCCCTTCTTTGCACTTCGATGATCCATGTCAAGCATATACTGCACCTCTTCATTTCCTTTTTTCTGTCGCCTCCTCTCCCCAAGCACCATCCCATCCCTCTCTCTCCTCTCATGATCCACCTTAACCATATACTGTCGTTCATTATCATCTTTACTGTACCGCCTCCTCCCTACCAGGAATACATATTTCTCTTTCACTGTCTCGTCAGCGCCCTCAGCAGCCCCTGCATGCCGAATTTAGGTTGAGACAACAGGATCACTCGCAGTCGCCGTTCCAGTCAGGTTATTCCGATTGAACTGAAAGATTAATTACCTCGCCCGGACGGAGTCCAACAAAGTATTGTTTTTGGTCGTTTGTTTGTTTGTTTGTTTGTTTGTTTGTTAGAAACATCAGAGAAAAATGGTTGAATGAAATTTCATGAAACTTTCAGGATATGTGGGCACTGGTCCCAAAAGAAAGTGATTAAATTTTGGAGGTAAATGAGTGACCATGAAAGGTCAAAATCAAAGTCGCGGAATTTCAGAGGGCTATAATCTGAAACCCGTTGAAGATACATTTATTATTATGAACATACAGGAACTCGTAATATGATCTTTCATTTGGCACTAAGACCTTTCACTCTGCATGATCTTGAAAGGTCAAACTTGTAACTTGCAATACTTTGGTGATAGAAACTCCGTGTACAAACAGCTAGATAAGGAGTTTATTACAAGCTCACAGTAAAACAGTCTGCCCTTCTCGGCTGTCTGCTAAGAACTGATGCAATAACGCCGTCTTCAGGCGTGGGAAAGCATGCTGACCTAGCAAGATTAGTGGGGGCATGTATGCATTGGGGGGGGACATATATACATCGGGGGTAGACATATTGTGGAGGGGGTACAAACTCAAGGTCATGGATATTCACGCAGCTACTTCTCGAAACTGGTTGAAGATAGATATTTACTATTATCAACATATAGCAAGTCCCATATAGGTTTTTAATTGGTACCATGACCTTTGTCCGTTAGTGACCTTGAAAGATCAAACTCAAGGTCACGGATATTCCAGGGGATGTAACTCGAAACTCCTTGAAGACATACTGTATAGATATTTACTATTACCAAGATATAGGGAGTCTCATACGGGCTTTTATTTAGCATCATGACCTTTGACCTCGAATGACCCTGCTAGGTCAAATGCAAGATCACGGATTTTCAGAGGGCATAACCTGAAAACATTTGCGCCATTACCTTAGACTTTACTTGTGTATTGTACTGACAATGAATGGCAGTACCGTTTCAGTATTTAACAGAAATAAAACAACTGCTGTCCGGCGAGGCTTGTTGTGCCTGGCACCACTTGTTTTACTTGTTTCATGGTTGTTTTTATTCTGGTTTACGATCAAAGGTGTACTGTAATCAAATACCGTTCCTCTACTGTATCATACTGGTTTCAGGTTATACTCATATTCCAGATGCATATTATGGCAATTTGGGGGACGTAGTGCCTTATGCTTACATTTGAAATTGCAAAGTGAAATGCAGACCATGATTTTTTTTATTTTTTGGATGATTTTTTAAATACATGATGGTGATACGCGTGTCTGGCCTTCCTATATGGTTGCTGGCTGCATTCTGTAATACATGATACAGGCTGACCGTACCTAATATCCACAGGCGTTCCATAAATGACCTTCAATATTTAGGGCTGTGCATTCCACTTTACAAGTTATAGACCTATACAAAGAGACTGTCCAAATTTCGATCTTGCATCAACTTGGGAGCTCTTTATTTCAGTGCTAGTAATGCGGAGAGTGGGTTACAAATGAATTATTCTCCAGTGGTGCCTTTACCGAGTTTAATATAACCACAAATACGTTCCCCTGGTATGTTAACAAGTCACATCTTTTTGGGCACATCTCATCCTCGCTAAATGACCCCGGTAAACACTTCTGTCTGAGGCGCTTTGACCACACCTGTAACACTTAATTACATCACAAAAATCACACATACATCCCCAGCAATCGAACGTTTCCACGGCGCTCTGACCACATCACCAGCATTCAGTGGCATTACACAGCTAGCACAGGTCACAGGGCGGAGAGAAAAAGATTTAAATACTGCAAATGTGGAACGCAGTAGATGAGGATGGAAGATGAAGTAAACGAACAGATAGTGAAGAAATGAGAGCAAGAAGGTCCTGGAAACTGTCCCTCCCAGGCAACACCATCAGTCGCAGACATATATAGGAAGGGATGGGGGGGTCTGATACCCGGCTGCCTTTTAGTACTTGTATTAAGACTTGTCATGTTACAGGATGATTAACCTGATTGTTCTTATACCTGAAAAACTGCTTGCTAGAATACTACTGTCCTTCCTAAACCAATAAGCTGTGTTCACAAGTTTTACTGAGAAATTATTTGTATTCCATGCATTTTTACTTACTAATTTGACTTTTGCCACTCTCTCTTGCCACTTAATATTTGTTAATAATCTCAGCGATGACAGAAGATATTTCGATATACAGTACTAAAGCATATAAATAGGTAGGTTTTCAGATCACAGATCCCCCAGTAGCCCCTCGTCGATCTCGTTCCTCCTGTACTATATTTCACTCCAATGTGTTCGGGATAACTGATCTTTGAGAGATAGGGCATTAAACTTGTGATTAAATCACATTCAGGGATTTCGGCAATATACCCATAGTCTTTCCTCTCAGCGATATTTCTTGGCATGCTGTCCTTACGTGCCTGTCACCTTTGGATGGGATGGAATGCTGAAGCCATCCATCATCAAAACAAACAGGACCTTCACTATAGTTGCAGGTAGGGTGAGGCCGCAATACTGATGTGTACACTGGTGGGTGGGTCCAGGTGTCTCTTGAGGCATAGCAAATTGGCCAATGGCGCCTACACGAATTGTACATTTTTTCAGACCTAGAAATCCTTATTCTCTTCTCTATCATTCTTCTCTCGGAATCAACTTGCTGGGTTTTATCTGGGCACCTGCTGACCTTCGACTTACTCTAAGACGGTTGGCTAGAGCAATTAAGGAGCTGGTCAGGACAGGGGGTGTTTAGCGGAACATTAGCAGGATATCGCTCACCAAATATTGGGGGTTGGGAGGGCGGGCTGCAGGCAGGTCTGGAGTACTGAGTTACGGTCGCTTTACATCCTAGACCGCCAATGGACCACATACCAAACCCTCCATTTATCTCTTTATCTATATATAGCCAGACGCTGTAAGTTATGCTGTGCCCACATTACGGCTCAAACCATTCATTATACAAACATTCAACTGATACCTTATCTCTCTCTGCCTCCTGTAAGACGTCCAATCCAAAGACTTCATCCATGGTGGCCGATACAAAAACCTTTTAATGCCTTTCTTTCACAACTCATCGCCACTCCCTCCCATGAATCTAAGCCGCCCTCCTCCATTATAAAGACGGATATTCTTTACCATACGTGTAGCCATGTTTTAGTGCACAATGAACCCAGCACCACATTAAAGGCTTAAGGTTAGCTTATGCGATTTTATTTGGTAATCCAACGTTAACATGTTCATCCCAAGGTAGAAGATTTAGGGCCTCATGGCATGTGAAGGTCGGAGTGTTTTCCTTGATCTTTAGAGGACGCCAATGTTACAGCTACAGTCACAGATGCTCCGCTGACTGCATTCTATATATGAGCTGTTCTGATACATATGCATGTCAGTGTATCCTGTGATGAAATAAAAACATATCTTGTGAAGAAAAAGTATCCTGTGATTAAAAACAACAACACTGTACATATCCTGTGATGATGTAAAAATATGTATCATGTGATAAAAAAAAAAAAAAAAAAGTATCCTGTGATGAAAAAAAACAAAATTTTTCTATTATGAAATAAAAACATCTCGACGCATAAACGTTCCTCGTAAACGATCTTCGAAATGGATTTACTAAGGTATAATACTGTTTAAACCCGACTGTTTTATTCAGGCAGGATTAATTCCAACTCCCTAAAGAAAAATAATAATAGTACAGGAAAGACGACATAATAAACAGTATGCAGTTCAAATTAATAATTCCAATATTAGTTATTAAATCTCCCAATCAAATTACTATCCAAAATATATCCACACCCACAGCTACATCCACAACCACACACATCCACAGCCACACGGTATCATACCAACACCCATCCTTCTACCCCCCCCCCACACACACACTCACATTCACCCACCCACCCACACCAACGGGTACACCTACAGTCACAGCCACAGTCTCACACACTCAGACCCACTCAGCTATCCATACCAACACCCTTCTACCCAACCACCTATCCATGCCAACACCCTTACATCCAACCACCTACTCATACTCACACACTCACACCCACCTCCCCACATACCTACACTTCTATTGTCACACCGACACCCACCCACCCACCCACACACACACACACACACACACACACACACACACACACACACACACACACACACACACACACACACACACACACACACACACACACACACACACACACACACACACAAACATACAATACACACGCACTGGCCTACCACAGACAGCACGTAGGGGCAGTCTATACTATGATAAAAGATTACTTCCATATTCACACTGACTTTTCCCGTGTTACAACCACCTGATAAGCCTGTACTTCCACCACATATAAATTAGTTCATTACGTTTGACCGCCAGGAATGGGTGGGCCGGGAGGGAAGATGGGAAGGAGTGAGGAGGTAGGTAGAGCTGGAAGGGAGAGAGAGAAAGTGAATGGGGGGAAGGGAGTTTGACGGGATATAGGAAGGGAAGGAGGGAGACAACCAAAGCAGCAAATAGAAAGAGGGAAAGGAAGGCTTGGAAAGAGAAAGCTAGGGAAGGATAGAGGAAATATGGACAGGAAAGGAGAGAAGGAAAGGGAAGGAGGGAGGCATCGTGGCCGGACAAGGGTTGA
Source organism: Coenobita brevimanus (assembly GCF_032717465.1). NCBI lineage: Eukaryota > Metazoa > Arthropoda > Malacostraca > Decapoda > Coenobitidae > Coenobita > Coenobita brevimanus. The sequence goes on from NC_136960.1 coordinate 19,175,846, forward strand.
GACCTAGAGGGAGGGGGGATGCTCGGGGTGTTGATAAGATTGGACAAATAGCATTAATTAATCATTGTCACACCCACCCACTTGGCCATACATGATGAGCAACACCCAACCACGAGCCAGCCGGGAGTCAGTGCCGCCTCATTACCCAAGTCAGTACTGCCTTCCAGTAGTGAAAAGGCCTAATTCAGGGCTTGAGGACGTAACGAGAATTTACGAGGTGGGACAATCAGGGCAGCTCTAGCATAGATTATGATTACGATCTGAGGCGATTAACATCTTTACGAGATCAGTTAAGTCTCCCCGCCAGTTAATATCAAGTGGTAGAAGGAGGTGGAAAATGGGGGTAAATGAGAGAGGCTTCAAATGGGGAGAGGGATGAGTGGAAGGCTGGTGTGGTGAGTTGAGTGGTGTGGTGTGGGAGGGTGTTGTGTGATGTGATGTGGTGTAGTGTAGTGTGGTGTGGCAGCTTCCTAAATTCAACGATGCATGGCGTTGTTGTTTGAGGAAGTGAGAGATAATACGCGTGCCGTTATCGGTGAACCGCTGCTTATTTGTTATCAATGAAAGGAGTCAGGTAGGTGAGCATATCTTTGTGGCTGTTGGTGGTGGTGAGGGATGATTGTTTGTGCCATAATAGGTGGCTACTGATTTGTTACCGATGCAATGGTTAGGGTGGGTAGGTGTGTCCTGGTAGCTGCTATTGGTGGTGGTGGCAGTGGTAAGGCCTGACTGCCTGAGAGGTGTGGTAGGTCTGTGGCCGTAAGACTGAACACAAACTAAAGTTTTATCAGGTGTGCTTGCTTCTGAACACACACACACACACACACACACACACACACACACACACACACACACACACACACACACACACACACACACACACACACACACACACACACACACACACACACACACACACACACACACACACACACACCTAGTCTGTTTTTTCCTTCCTCTTCAAAAAAAGTTGTGTTCCCTTCTTTACTAGACTTTCGCGTTTTTCAGTATCATATCAAACTGGAAGTTGGAGTAAACCGATATATCTGCGTAGGGTGTAACCAAATCTTCTTAAATATAATCTGTTAAGTTTACCCTTCCAGTACGGCAGCAATTAACTAGTGTATTTTGGCTAATGTTATAACTTACTTCAGCTTTTGGAAACCCTTCCTTCATCACCCAAGGAGTCAATATTTGAGGGGAAAATTATACGTTCCAGAATCGTCTAAAATGCACGAGGTCATTATAATGCTTTAACTTGTTCAAAGTTTTCCATCTCTCCATCGTGTCGGCTGATATAAGAAACGATTGGCAATAAAATACGGTGCTAGTCACGAAGAAGTGTAAAGACAAGGATGTTAAATTGCAACACTGTCTTTTTCTGGCCATGAGTCACGTGAAATAAGCGGCAAAAGGACAAAAAACTGGACCAAGCTTGAGTAAGAAGGCTATAATGATTAATGAATGATCCTTATTTGCACTTTAAATACTTCAAGAGGACACGTTAACATTATCCCTTAGTCTTAAAAATGCAAAACATTCTGGGGAGAAAAACAAACTGATTCCTCTTCTTTGCTAAGGGTCACACTGTCAACCTGGATGGCAGTGATGTTGGCCTGACCGTGTGAGACAATACCCCCTCCCTCACCACTGTTTGATGACGTAACATGCACACAGGCACATGAGGTGTGTGTGTGTGTGTGTGTGTGTGTCTGTGTGTGTGTGTGTGTGTGTGTGTGTGTGTGTGTGTGTCTGTGTGTGTGTGTGTAGGGCCGGATTAGGTGTGTCCAGCTTTGGTGCAAAATGACCTATGGAACTTGATTCCCTCATTCATCCTTCGTCTGTGTGAAGGAGTGGATGAGGCGTGTTGAGCATTGGTACACAATGGCCTAAGCAACAACAATCCTTCTCCCACAATATATCACCCTCCCTCATACCTCGCGTGTGTGGAGGGTTGGGATGGATGTATAAGGGGCTGGTACACAGAAATGTATATGATGTTACTAGGACGTTAAACAATGAAGACCCCATCTTTGTCGACTGCTGATTCTTGTTAGAGTTTTGTTGGGAGAGGTGGTGTGTCAGGGTGGTGATAAGTCCCGAATAATGGCCACACCGGGGCCAAATAATGAGGATGTTAAGGAGGTAAGATCCGGAGGGCGCCGTACGTCATCGGATCGGCCAACCGAGTCACGATTCACCAGTAAATCAGATAATTGTGGATTGTGGTTCACACTCAGGAGATAAGAGTGAGACAGCACAATATCGCCTCCCTCAGTCTGACCAAAGGGTAAATTCACATTTCTGTTTGTCTTCCTGCCTCCCTCTCTGTGCTTTCCTCTACCTTCCTCCTAATCACCCACAACTTCTTTTCTTCATAGTCTTCACCATGTCACTGCGGTGAAGGTCTTAGGATTCCTGCTGTTGAGGGTTTTACTTATCCAAACAATATCACCTTGGGACAGCCAGAATTAAATGCGAAACAAATAACCGACAGAGAAGAATACTGGACGATTTTTCATTTTCCAACTACGTCATTTCAGAAACTCGGTAACTTGAACAATGTCGTTTTTTATTTTGTTAGATGCCTAATCCCAGAATCGAGACAAAAATCCCTACGCACTTGTGTTTTACTGTCAGATGTCCACTCCCGGAGTTCACCTGGAGTAGACGCAACATAATTTTCACATTATCAAAATCGACACCAACCCCTTCTTGATCTCTCCAGCCGTCCTTCTCTTTTGTACTCTACAATTTCACGATTTTTCCACTTCATTTTTGGTCTTCCTCTATTTATTCTTCCACCACCCCAAGTTACAGGCAACATCGGGTGAAAATGGGAGTGTACAGTGGAAAAATGCTTCGGTCTTGTGGGTTATATGAGAATGTTCTGAACTGAAGGTAATTTGTGCTGGCGATTTACATGGCTTATTATTGCGCGTAATATTTGCAGTTGCAGCTACCTTATTACTCTCCATAATCTCTGTCCTTGTTCGACCTTGCTTTTAGCGAATAACAAGTCTGGCTTAAGCTACCTCCATTGGTTTCCATAATATATGATCTTATTTCACCATGCTTTCTCTATATAATGATATTAGTTTGCTTGGGCTACCTTGTTCATCCCCACTACCTATTTCGACTGACCTTGCTCTTTGTGTATAATAGCATGGTATCATATTGAGAGAACAAGCGGATAATAACCGAAAAAGAGGCTAGGAACAGGCAGCCTCGAACTGTGTTACCCTGTGTCAATCATGTCACTCAGCGATGAAAATGGAATGTGGACTGCCAACGCTAGAACGTATGTAATTGGATAATTTGCTCTGCCTATTGTACTGTATGACACCTCTATCAGGCATTGCTTTGGTCTCTGGTCCTAGATGGGCTAATATATATATATATATATATATATATATATATATATATATATATATATATATATTTATCTTTATATGGATAGATAGATAGATATATCTATATATATATATATATATATATAGATATAGATAGACAGATAGATATAGAGATATATATATATATATATATGGATAGATAGATAGATATAAATATATATATATATATGGATAGATAGATAGATATAAATATATATATATATATATATATATATATATATATATATATATATATATATATATATATATATATATGCCACTAATCCTTTCACAGTGACGGACTTCTCAGCTACTGTACTCTGACCATTGGAAGACCATGCCATTATGATTCAAAGTCGCGTCAGTTTTCACGGGGTTAAGCAGACACCGTACGGTACCAAAAATGCCAACGTTTAGGCAATCTTCTGCTTTGCTTGGCCACTCGAGATTGAACCCTGTGACAAAGTGTCTAGTAAAAGATTATAATTGGCAAAAACTATTAGGGATCATCTGACCTCATAAAAATTGGGTCTTTCAGGGACGAAGACAAGAACCAGATAAGAGCCTGTGTGCTTATATGGTAATCTTGATAAATATTAGTGTACCTCTTTCTCTTATGAATAAACCCACGATGCCAAGCCAAACGAATACACGGATTACATAAAGAACATAGAATTTACGTCGGTTGTTAAGAAAATCTGACATAATCAAGGAGTGAGAATAATCAACGTGCTCCCTACGTGTAACAAGTGGGTTGGTGGACGGTTAATGCCCCTCCCTGTAAGACAAATAACTCAAAGTCAAATGGCTACCCCTTACGGGATTATGGCGTCTGGCAATAGATAGACAATAGATAGAATAATCACAAGTTGGATCACTATCTGGCCTAGGATTGAAATCTAACATTTCCATGCTCGGGCAGTTTACTTCAGATTGCAGAATTTTTAATGTAAAATTAAACTTGCCAAGAACATGCTTTCCTTAGCATCTCCGATAACAAAAAGATGGGAAGAATTAAGTGGAATCGACATCACAATCAGCATGGCATTAGAAGGACTAACAATGAGTTAATCATTATGCACGTATACCGTAATAAAGAATAATGGATCGTGTAGCGGTCTAAGGCGCCAGAGGGGATGAAAGGTAAGCCCCCTGTGTATAATTATGAAGATACTATCCATTATGCACATACAATGGGGAAAATAATGGATGGTGTACTGGTCTAAGTTATAACAAGGGGTAAAATGTAAGTGTTGCTTATCAGTGCATACATAATGGGGGCAATAATGGATGTTTTTTTAGTCCAAGGTTCACACACACACACACACACACACACACACACACACACACACACACACACACACACACACACACACACAGGCAGATACATACACACTGCTCAAACATGACAACTGCTCTTCGTCCCGCAAACGTGGGTGTAATTGTGAACCAAACGTAAAAGCAGCGAAATCTACGAGAGAAGGGCAATCAGGTCAGCAAGAGAGGTGTGGCGTACCATATGGCTGCTGTGTGATCCCTCGCTGTTTACAAGACATCTCTGTTTGTGTAAATATTGGTAAATCTCTTCTCCTAAAGCTGAAAAAAAGAATGCTGTGGTAGAACGAATAAAAACCATCTTACTGAGGGGGTTAATGAAGGCTAATTCAAACACGTTAAATGAAGTATCTCCAAATGCAATTAACCTGGTGTGTGTGTGTGTGTGTGTGTGTGTGTGTGTGTGTGTGTGTGTGTGTGTGTGTGTGTGTGTGTGTGTGGAGAGAGAGAGAGAGAGAGAGAGAGAAGGGGGGAGGGAGAGGGATATTCTTCCAAGAAGTCTTTCCTCTTCTTGAAGACCTTAATGATTCCAACTACAACCACTCAGGTGAAATAGCCTTTTTGGGAAATATGTAAAAGGTGAAAACATGGCACTTCAAGAGTAGGCCATATTGACATCTGAATGGAAAATGTTTGAGGGAAAACACGGGAATGAACTTAAGGCGTCCAGGACAGAAGGGTAACCTACATCATGTCTATTCTAAGTAACTTCGATTTTTTTGCTTTATGGTGCAGTCTCTCTGGGGTCGGGTTCTTCCCACCGTAGAATATTAGAGAAATGCGAAAAATGAGTTCTGTCTTGTGCGTTCCTTCTCAACCACTGTATCCATTTATACGTTTGACCTGTACCGTTAAAATAAATACTGTACTTAAGCTACTTAAAGTCGCTCTCGTGCTTTTTTCCCGCCCAATGTATCTACTTGTACAGTACTTATGAACTGGACCATTTGATATATACAGAACTAAAGCTGTTTCCTGTGTTTTCCATCTCAGCTAATCAATTCATTTGTACATAAGAAATGTACCGTTACAGATACACAGAACTTAAGCTCTTTCTTGTGTTTCCATTCTCACTCAGTTTATCCATTTGTACCTATGAACTGGATCATTTGACAGAAAATGGAACTCACACCGTTTCTAGCATTTTTCCTGCTTACCAAATTTCTTCCCTTACACTTGTGAAATGGACCCTTAAATTAAAAGAAAACTTGAGCCGTTTTCTTGTATTTTCTTGCTTACTTAAATCCACTTATACTTAAGTAGTACACCTTTAGAGAAATACTCAATTTAAACTCTTCTTTTTCGTCTCCTGCACACCCACATTAGCAACATTTTCTTATAAACAAGTACATACTGGTAAAGACTTTGATGCTTTGTGTGGGCGACTGAGTTTCCCAGGCCCATATTCTCGTCGGTTAAGGAAGCTCCCTAGCACCTCTTCCTAAGTGAGTTATTTTGCTTGTTACATCTTTCCGCATACTTTTGCGTTGCTAAAAATCTTCTCCTATCACAATACTCTGCATAAATAACGTATAAACGATGTTAGCCAGGGGTATCCAAAACTAAAAAGGAAAGGAAGAGGTGTCAGGGAGCTTCCTTAACCAAGAATACGGCCCAGTGTAACCTGGTGGGTGTGGTGTGCAGAGTATATAACCTCCTCTCTCAGCCTCACCTCTGTAAACACACCACAAACTGATCACAGCAGGATTAGAAATACCAGAGATAGAACTTTGTGGTGAATGGACCACTTAAAACACATATAATACAGAAATATTATTAAGCTTTTGACTACGTAGGGTTTCGTTATAATCGCTAAAATCTTCAGAACTAACCTATAGTAAAAATAAATCAATTTCAACATCCCAGTAAAAGGGTTACAGAGACTTTTTCTAGCTCTATGATTACGTACGGTTTCTGGGGGAAGAAAAATATCTTATGTAGCTGGAAAAAATATAATATTTACATTAGAAAATAGCAGTGCATGGGTTAAATTGTTTACAAGTAATGAAATGGATGTGATGGGGAAATTAAGGCATAAAAAGAATTAGCGGTGCAAAGGTTGGGGTATGAGTTGGAGTGGAAATTATTGAACACCGTAACATTATCCAGGGACAATTTTGATAAAGTAAAACTTCCCACGGTCATTGCCCACTAGAAACCGATCTATAAAGGGACCTGAGGTCAAGGTCACTGATCTTGTGCATGTCACCTTAGGTCATCACAGTCTATAAGTCCAGCAAGTTTGGAAGCTCTAGCTTTAGTCCTTCATGGAGAATTCGGTGACATCAGGAATATCCAGAACAGTCCCAACTTTTGATCCCAGGCAAGGCAAGGTCACTGATCTTGTGCGTCACCTTAGATCATCACAGTCTATGCGTCCAGCAAATTTAGTGGTTCTAGCTTTATTCCTTTATGGGAAATTAGGTGGTATCCTGAATATCTGGAAAAGTTAATTTTTTTTCCCCAGGCGAGGTCAAAGTCACTGATCTTGTGCATGTCACCTTAGGTCATCATTGTCTATATGCCATCCAAGTTTGGTGGCTCTACCTTTAATCCTTCATGGAAAATTAGGTGACGTTTAGGAATATTAGGAAAAGTCCCAATTTTTTACCCCAAGCGATCTCAGAGAATAATCAACCAATTGGAACCATACCCTTTTCTGCACTGCGTCCGGCTTAAAGCTCTATTGTAGTAAAATTTTGGCTTCCTAGCTTAAGTGGGCTTGAGGTTCCATTGCTGACTCACTTTCCCGTGTTCCGGATAATATCCGGAAATCCGGTTGATGAATTTCCACCATACTTGACCAAAAGAAGCGGACAGCTATCCAACTAAGTTGGCCAAGTTAGGCCCAACCGCCTTTGAAATATTGCAGTTTTAATATACTAGCAACAACAACATCAACGACAACAACAACAACAACAATAAAAATAATAATAAAAATGATAATAATAATAATAATAATAATAATAATAATGATAATAATAATAATAATAATAATAATAATAATAATAAATGACAAAAACAAGAAAACTTACCACAAGGATGTGTGAAGTTTTAATAACAGACAAAAACAAGGAAACTTCCCACAGGCATGTGGGAAGTTTTAATAACTGCAGGGAAATCTTGGCAATCTGGAGAGAATGAAGAGACAGGACGAAAATAATGATATAAGTATTGTTAAGATACTGTTGTTTACACGATGCATTGTGAGATATGGCATAAAAAAAACTGACATACAGAGATTAAGGCAGACATTAAAAAAAAAAAAAAAAAAAAAAAAAAAAAAGCCAGCAGCAGCCAACACGCCAAGACGTTCCCTGTAAATAACTGATGATGCTTCGAGGCAAAATGTTGTCTCTATATTTACATCAACACATAACTCAGACGCTCTAATTTGTTAAAATTTTGGGTAAATTTGCAGTGAGTAGGTGACAAAGTAACATATATTGGTGGTGCAGTGGAGCTTGTGTCAGGGAGTGAAGAGGCCTGGAGTGTTGACGCAAAGACCCTCTTTGCCACAACTAAGAGCTGCCACATTTTCTTGTCGGTATTTAGCGCACTTAACGTCTTTAAGTTTTACCTGAGTGTATACGCCCAGCACTCAAGCCAGCCAACTCGTACACACACACACACACACACACACACACACACACACACACACACACACACACACACACACAGAATGTAGAACTGGACGTAAGTAAAATATGTATGCTACTATGGCCAATGATCCACCCATATGCTACCAATTGGGCCACAAACATCACACATCAACACTTATGCCCTGATGCCCACGCTTTGCACGGTAACGGTACGCATGTCTCTGTTGTGACAGTAAGGTCCGTGAAGTGAATGTGTTGTGGCTTGGGGGGCTGCAGTGTAGCGTGGGCACAGTGGATTGTCTGTGAGTCGAATTTTGTGTTGAAGTGGGAAAAGGTACTGGCCACATCTTAGTCTGGCTAGGTGCACTTGTGTCTCTCTACGAAGGGTAGCTTTAGAGGGGTCGATGTCTAGTGACCGAGATTAATGGACGCTATTTTACTAGATGTTATGCCTGGCTGTGGTGGCTCTGTGTTTATGTATGCATTTATGAAGTGTAGTAAGACTGAGGAGGAATGTTACTGAGGCATTTTGTGTATGATGTTGAGAGGCTGCAGTATCAAGTTCCATGAAAGGGATGGATATTGAAGTGTAGTAATGATCGACGTTTCTTTCACATTCTTATGATCCTTGACTTCTTCGTATTTTTGCTTCTTGATACTACGTGATCTGTATTTGTAGTCTTTATGAGTCTTGTTGTTATTCAAAGATCTTAAGTTTTGCGCATATCTTAAGCATTTCATTGTTTATTGCGGTTAATACAGATGCCTAGCTTCGGCTCAGGTAATTCACTGTCGTTCTTATGAACCGTCTTTAGACTGTTTTCAGAGACTCCTTCTGTTGCCCAAAAGTGAATGTTTAAGCCATCGAAATAATGAGACGGCTTTGCATTAATGTTGCATTTACTCTGGGAATGGTCGCATGCATACCTAAAATGTCTTATAGTTCTGATGTGGCCTTGCAATGAAATGGACTGGTTAAAGAAAGAGATTTTAGGTTATGTGTGTAACATGTGTCTGTCAGGAGTAATAAGAGTTATATATGATCTGGTGTCTGAGGTAGTCATTCTTTGCTGTCTAAGCCTGTGTTCTAGAGAGGATAGGTACTGTTGGAGCTGGGCTGCCACTTATTGAGTTTTGATGTGTTGTGAAGTTATTGTCAAACTCACTGGCATAGGACAATACTGTTACTGAACGAGAGAGAGACTTGGCAGGCCGGGAAGAAATAGGCCAAACAGTGTGGGTGAAAGGATGGAGTCCTGTGTGACACCAGTAAACAGTACTCCTGGTTTTGGAACTTTGGTTATGGCAGAGAACCTTGCCTATTAGAAGGGAGGTTGGTCAGCCATTTGTTGTCGTTGTCTTCTGTATTTCTGTTCCAGATTTTGCTTACGAGGATAAGTCTAGGTAATTAGGAGGGGTAGTTTCTTACTTAAATTATCTGAGTTCAATCAGTTTGGAAATGCGTGTAGAGGTCGACTGTTTGGGCTAGAATCGATGTTGGGAGACAGACTGAGGGATGTAGTGGATGATGATCTTTAGGATTAGTTTTTCCTTGATTTTCAATGGTGTACGTAACACAATAGTGATCTACAGTATATAATGAAGGGCTGTTGGGTGGTATACCTGGCTAGGCAATAGCGATGATGACTGATTTATTACAGATATCGAGGACTACAGAGGGTCACTTTCACACGGTGGTACAGATATGTCCTGACGAAGAAGCTGTCTTGACATACAACCGGACACGACCCAGACGGAGAATCCACCCTGATATACAAACGACTCTTACTTCTTCCCGCTTCCTCGAAAGGAAGATGACAGGTTGCAATGTCAAGGGAAACCCGCGTTCCTGGAGACACAGTATAGACTGATAGGCAGAGATAATTATGTAGAGCCAGAAATACAGGTAGAGATAAGTAGATGCACACACTGAGTAATTATCAGAGACAGTAGTTGGTTTCTGACAGCGCGCGCACACACACACACACACACACACACACACACACACACACACACACACACACACACACACACACATTATAAGGAAATAACACTAGTTTAATTCCGCCAAAACATGCGGACTTCCGCAAGCTAACATGCCAGTTTTTGTTCCACTTTTCTGAGGAGGGAACTGGAAGGCCACAGTTAGCTCAAAAACTGGCCTCCAAATAGTGTTTATTGTAAAAAATCAGAATGTGAGGAAAAAGCTTTACTTTCTGCCCTCCAAAAACACTGTTTGACATAAAGGAAGCTGCACCATTTTTATGAATCATGTGTTTTCTGGCTATCTATCGCCATTCCAAAACCCTAAATTATAAAGCTTTTTCACTTATCATAAAGCTGGAAGATGCTATAGTACAGTGCCTGTCATATATACCTGGATTTCCCGCCCCCCCCCAAAAAAAAAAAAAAAATCCCTTGTTCTCTAGTCAAAGCTTAACAGTGTGTCCAGGTTGTAAGGGAACGTTTGCATAAGCAAAAGTTCGTCAACAATCCTCTGACAGCATTATGTTCTGCCTTCTATATTTCTTACTCTTCCCCAGTGGACAGAGTATCCCTCCTTCCCGGACTCATTTGTTGTGTGCTTCCCATTGCTATAACATAAGAATGGTACTGTACATATATCACCTGTTTGCTACAGCTGGCAGAGAAGTTGCAGCGAAGTATGTGCTCCAGATGCCACAAAATTAACCCTTGCCATGAGCTGAACTTACCGCCTCTTAAATTTATTCCACCACTTTGGTACTAACATAAATTAATATTGCGGAATTTCAGGCAGAATTTGTAACCCTGGGGGAGACGGTGGCCGAGCTTGTAGGGAGGTGGTGATCTACTATCCCACCGAACATAGGTTTGACTCCCAGCTGGGGCAGGGAACAGTTTAAGGATTTGAATTTCGTTCAAGCATACTTGATTGATCAACCAGGAGGCCTGCCGAGTGCCGACATGTTGTAAAAACACTCAGGCTAATACCAATATACCAGTCTTTATGAGACCGCCCTAGCATGAATTAAATATGAGCGGCGAGCGTTAGCGCCGAAGTGGTGACATGTGGAGATGTATGGTACGTAGGTACTGTGGTTGGTACTGTTTTTTCATAAAGTCTAACCAGCACCTAAAATAAAAAAAATGCTTGCACAATATCTTCCCCATCCGTACCGTCTGAGGTACGAGGCAACTTCCGTGCAAGTGTTGGATGACTGGTTTGCCACATTCCTAAGTCATTACAAAAGAGATGTTTCCAGCGCTTCATTACGGATTATTTAGTGACCTTTTACGACATGCAGGGAATGCGTGGGTTAAACTCTTTCCCCCCTATACACGGAATTATTTGTTTATTTATTTGTATTTTGGACACCCCAGTAGTTAGACACCTGATAAACATCCAATTACTCAGAGTCCGATTACTTGGATGAGGGAAGGCGGTATTATATGCTATCATTCGCTCACACATGTGGCTTAAATCTTTAGCATCACTAGCGTGTCTCTGCAGACAACTTAGCGACATACCAATAACCCTCCCGTAGTTTGGTTTGTCTGTACTCATATAAGGCGAGGCAGACCACAAAGACTTGGAGCACCTATAAGAAGTCGAGGAACACAGGTCACTGAAGGGTCCGTAGAAGTGATGTGGAGAGTGGAGGGGACGGGGCGTCTCGAAAGATCAATGAGAAGCAGTAAAACATCTGGGTCTCCTTGACGATGCGAGGTGTCAAAAATGGCGGAGTGAATTATCTAGTCGGTGACAAACCTCCCCCAATCTCATTAATCCTCCCACCTGATGACTTCATCAACTAGAAGTGTCAACGCCAGTACCTCTGCATATCACCTAGCTTCGCGCCGGGACTAGTAGAAGAAGAGTGGAGGGGGTACTTTTAGCTGTAGGTGTGGGAATAACTTGAATGTACAAAAATTCGTGGGCTTAGTGGTTTCTCAATAAACATAATCAGGGGTGGTTGGCACTTGCAGGAAACTTCCCCATTGTCACTAACGTCAGTTTTGGGAAACTGGAAGAGGATTTTGTTTACATTTCTGAAGAATCACCGTTTTGGTTGCTCGGAAATGGGGGTGTTTGTTGCAACATCCCTTGGTTAGTATGAAATAGGTCTAGAAGCTAAGAATATTTAAGGAGGAAATGTTCATGTAAAGCCATGGGTATTGAGGAAGTACCTGTGGTGGAGGATGTTTCCCTGGAACTAGAATATAAACCTCAAGGGTTTAGAAAAAAAAAAAACATATGGGAAAAACGACGGAATTTTAATCAGAGGAGAGTTTGACATTTAGACTTTCATTTAGAGGAATTATATTACTTATTCGGCATGAAATAACTTTTCCTAACTTCCTACTAATAACTTTACTTCTTGCGAAACTGCATCATCATCATCATCATCATCCAGACCTCCTTTCCCACCCTAGGGCAAAGTGAGGAGTAGCAATGTCCAGACAGACCAAATTTGCCCAATCGAATGGGTCACCTTTCCATTCACTCATCATTCAAGCCCCCGGAATCCTGGCTCTATCGGAAACGCCAAAAACATTCACCACGTTTTGTAGCTTCACATAAACGTACCCGATAGAGTCAGTCCGGGTGCTGCCACGTTAAAAAGGGGTGCCAAATCCCTGATCATGCACTTCTCCTCACATTATTCATCCAGCCAGTTCAATTTCTTGTCAGTCCCTTAGCCTCACCGACTTCCAAACCTCTCATCATAAAACACTCAGCCACCGTATCTCTCCACCTTCTCCTTGGCCTACCTCGCCTCCTCCCTCCTTCAAATTCGTTCATAAAGACCTTTTCACCACTCTATTGTTATCCATTGTCTCCACATGACCATACCATCTCAGTACATTCTCTTCGATTCTGGTGTCCACAGACTTCCTTATTCCACATCTTTCACAAATCACATTACTTCGTATCCTATCCACCCTCTGTACTCCACATACATTCCTCAGCAGTCCCATCTCCACTGCTCTCACTCTTGACTTTTCATTTTCATGCCACACTATAGTCCATATCATAAAGTTGGCACTAACACTCCTTCATGAAAGCCTTGTGCAGCTGTAACACTCAAGCCTCTGTTTCTTATCAAGGCCTTCATTGCACCGGCTACTTTTCTTCCTTGTGTCACCCTATTTTCCACTTCTTTTGCACATTTTCCTCTTTTTTTCTATCACTGTACCCAGGTATTTGAACTCTCTCACCAATTACAGTCTCTCTCCATTCACTGTAACATCGTACTGGGAGTAATCTTCTCACTCAGTAACTATCACTTGACTCGTTTACTCTCAAGGCACGATGCTCACAGACATCAGCAAAACTCTGCACTAGCCTAACAAGTTCTTGTCCGGTATTTGCAAGCAGTACTGCATCATCAGCATACAACAAATTTGAGACAGTCCATCCTTCACCATTCATTACCAACGCCATCTCTCTCTCCATTACTCGTGTTTTTACTTGTCTTATCACCCCATCCATATATATACTGAACAACCATAGAGACATCACACAACCTTGTCGCACGCCCACACCGACCGTGAACCATTCACAGAGATGCCCATTTACCCTTACACTCACTTCACTACCATCATAAAAACTCTCGACGGCACCTAGCAGTTTACCATTTACACCATACATGCGCTAAACTTTCCACAGTCCTTCTCTGTCCACTTTGCCGTATGCTTTTTCCAGATCCATGAATGCCATAAACCCCTTATGGTCCTTCTCACAAGCCTTCTCTGCTATCTGTCTCACAGCAAATATTTGATCCACACATCCTCTGTCACACTGAAAGCCACTTGTTCATCACTCACTAGGACTTCTGATGTCTCTCTTACTTTCTCTGTAATAATTCTTCCACATACCTTCCCTACCACACTCAATAAACTTATGCCACGATAATCCTTGCACTCACTTCGCTCACTTTTATTTTTATACAGGGGCGCAATCACAACCTTTTTCCACTCTGCAGACACAATTTCACTGATCCATGCCTTCTTACATATCTCCAGTAAGCACTTCATTCCACTCTCTCCAATACAATTAATCATCTCTGCATACACCTCATCAACCCCAGCTGCTTTCCCATTTTTCAGCCGCTTCACAGCACTTTTCACCTGTGCAAGAGTCACGTCTCTTGGCGCTGCATTCCTTCTCTGCACACCTCCAAAACCAATCATATTTACAGTCGCTCTGCTCTCTTTATTCCCATTCATCAGGCTTTCAAAATATTGTATTCATATGGTCCTTACTCCATCCCCCTGGGTTAATAATCTACCACCTACATCCCTCACACCATCACATTTCTTTCCGCTTTCACTTCTACATTTCCGCAGCTCTTTCCAGAATAACTTTCTATTTTCAGAGTAGCTTGCATTCATTTTTCTTCCTAGGTCATGATTTACCTCCTTCTTTTTCTTCTTCACTAGTCTCTTTACGTGCTTCTTGCTCTTCATATATTCAGTTCTTATTTCAACTGAACCCCTGTCCTGTAACCACTTTAGCCACTTCTTCCTCTTTTCCTCCACTGCTCTCTTAACCTCATCATCCCACCATGCCGTACCTTTGTTCTTTGTTGTTACTCTTGCCACATGCTTTAGCATTCCTGACTAAGCAATCCCTATTGTATATGCATTCCACAGGCTGTCCAGATCCATTTCATTCGAATTCACTGATTCTAACTCCTCCTGTTCTTTGGTCCTGTAATCATCTGCCATTTCTTTGATCCTCAGATTCTCAACTTTCAATCTTTCTCCCTGACTGCTCCTCTCTCTCCTGATCCACTTCAATGCTCTCAGCTAAACTGAAAATTATGATAATTATTTAACTGACGTAATATATATATCTTATGATAAAATGATCATACAAAACACATGAACCGCACTATAGTACAAAACATTTGAACCGCGCTATAGTAAGTTATAATTTTACTGAGTACCACTATCAACACTCTTCGAACCTTTCAAGTGCTGTGAAAATGAAAGACAAAATGGTAATAATTTATAAATATACAAAGAAGGGTAAGCTTTCAAAGATCAACATTAGTTAACCAGCCACGTGCCAGTGCCGTTTTATAATGGTTTAAAATAAAAAACTTCACTGTGACCGCATTTTTCAAGATTTGCTGGTAAAAATTGACAGGCATGTAAGGTAACTGTTCCTCTACCATCCACCAGGCTGTCAAGGACATACACTCACTCGTTCCCCCCTCACACTTGCTCTGCCTCACTCTGCCTGTGTGCCTCACCCAGTAGGCTACTGTACATAGTGAAGGCATTTTGTAAATATTTTCATGTAAGTGTAAGTTGTAAATATTTTCTTGTAAGTGTAAGGACTACACAGTGAAGTCAAGTTGTAAATATCTTCTTGTAAGTGCCAGAACTGTAAGTAATGAAGTCAGGTTGTACCTATCTTCAAGTAAGTGTAAGATAATGCATTCACAGTGGGAAAGACATGCTAATTGTGATAGATGCTGAGGTAATAAGTAATCAGAAAAGTGTGCTGAACATTGCTATACCTTCCCAGCATAAATACCTGAGTATACCTTACATAGAAAACAGCTTTCTCTCATGTATGTGGTGAGCGTGAGAGAGCAGCTATACCTGTACACGAGTATGCAGGACTCAATAAAACTCATTTCCGAGCCTCGGTGAGCATTTTAATGGCGAAATTCGTTGTTTCCACATCAAAATCTATCATTTTAGCCAAAAAAAAAAAGGTCAAAAAATGGCCGGCACTGGGGTGACCCATAGGGCTAAAATCAGCTGGCACGCGGCGGGTTAAGAAGATCTAAAATACAGGTAGGAAAGTGAAAAAGCAAAAAGAAGACATGGCAAGAATGTACAAAACAGATGAGCTGCAAAACGGAGAAAATGAACATGAAACAGACATACAAAAAAAAAAAAATAGACAGACAAAGCATTACCTGAAAAACTATCAAACCGTTAAAGAAAAGTAGACATGAGATGAGCTGGAAAAAAAAAAAACATAAATGGGGGAGATAGGAATCTAACAAAAGCATACAAGTGGAAACAAATGAAGTGATAGAAAAAAAAAAAAAAAAGCTTTCTCAGCCTGCCCTCCATCCTCCCCTTCCCTCCCGGGTACACCTTCCTTATCACACTCATCACGACATCGGGGTGTTTTGTGGTCACTGATTATCTCTTATGGTCGGGCAGTCTGACTTTACATCTCTCTCAGTTCTAATTCTCACTTTACTTCTCAAGTTAGCTCTTCTCTTTCTTTTTTTTTTTTCTTTTTTTTTTTTTTTAGAAATCTCTCCATTCACCTCACTATTTTGGTTTCTTAGTGGTGGGTGGTGGCGACCATCATCATCTAACCTGATGTAGTGCTCCATACTTTCTCTATTACCTTTATCATCCCTTTCTGTGTCTGCCCTACTCTCTTCCTATTTCTCCCATCCCTCCGGTCGCTTTTAATTACTCTTCTTTCTCTACGTTGTGTGATAAGCCTAATGGTTTCATGCAACACACAAAAAAATCAAATCTGGGTGGTTACCTCATAACCAAATTAAAGGGGTGATATGGAGTCTACTATGGTGTGCCTGTTAACTGGTTGGAGAGAAAGAAATGCATTGTCCATCCAGGAACCAAACCCCCACACCATTACCCGCACTGCACCGTGGCGAGGCGCTGTCTACCGCAAAGGAACATATTTACACTTCACAGGACTGCCCTACAGGCAGAATGGATGAATGATGTAGAAACGGATGGGGGGAGGGAGGCGTGGAGCTGAAGGATATGAGAGAGAGGATGATGACAGAATGGACTCTTGAGACAATGATTCACTCCATAATGGGCTCACTTGTAAAAAACAACTAACGACTTACAAATTGGTTGTGAAAGTCTGAGGGTGACAGAGAAAGCGAGCACAAGGAATGTATTTATCTCTTCAACTATCTAATTCCAGACTACCAACCCCAAAGATGATCCAAGGTGGCAACAATAAAAACGCCTTCAAGCCTCTCTGTAACAATTCATTATATCTATCCCTCACTTCTCCCCGTCCAGTCGTCTTTCTTCATGTTCTTCTCCACGCTCATTAACACCTCCTAGTCATCAGTGTTGGTATGTGTGTGGTGCGAGGTACGGTGTTAGGTGTATTGTGGGTAAGATCTGTGACCGCATTGAGGCTGAGTGGCAGGCTCTTTCGTGGGGGAGTTGGGATGGTGATGGAAACAGAGGCGCAGGCACGCAGAAAGGGTGAGAGAGAGAGGAGGTGGAGAAGTGATGGCTTAAGAGTGTGGGAAAGGCGTGGATTGGGAGGTAAGGAAGGTGTAGGCTGGGAGGGGTGCAAGCGACGTTAGGAAGGTCTCTGCTGAAACGATTTAGTTAGGGAGGTAGGGAAAGTGTAGGTTGGGAAGGATGAAGTTAGGGAGGCAGGGAGGGTGAAGGTTGGAAGGGGTGAAATTAGGAAGGTAGGGATGGTGTAGGAAGAAAGGGGTGTAGTTAGGGAAGTGGGAGAGGGGTGTAGGTTGAAGGATGTGGGGTGAGATTTATGTGTTCGGTTGAAATTGAATAACTCTTTCAAAATGTTAGAAACTTTAACCACCGCACGACAGGTAAATTAGGTAAGAGGGTATGGGAAAGGAGAAGATGGCTGGAGGGAATGGTAAAGGTATGATGTGTAAAAGATAATTATGTTGGTAGATGGCAAGCCTGTGTAAGTAGAGATAAGTTGGTAGAGACGTGTTAATAGTAGTATATTTTGTAGACTAGTTAAGCCAAGGGAAAAATACTAAGGTGAGAGGAAATATGAGAGAAGAGTATACCAAACACAAAGGATTTATACACAGAGGTAAGTAGATATCTAAAGCAATGTAGCTGTTTAGTGCAGGACTCTCTCGGTTCTTGGAAGACCTCTAAGTAAACTCGGCATAAAATGACCCCATCAAGAACCCGACGTCAGGGTGCCTGGTCTCTTCGAGGGATTGGCCAAAATTACTGTAGTTTACAACGTGAGCTGGCGTGTGTATTGTCAGGCACTGGGCTGGGTGACGTACGACCCATAAGTAAAATTGGTATACGTTTTATTTATTTATTCATGCATTTCATTACTGTTATTATTATTATTACCGGTATTATTATTATCATTATTATTATTACTATTATTAGTATCATTATTATTATCATTACCATTTGTAGTAGCAGCAGTAGCATTATTATTATTATTTTTTTTTTTAATTATTATTATTATTTTAGCTTTGGACCCTAAACGATGCTGTCTCAAGGGACAACTTAATGGACTGCTAGGAAGGCCCTTGTAACTGTTCTGGAGATCTATGGGGAATCAAAGGGTTCATTTCAAAAGGATCCCTCAGTAACCCAGTGATTAAGGCGTCCGGCAGATAATGATAGTCTCAAATGTGCTTAATAAAACGTGAATCCAGGATGCTTGTGTACAGATATGTGAGGAAAGAGCTGTAAACACAAATGCATAGATAAGTAAACAGTATGTATGGTACACACATCCACTAACATAGGCCTAAGTGGATTTTGACTGGTTGACGATTCTGAAGAATTGATCTTCAGTGCCAGTACAGGCATGTCTTAAGTGCATATCAGGTCTCTTCTGTGTGTGTGTGTGTGTGTGTGTGTGTGTGTGTGTGTGTGTGTGTGTGTGTGTGTGTGTGTGTGTGTGTGTGTGTGTGTGTGTGTGTGTGTGTGTGTGTGTGTGTGTGTGTGTGTGTGTGTGTGTAATAAAGATATTTTCACATTACCTGAGCACCTCATTAACAACTTCACACTTAGCCGCCATATAAGGAGAAGGGAAGGTGCAGGGCGGGAGAGAGACACCCACCCATTCCTCGTGTCAGCTTGTCATCACTGCCTCATTTGTTATCGTGTCATTCATTCTTTCATACTTTCTCCACTCATCTTTCCTCCTCCCTCCTCTCCTTCTCCCACATATCACTTTTCCTTCCTTACCTCCAGCTACCCTACACCATTTGTTTCCTTCCTTTTATCCTTACTCCATCCATCTTCATAATACCGTAGACGACATAATGGTTAACACTGACTGAACGACGTATAATAGGTCATCTAAGCTAATATTATAACTCTTTATTCCTCTTGTGACATCTCATTTTCAGATGAGGAAGCATCTCCAGGAACGGATTTG
>NC_136960.1:19200311-19235311 GCF_032717465.1 Coenobita brevimanus
CAAGACACATATATCGACCTAAATTATATTTACCTGTAGAGGACAGGTCTAACC
Source organism: Coenobita brevimanus (assembly GCF_032717465.1). Taxonomy (NCBI): domain Eukaryota; kingdom Metazoa; phylum Arthropoda; class Malacostraca; order Decapoda; family Coenobitidae; genus Coenobita; species Coenobita brevimanus. The sequence continues at coordinate 19,200,366 of NC_136960.1, forward strand.
CTAAGACCACGTCGGGTATCCAGTCGGAGCTGCTTGGTCCTACTACTGGACCCAGCTGTAGATAAAACCCAAGGGAGTGTATATTCTGTTTGTTTTAGTTCCTCTCTTGGATCATCTCGGGTGCCCAGTAGGAGATAATGACCCCCCTAGTGGATCAAGTGTACATGGAACCCAAGGGTATCGTCCTACTGTCTGTTGTATCCATTAGATCACCTATGTAACAGCTCAGTATGGGCACAAATCATGTCGCTGGGGGCTGCAATCTGACAAACTCCTGTGGTTCTTGCTGTCACCACCACCAAGGCTCTGATAAGAAACTTGCTGGACAGTGACACAAACACACACATACATTTCCCTAACCAAGATTAACCTGCACCGTTATCCACATACCCCTGCACTACCTCATACACAATCATATATATTGTACTCGATCTTCAGGCTTTGCACTGTACACTGAGCCAGTCGGTTCAGCAGAATTCCCCTGAATTCCCATCACACACATTGGTCATGACCAGTGAGTACAGAAACTGATTATAAGGTCAGACGAAACTCCCAATTTTTGATGGGCTATTCGGTATAGTGATTTGGCCACATTTCATACATATTAATTATCTGTTATGCCTGCCTTGCAGTATACGATTATTATAATGAGTGTGAAATGAATATGTTCTTTATCACCAGTACCAACACACCTGTAGTATGGCGTGGATTATTATTTCTTACCGTTGCAGTACCAGAAGTATTTCATAGGTTGCATGGAACCAGGCAACGGCAGCAGGAATAGGAAAGAGGTTATTGTTTTTAAAGGACGAAATGACAAGATGTCTGCCAATATTACCCAAAAAAGTGTTAATAATAAAAACATTCTCTCTCTCTCTCTCTCTCTCTCTCTCTCTCTCTCTCTCTCTCTCTCTCTCTCTCTCTCTCTCTCTCTCTCTCTCTCTCTCTCCTCATTTATCTGTTACATAACTTAAATCTTCCTTCTTGAATCAATATTTTTTCCCGCGAGTAACCTTTAATGGTACAATGACTGTCGATACTGATCGTGTGTGTGTGTGTGTGTGTGTGTGTGTGTTTCCCCATTACGTCAACCCACGACTCCCATTAACTCGTACAGGTATTTACAGCTAAATTAAATTGTATACTATGTGCTGACTAACCTCCCCGTCCTCCTCCACTTCCTTCTCCTCCCTCACATTCTAATCAATAACTCTTCTTCCTCCTCCTACTCAATAACTGTTTTCTTCTCCTCCTCCTCCTTTTCTTCCCATACTTAATTCTCCTTCTACTTACCCTCCTGTCCACAGTACACACGTGTAATTTTCTACCCCCCTGGCTGTAGCGGGGTTTCAAGAATACCTTACTCCCCCAGTATCCCTGCTTGTCGTACGAGGCGACTAAAAGGGTTGGTGGTGGGTTAGTGCCTCACCCCGTAAAAAGAACTAACTAAAAAAGCGAACAAAGCGCCTCGGACCCGGACGGACCATACGTTGACGACTAAGGAACGGACGAAGGATATTCTTAGGGTGGGAACGTGGAATGTGAGAGGAGTGAATGATGAAGTAAAAGAGAGAGAGAGATTGTTCAGGTGCTTGAGGATGCAAAAGTGAATATATGTGGATTGACTGAAACTAAATGGGAAAGTGAAAGGGTGAGAGAATGGGAATATGGTTTAGGTATATGTGCAGGAGTCAATGAAAATGAGAGGGCAAGAGAGGGAGTATGTCTGATGATAAGCAAGAAGTGGAAGGAGAATATAAGAGAGTATGGAACAGTGGGTGCAAGGATTGTATGGGTGAGGATGAAAGTAGGTATACAAGCGTGGGCGATTGTATGTGTGTATGCCCGAGACAGAGGATCGAGTGGCAAGAGTGAAAGATGAGTTTTGAGCGAGTGTAGAAGTGTGTATGGACAAGTTTGAGAGGAGCGAGAGAGTGCTGTTGATTGGAGACATGAATGGCAAAGTTGGGAATGTTCGAGTGGAAGGAGTGGTTGGTCAGTGGGGTGTGCCAGCTGACGTAGATGGGAATGGAAGTGCTTTGGTGGACATCTGTGCTTGTAAGGGGTTGGCAATAGCCAACACCTACTTTCGGCATAAGATGATCCACCGGTATACATGGAGAGTAATGAGGAGGATGGATGGTGAACTTGTTGAACGAAAGGCGATGATAGACTACGTGTGTGTGGATGAGCGAATGAGAAGGCAAGTGTTGGATGCAAGAGTGTGGAGAGGGTGGGGGAATGGAGTCTCGGACCATCACTTAGTGATGGCCAAGGCAGAGTTGCAAAGAAAGTGGTTGAGGAGACGAAGGGGAAGACAGGAGGAAGCAACTCCTGTGAGAAGAGTGGAGAAATTGCAAGATAGTGAGAAAAAGACAGAGTATAAGAGCATAGTGGAAGAAAGACTGGGAAGGTATGAGCTAGAGCAGATGGAAGGGGTGGAAGACGAATGTAAGATATTCACGGAAGAGATAGGCGCAGCGTGTGAGGCGGTTTGTGGAGTGAGGAGGAGATGCAAGGGTGTGCAAGGGACAGCATGGTGGAATGATGAGGTGAAACGAGCTGTGGAACAAAAGAAGAAGGCATATAGTGAATGGTTAGCGAGTAGAGGTAGGGGAGAAGATGAGAGAGAGAAGAGAGAGGTATATGTGAGCAGGAGAAGGGAGGTTAAGAGACTGGTGAAGGAGAGTAAAAAGAAAGTGGATGAGGAGTTTGGGAGGAATCTGAGTGTGAAATGGAGGGAGAGTAAGAAATTGTTTTGGAAGGAGATAAAGAAAGTAAGGCAGTGTGAAAGGGGAAATAGTAGGGAGGTGAAAGATAGGAATAATAGATTGTTGGTGGAGAAGAGAGAGAAACTGAGGAGATGGAAGGAGCACTTTGAGGATTTGTTGAATGTGGAGAGTGAGAGCAGTGCGAGTATAAGTGGTTGGGGAATGGCTGGGAGAAGAAGAGATGAGAGGAGGGAGGAAGAGATCAGTAGGGCGGAAGTACTGGAAGTGATGAAGAATATTAAGCTGGGAAAGGCCCCAGGAGTTGATGGAGTGTGTGGTGAAATGCTTAGGTATGGGGGTGAGATTGTTGTGGAGTGGATATGGAAGTTGTGTAGATTGGCTTGAGATGAGGGAAGGGTTCCAGAGGACTGGAAATCAGGTATAATTGTTCCTTTATACAAAGGAAAAGGAGAGAGAGAAGTATGTGGTAACCATAGGGGTATTTGCCAACTTAGTGTGACTGGTAAAATATATGGTAGAATACCCATTGATAGGGTTAGGCATATGACAGAGGAGCTAGTTGGAGAAGAACAAGGGGGATTTAGGAAGGGAAAAGGGTGTGTAGATCAGATATTTGTTCTAAGATGTTTAGTGGAGAAGTATCTAGAGAAGGGAAGGAAAGTGTATGCTGCCTTCATGGACTTGGAGAAAGCTTATGACAGAATAGATAGGCAAGGTATGTGGAAGGTATTAAGAATATATGGAGTAGAGGGGATATTGTTGAGTGCTGTGAAGAGTATGTACGAGGGAGCAAGGGCTACAGTGCGAGTGGATGGTGAGCTGAGTGAGTTTTTTTATCTCAATGTGGGACTGAAACAGGGTTGTGTGATGTCTCCATGGCTGTTTAATATATACATGGATGGGGTTGTAAACGAGGTGCAGGGTAGGGCAGAGGATTTGGGGGTGGCTCTAATGAATGAGGGTGAGATTTGGAAGCTCCCGGTGTTGCTGTTTGCTGATGATACAGTACTGTTGAGTGAAGATGAATGGGAGTTGCAAGGTTTGGTGAATAAATTTGGGACAGTGTGTAGGAGGAGGAATCTGAAAGTTAATGTAAACAAAAGTAAAGTTACGGTGTTTGAGAGGAATGAAGTCACAGAGTGTGCAGTAAGGGTGGATGGTGAGGATATGGAGAATGTGAGTGCATTCAAGTACTTGGGTAGTGTGATGAGTAAGGATGGAACTTTGGGAGATGAAGTGCGTGAAAGGGTACAGCAGGGAAGGAAGGTTGTTGGTACACTGAAAGCAGTGATGAGAAATAGGGAGGTGAGTATGGAAGTTAAGAAGTCACTGCATGATAGTATTGTGATCCCTACCCTAATGTATGGAAGCGAGGCATGGACATTGCAAGAGGGGAACAAGTCAAGAGTGAGAGCAGTGGAAATGAGTTACTTGAGAGGAGCATGTGGAGTGACGTGGAGGGACAGGTTGACGAATGAAGAAGTGAAGGAACGCTGTGGGGTGGATGTGGATGTGGTTGAGAAGATTAGGAGAAATACACTGAGGTGGTTTGGACATGTGAAGAGAATGGAGAATGAAAGACTGACTAAGAGGGTGTATGTAGGTGAGGTGGAGGGAGGGAGAGGGAGAGGTAGACCGAGGATGAGGTGGAGGGATGGAGTTGAGAGGTATATGAGGGAGGGGGGGGTGAGTTGGGGGGAGGGTAGTCAAATGGTGGGTGACAGAGCGATTTGGAGGCGTTTTGTCTGCGGCCACCCTTTGCGGGATTAGGGCGTCTGGCTATAGATAGATAGATAGATAGACTAAAAGTCACATTGAAATTAAAACCTAACAAAATGTGACTTACCTGCACTCATTTTCTCTTTTCCTCCTTCACTCCTTCTTTCTCATTCCTTTCCTCTCTTTTACTCTCTTGTTTGTCTCATCTCCTCTTCTTCCTTGTTCTCAAAGTATCATCAAAACTCACCTAGAAACAAAATAAAAGAGCATTTGAAATGCGAAAGAAAAAAAATCATTACAGGGAAGAAAAGCAAGGCAGTCTCTCTCTCTCTCTCTCTCTCTCTCTCTCTCTCTCTCCTTCCATCCTCACGCCTCACATTCCTTCATGCAACATTGCATACAAGTCTTACTGGAAGCCATCACTATTTCAGTACCTCTCATCCGAAAGTACATGAGATATTTAGTTGATAAATTTTTGTGTAATGTTATTGCTATAAAAAATTATTGAAGGGGGACCTTTATTTTCAGTTAAGGTTTTCGCTAAAAATCTGTTGCTCTAATAATACCGGGTACTGTATTTATTCACTGGCTAAATCAGTGTGAATTAGTTTCCAACATAACCACGAAAACACAGTTATTTTATGTTCCAACTCTAAGTCTCTGGATTGCTATAGACACCGATAAAATATTAATAGGATTTTGACCCATTTACCCCACAATAGCGAAGGAATATCTATAAAAAATAAAAAAAATCCTTTCTTGATGCACTTTCCATCTATCGTTAAAAAAACGGTGAGAAAAAACAATTCATTTTAACTAAAACTACCGGAAACTTTACTGAACTTTTATTTCTGTTTCTTCAAATTGTTACCACAGTTCAGGACCTCCGCCAACACCACCTCCTCCTCCTGGCAAACTAGACTTTATCCTTCCACCTCCACCCTCGCGACCTCACCCAGTCATACTCCACCTTCGCCTCCTCCACCCTCAACTACTCGCATCTCGTCACTCCATCCATTCGTACTCCACCTTCGCCTCCTCCACCCTCAACTGCTCGCATCTACACCACATCATATTCTTGTTCCTCATCCAGTCTTGTAATGGAGGTCACACCTACTATGTTTCCATCTCCCAATTTCCTCACTTAACACTCCCTCACACATCAAGCATTCCCTCACACCTCATACTCCCCTCTCCCCATCCCCTCAGATCTAGCCTTACAACTGATCCTCCCCACATACTGCAATAGTCTCAGTGTCATTTCCCTCTCTTCCCTCATCTTGTCCCGTCATATCTAGCCTCCCACACCTGGCCCTTCCCTCCCCATATCTTATAACTCATCAGTATCACCTTTCCCTTCTTTGTCTCTGCCGCTAATCTCACCTTTTTTTTCTCCTGGAATGTATCACTGCTTCCCTATTTCTCACACCTTTCATCTCTCTCTCTCTCTCTCTCTCTCTCTCTCTCTCTCTCTGTAATGTAATGCGAGGGTATAGTTTGGTGTAATGTAGTGATGTGACGGTGTATGCGTGGTGTGGTGTGGTGTGGTGTGGTGTGTGAAGTGAAGATGTGGAAACATCAGTTTGATGTGCCACCAAACACAGTCAGCAGTGATAGAGGTGGTGGTGATATTCTGAGTGTCAGACGATGATCGAGGTGGTAGTACTGTTATACAATGGTTATGGAAGTGGTGGTAAAGAGATGGTTGTTGTGGCTGTGTTGGGGCGGTGATGGCGGTGGCAGTGGCGGTAGTGCTGTGGGTATTATATGTATTAGTACTGTGAAATCCCTGGCTGTGGAAGTGGTGATAAAGTGACTGCTGTTGTGGTTATTGTAGGGTAGTGATGGTGCTGATCTAAGTGGTGAGAGCGGCGGTGGTGGCTGAAGTGATGAACCCGCCATGGTGTTGTAGTAGTAGTAGTAGTTGTTCCCTAGGCAGTCTGGCCGAACAGCCCCGAGTCCCTTAGGAAGGTCACGGCCGAGATCGGGCTTTCCCACAGAGTTCTCAAAGAGTGTATGTTGTGTTGTTGGCGTAGGTGATTGTGTGCAATGCAGTCTTCCATGATGTCCTTAAGAGTATGGAGTGCTGTGTTGTATCCTGGATAGGCATCAGCGACGGAGTCATCCAGCCTCTTCTGGTAGCTTAAGAGGGCTGGATGGTGCCCACATCTCAGCCTGGCCAGGTGGACCCTGTCCTCACGAGGGAGATAGGATTCAGAAGGGTGGATGTCAGGAGGCCGTGCATGCAGCTGTGTGTTGTTTTTAAGTGACTGAATGGAGCGGCGAGTGATCTGAGTGTGGATATGCTTCTGGAAGCTGGTCTGAGGTGGGCGAGGGGGTAGAGATGACAGTATTTTTGTATGGTATCGTGTGCTGGGTGTTGTTTTGATGTTCCTTGGTGTGGGTGGATGTGCTGCCATGTAATATAGTGGTTGTTGTGGGTTTGTGGAGGCTGCAGCAAGAAACTGGGTGCCTCTCATGTCTAGGTGATCCTTGACTTTGAGGACTTTGGTTTCTTGATGTAGGTAGACTGTGGGTGTAGTAGCTGTGCAGCCTGTGATTATTCTTAGGGACTTGTTCTGTATGGTCTGTAGAGTGTTGCAGTGTGTTTTGGTGAGGTTAGGAGCCCAGGCAGGGCTTGCATAATTCATCACTGAACTTATGTATTGTTTGTATACTGTGGTGGTGGTGGTTTCTTTGTTGTGTTCGAATGCCATGGTGTTGTAGGTAACTGTGGTTCAGAAGTGGTGGTGGTTGTGGTGAATCCGTTATGATAGCAGTGGTTGTAATACAGTTCAACTATAATCCCATGTGTGGTGGTGGAGGCTGTCACAGTAAAGTTGCCCCGAAACAATTGCACTCGATCCATAATTTATACACCACACTACCCCTGCCACCCACACCTTTACACACACACAGTAATACCCCCACTACACACACACACACACACACAATCCAAAATAATGTCAGGCTGTCACGTAGGTCACTACCACATAACTCGAACTGTCACTAAATGCATGACTATCGGGTCACCTTAACATTGACATCCGCTGTAAATACTTGTTGCAGCGGCGGCGGGAGCGGCGGCGGCGACGGCAGCAGCAGCAGCAGCAGCAGCAGCAGCAGCGACGATAATAATAATAATAATAATAATAATAATAACAGTGTTTATTCACTGATGCCATGGTATATATATATATATATATATATATATATATATATATATATATATATATATATATATATATATATATATATATATATATAAAGTTCCATTTTATTTTATTGTATTTTTATTAAATTTTTTCTTGGTTTTATATTCTTTTTACCTTATAAAGAAAACCCTAATCTAAAGACCCTAAAACTAATCACCTAACAGACAAATCGCTAACCTATACTAAATCCTACAGAGACAAATAGCTAGACCTACACTAATGGTAAAAATACCTCGACTAACATACTTTTTTTTTTTTTTTGCTTATTTTTTTTCGGGTCTATCGATCATATGGGCCAAAGCCCCTGGTCATTAAGGCCGTATATATATATATATATATATATATATATATATATATATATATATATATATATATATATATATATATATATATATATGTATATACTTATAAACATATATACATATATATAACAACATATATATATATATATATATATATATATATATATATATATATATATATATATATATATATATATATATACACATACATACATACACTCACACACGCTTTCATGCATATATACAGACACACTTTCATGCACACACACACACACACACACACACACACACACACACACACACACATATATATATATATATATATATATATATATATATATATATATATATATATATATATATATATATATATATATATATATAATAGATTTCATTTTATTTATTTTTTTTGTATTTTTATTTTTGTAAATTTTTTCTTGGTTTTATATTTTTTATACCTTATATTATAAAGAAAAACCTAATCTGAAGACCCTAAAACTAATCACCTAACAGACAAATCCCTATCCTATAGTAAATCCTACAGAGACAAATAGCTGGACCTACACTAATGGTAAAAATACCTCGACTAACAGAACACCATCGACTGCAGATATGTAATGCCTTTCCACATGACATACCTGCACTCATCACCTGGTGACTATCAGTCGAGGCACAACCTAATATAGGGGACATTAATATATGAAAGGGAACCAGACGAGTCAGGAACATTTCCATATATGTCAGCTGTCGGCCCTAATTAGAATAACTTAAGCAAGATCTATCTATCTATCTATCTATAGCCCGACGCCCTAATCCCGCAAAGGGTGGCCGCAGACAAAACGCCTCCAGGTCACTCTGTCACCCACCATTTGACTCCCCTCCCCCCAACTCACCCCCCCCTCCCTCATATACCTCTCAACTCCATCCCTCCACCTCATCCTCGGTCTACCCCTCCCTCTCCCTCCCTCCACCTCACCTACATACACCCTCTTAGTCAGTCTTTCATTCTCCATCCTCTCCACATGTCCAAACCACCTCAATGTATTTCTCCTAATCTTTTCAACCACATCCACATCTACCCCACAACGTTCCTTCACTTCTTCATTCGTCAACCTGTCCCTCCACGTCACTCCACATGCTCCTCTCAAGTAACTCATTTCCACTGCTCTCACTCTTGACTTGTTCCCTTCTTGCAAGGTCCACGCCTCGCTTCCATACGTCAGAGTAGGGATCACAATACCATCATGCAGTGACTTCTTAACTTCCATACTCACCTCCCTATTTCTCATCACTGCTTTCAGTGTACCAGCAACCTTCCTTCCCTGCTGTACCCTTTCATTTACTTCATCCCCCAAAGTTCCATCCTTACTCATCACACTACCCAAGTACTTGAATGCACTCACATTCTCCATATCCTCACCATCCAACCTTACTGCACACTCTGTGACTTCATTCCTCTCAAACACCATAACTTTACTTTTGTTTACATTAACTTTCAGCTTCCTCCTCCTACACACTGTCCAAAATTCATTCACCAAACTTTGCAACTCCCATTCATCTTCACTCAACAATACTGTATCATCAGCAAACAGCAACACCGGAAGCTTCCAAATCTCACCCTCATTCATTAGGGCCACCCCCACATCCACTGCCCTACCTTGAACCTCCTTTACAACCCCATGGAGACATTACACACCCCTGTTTCAGTCCCACATTGAGATCAAAGAACTCACTCAGCTCACCATCCACTCGCACCGTAGCCCTAGCTCCCTCATACATACTCTTCACAGCACTCAGCAATTTCCCCTCCACTCCATATATTCTTAATACCTTCCACATACCTTGCCTATCTATTCTGTCATAAGCTTTCTCCAAGTCCATGAAGGCAGCATACACTTTCCTTCCCTTCTCTAGATACTTCTCCACTAAACATCTTAGAACAAATATCTGGTCTACACACCCTTTTCCCTTCCTAAATCCCCCTTGTTCTTCTCCAACTAGCTCCTCTGTCATATGCCTAACCCTATCAATGAGTATTCTACCATATATTTTACCAGTCACACTAAGAAGGCAAATACCCCTATGGTTACCACATACTTCTCTCTCTCCCCTTTTCCTTTGTACAGAGGAACAATTATACCTGATTTCCAGTCCTCTGGAACCCTTCCCTCTTCCCAAGCCAATCTACACAACTTCCATATCCACTCCACAACAATCTCACCCCCATACCTAAGCATTTCACCACACACTCCATCAATTCCTGGGGCCTTTCCCAGCTTAATCTTCTTCATCGCTTCCACTACTTCCGACCTACTGATCTCTTCCTCCCTCCTCTCATCTCTTCTTCTCCCAGCCATTCCCCAACCACTTATACTCACACTGCTCCCACTCTCTACATTCAACAAATCCTCAAAGAGCTCCTTCCATCTCCTCACTTTCTCTCTCTTCTCCACCAACAATCTATTATTCCTATCCTTCACTCCCCTACTATTTCCCCTTTCACACTGCCTTACTTTCTTTATCTCCTTCCAAAACAATTTCTTACTCTCCCTCCATTTCACACTCAGATTCCTCCCAAACTCTTCATCCACTTTCTTCTTACTCTCCTTCACCAGTCTCATAACCTCCCTTCTCCTGCTCACATATACCTCTCTCTTCTCTCTCTCATCTTCTCCCCTACCTCTACTCGCCAACCATTCACCATATGCCTTCTTCTTTTGTTCCACAGCTCGTTTCACCTCATCATTCCACCATGCTGTCCCTTGCACACCCTTGCATCTCCTCCTCACTCCACAAACCGCTTCACACGCTGCGCTTATCTCTTCCGTGAATATCTTACATACGTCTTCCACCCCTTGCATCTGCTCTAGCTCATACCTTCCCAATCTTTCTTCCACTATGCTCTTATACTCTGTCTTTTTCTCACTATCTTGCAATTTCTCCACTCTTCTCACAGAAGCTGCTTCCTCCTGTCTTCCCCTTCGCTTCCTCAACCACTTTCTTTGCAGCTCTACCTTGGCCATCACTAAGTGATGGTCCGAGACTCCATTCTCCCACCCTCTCCACACTCTTGCATCCAACACTTGTCTTCTCATTCGCTCATCCACACACACGTAGTCTATCATTGCCTTTCGTTCAACAAGTTCACCATCCATCCTCCTCATTACTCTCCATGTATACCGGTGGATCATCTTATGACGAAAGTAGGTGTTGGCTATTGCCAACCCCTTACCAGCACAGATGTCCACCAAAGCACTACCATTCCCATCTACTTCAGCTGGCACACCCCACTGACCAACCACTCCATCCACTCGTACATTCCCAACTTTGCCATTCATGTCTCCAATCAACAGCACTCTCTCGCTCCTCTCAAACTTGTCCATACATGCTTCTACTCTCGCCCAAAACTCATCTTTCACTCTTGCCACTCGATCCTCTGTCTCGGGCATACACACATACAATCGCCCACGCTTGTATACCTACTTTCATCCTCACCCATACAATCCTTGCACCCACTGTTCCATACTCTCTTATATTCTCCTTCCACTTCTTGCTTATCATCAGACATACTCCCTTTTGTATTTACATAATTTGTACAAAAAGTGAAGGACTTCGCCCAACAGACCACCATCGACTGCAACTGCCCAATACCTTTCTATATTGCACACTTACACTCATCAGCTGGTGACTGTCAGTCGAGGAAGGGGGTTTAATGTTGGGGACATCAATATTAGAAATAGACCAGTGGGTGGAGGAACTACTTCAAATATGTCAACTGTCAACCCTAATTAATAGTACAATATATACATAACTACAGTCAATAAAAAACAAAACCATATAGTAAAAGTGTCACATCACTCTGATCAGTCCGGTCTCTCTCAAGAAAGCCATCAATTTATCAGTCATAACAATGTCCCCATCACCCAGGATGGTGGAAAGGGTGAAGGGGACGTCTCCTGCGCCGCAGTAATTTATAAGTGAAGCGCGTTCACGAATAAATCGCCGACAGCGCAGGATGATATGACTGATAGATAACACCGCATCACAGATGTCACAGTGCGGTGGGAATCGTTTTTCCATATTAGGTTTCATGTGAGTTATTAAGGTGGCATTGAGCCGTAACCGTGCCAACCCTTTTTCTTCCAGGCGACTGGGACGGTTGGCAATGGCCCAGTCGCCCAGGTACGGCTTACATGTTGGAATATTTAGTCTGGTCCACTGACCTTGCCACAGCAGATTTATTGATTTCTTTCCGAGAGAGAGACTCAACCGTAGATCACGAGGAACGTCCCAAGTCTCCTCGAGTTCTACAGCCGACTTTGCAAGTAAGTCAGCCTGCTCATTGCCGTACATGCGAACCAGGCACCCAGATCAGCGTGAATGACTTGTTGCATGAATGCAACTTATTAATGATGCGACCCTGGATCTCGTGAGAGTCCGTAATACAAGATGCAATTGCCTGAAGGGCTGATTTTGAATCTGAAAATATGACAGATGAGTCATGCCTAGAATTGAGAGCATAGTCTATGGCTTTGTCAATAGCAAAAAGTTCAGAGGTAAACACAGATGTATGAGTCGGCAACCGATACCTGAGGGCACATTCGGTCGACTATACACTAGCACCCACACGTTCACTCGACTTGGAACCGTCGGTGTACAATTGGTGGGACCCCAAGTGATGCATGATGATGTTACGAAACAAGTGGTGGACCTCCGCCTCCGGCGCCTTGGCCTTTGGTGCTGGGAGCCATGATACATCCACTGTAATGCCAGGTGGCTCCCAAGGCGCTATATTTTAAGCACCAACTTGTCACAGTCACTGAGGTCCACACCAAGCTCCTGAGTCAGTAAGTGGAGGCGAACGGCAAGTGGCCGATGCACCCCCCGCAGAAGGTGGTGGTATTGACGCAGGGGGGTACAGGCCACATTGCTGATATTACATTTCCTCGATGTTCTGAGGCCATAGGACCAAGCCAGGTGGTCACGACGAATGCGGAGGGGAGGCACATTCACCGCCACTTCCATACGAGCTACACGGGTACACCGGACGGCTCCAAGACACATTCGTTTCATCGTGGCATCGGATGCCGAGCCATACACCTGTATGCCATAGTCTAGCTTTGATCGAATAAGGGACTTTTGCACCATTAATAAAGATTTTCTGTCGGCACCGCATGTAGTACCCGCTAGGTACTTGAGGACATTTACTGATTTATCACAACGAGCAAGCAAATTATTAACATGAATTTTGAAGTTCATCCGATTATCAAAAATGATTCCCCAAAACTTTACAGAATATTGAAAAGGTACCACCTGGTTATCCAAAGTTAAACACAAATTAGGTACGTTACGATTAGTGAAGACTACAGCGGCACACTTAGGGACGGAAAACTTAAATCCCCACTGCAAGGCCCATTGGTGGACGGAGTCAAGGGCTGCTTGAATCCGTCCAGCCGAAAATTGTGCATTATGGGAAGAGTGCCATATTGCTCAATCGTCAGCGTAGAACGAGTATTTAAGATTCCTGGGGATGGGAGCTGATGACAGAATATCATTGATCATAATCCTAAATAAAGTAGGACTAAGCACACTTCCCTGTGGCATCCCGTTTTCCTGGATAAATATATCCGATGTTACGTTACCGGGCAATTTGACAGAAAGTCCTGTCCCTCAAGAAATTTGAAATAAAAATAGGCAAATTTCCTCTTAAACCATAAGCATAGAGCTTCATTAGTATTCCGTGTCACCATGTAATGTCATAGGCTTTATGGATGTCCAAGAACACCTCTATCATGAATTCTTTATTAGCAAATGCCTCTGCAATACAATGCTCCAAATTCATTAAATGATCTAGTGAACTTCTGTATTTACGGAAGCCACATTGTTGATCATTTAACAAATTCTTCGACTCTAAAACAAAAAGAAGCCTATTGTTTACCATTCGTTCCATGACCTTACATAGACAAGAAGTCAACACAATAGGACGAAATGAAGTGGGATTCTTAAGACGACCAGCCTCTTTGGGTATCGGTATGACGTGCGCAAAGTGCCATGAGTTTGGGAACGTTTGAGACGCCCAAATCTCATTGTACAATCAATCAATCAATCAATCATTTCCTGTGGCACCCTCGGGGATGCATAGGGCCTCGATGAACTCACACCACCACATCCTATCTTGTGCTAACTCCTCAAGATCTCCCCAACACTCATCTCCAGCTTCCCGTCTCATTGTCCTGACCCACGTCTCTTTTGGCCTTCCTCTACCTCTCCTACCAAGTGCCACCCACCCTGGTGTACCTCGTACTATTCCCTGTCTCCTATACACATGTCCTAGCCACTTCCATCGTGAGAATCTAACATATTCATCGATCGGCTGCACTCCCGTTATTTCTCTAATTCTACTATTTGGTATCCTTTCCCACCACTTAACTCCTAATATTCTTCTAAGTGCTTTATTTTCAAACACCAAGAATTTATTTTCCATAGTCACTGTGCTGTACCAAGACTCGTGTCCATAAATTAAGATACTCCTAACCATTACCTTATAAAGTTTGGATTTTTTGTATGCACAGAGAAATTGTTATTATTCCAAATATTTTTAAGCATTCCCATTGCCTGATTAGCCTTCTTTAACCTTTCCTCGAATTCAAAGTTCAAAGAACCATCCTTGGCTAAATAAGTACCTAAATATTTAAACCTATCAACTTGCTTTACAACCATACCTCCAATTACACATTCCTGCGCATTTTCCATATTCATATTGATTATTTCAGTTTTTCCACAATTAATAACCAAACCCACCTTGCGACCTTCACTCACCAAACAGTCCAACACTCTCTGCATCTCTTCTGGCCCATCACAAATCAAAACTATATCATCTGCATACTCTAAATCCAAAAGTTTCCTGTTCTCTCCCCAAAGTATACCTGCACCGGTTTCTGTTCCAACGCGTTTCATAATGTAATCAATGACCAATATAAATAGTAAAGGCGACAGAACACCACCTTGAATTACTCCGAACTTGACTTCAAACGAATCACTCAGACAACCATCAACCATCACTTTACAAAATGTGTCCTCATGCATGTTCATAATGACCCTCACAAACTCCTCTGGTATTCCATAATGTCTTATGATCTTCCCCATAGTCTCTCTCGAAACACTATCAAAAGCCTTTTCAAAATCAACAAAACAAAGACTTAACGGTACTCTCATTTCATTAACTTGCTGCATCAAATGCCTAACTATAAAGATCTGATCATTGCAACCACGTCCCTTTCTAAAATCAGCCTGTTCATCCCTCAGAATACCCTCAACCACCGGCTCCAACCTATTTAACAACACTCTACTGAAAACTTTCAAAGCTATCGGTGACAAAGAGATTCCCCTCCAATTACCACATTCACTCAGGTCTCCCTTCTTCGGAACTTTAACAATTACACCATTCTTCCAAACTGATGATAGTAACCCCGTCACCCATATCTTATTGAATAGCTAACATCTTAATCAGGTTGTCCTGATTAAGATGCAGGATCATACCGTACGTGATGGTGTCAGGTCCAGGGCTGGTGTCTTTACAGGATTTAAGGGCAAGGAGCAGTTCATCTAACGTAAACTCTTGATTGTATGGGGAGTCTACGTCTTCTGTGGCAAAATCTATTAACTGTAGCTCAGCCGTGCTTTTATGGTGTTGAAAACGCGGATCATAATTGGCTGAGCTACTTACATGAGAAAAACTCCTGGCGAGGATGTTAGCAATGTCCACGGGCTCGTCATAGATGTTATTATTGATCTGCAGGGTGGTAATAGGGAAGTATGGGCCTTTATTATTTAATATGCTTATGGTGGACCAGACTTTACTTGATGGTGTTGTATGAGTCACCATGGACACAAAGGACCGCCAGGAGTCACGTTTGGACCTTCTTATTATTCTCCTTGCCTCAGCCCATGCCTGTTTGTATGCAATAAAATTTTCCTCAGTGGGCTGACTATCAAAAATCCTGTATCTCCTATTGCGTTTTCTTAATGCTTGTCGGCAATCCGGCGTCCACCAATGTGCTCTATGCTTCGCATGAACTGTAGAAGTCTTGGGAACAGTAGCCTCAGCTGCGTGTAATATGGAAGTAGTTACATTTTCGACCTTAACATCTATGGTCCCCCCAGATATATCTAAATTAGCGATCCTTGAGAAGGATCCCCAATCTGCTTTCTTATAGTTAAATTTTGGAGGTGGAGGGTCCGAAACGATGTCGCGTGTATAAGAAAGACAGATGGGTAAATGATCACTTCCCAAGGAGTCGTCATAAAGGTCCCATGAGAAATCTTGATGTATACCAGGGGAGGCCAAAGATAAGTCAAAGGCCGAAAAGTTACCAGTACGATCATCTACACGAGTCGCTCTACCATTATTCAGAAGACAGAGGTTGGACTGTAGTATTAGGTCGGCTACTTGCTCCCCACGACCATCAATCCTCAAGCTATCCCATTGATAGTGATGGGTGTTAAAATCGCCCAACACTAACTTATTGTCAGGAAGATGTTCGAAAAGTGAATTTAAAGCATCACTATCAATGGGGCCATGTGGAGGACAGTAAAGAGAGTAAATAGACAGATACGTGTTATTAAATTTTACTCTGCACGAGACAGCTTCCAGAGAAGAATTTAGAATCGCTTCCGTTTGTGGGTGTGATTTGTGTGAGTAAATGGCAACTCCGTGACCTTCATATCTTCTATACGAGTGAAACATACCGTTCGTTCGTTCGTTCAAAGATTTTCTGCAACTTTATTGCAGGCCGGGCCATACATTAGCCCGGTCAGTGGGGTATGGACTGGTTAAAAAATAGTAAGTGGGGAGGACAAGACCTAGGGATTGCCCAGCACACACGTCCTGTCTCCTGACTGGTATCTGTGTTTATAATGCAGTGATACAGAGGACTTAAATCCGGAAGGACACTTGCATGCAAGCACGATCGCACACACAGCAACTAAAGACAGGTAAAACAAAGGAAAAACTCAATTCCATAAACGGTATTTGTTCTGACAAGGTTAAGTTTATTCACCTGCTTCGACATACCTTAAATGACTGATGACATGGGAGGTGAGGAGAGGATGACCGTGAGTGTAGCGAAGGGACTTATGTACAAAGTTCGTTGGTTCTTCACTGATGAGCAGATGGCCACAATACACAAAAGTCATTTGCGTTCTCAGGTCGAATACTGTTCATCACTGTGGAGTGGATGTGGAGTGGTTGCATTGAGGCAGTTCGACAAAATTTAAAATAAATCCATTAGATTAATCAATAATCCTGCCATAACGCAGGACCTTCCTCCATTATCAGTACATCGAGATGTTGCTTCATTACCACTGTTTTATCGATATTTTTACCGTAAGTGCTCTAACGAACTGGCTTCAATTGTGCCTCCCCTTCACAATTTCTCCCGAAATACTCGGGCAGCTGGGAGCGCCCATGAACTCACACTCTCTCCCCCACAATGCAGAACCTCTGCTTATCAAAATTCATTTATCCACAGAACTACTACTCTCTGGAATTCACTTCCTGGGAGTTGCTTCCCACATACATTTAATCCTCTCGATTTTAATTCCAATTGTTATAAGTATTTTATGAATGGAAGATGCCTTTAGGCACATGGACTTATTTTTTTCCTTTGTTTTTCTTTCCTGCATTCACTATAAAAAAAAAAAAAAAAAAAAAACGCGGATTCTCGACTATTAAGAAAGATCCCTAACACATTTTCCTAAGCTATTTATTTTGCTCATTTCTCCCTACTGTCCTCTTTCGTGTGAGGTAAATTCCTCTAATATCGCCTCACTTTACATACATACCGTAAGATATTAACCAGCCATATCTGAAAAAAATTGCTGAGGAAGAGTATAAGTGGCTGGGGAATGGCTGGGAGAAGGAGGGAGATGAGAAGACAGGAAGAAATCAGTAGGATAGAAGTTGTGGAAGCAATGAAGAAAGTTAAATCGGGGAAAGCACCAGGAATTGATGGAGTGTGTGGTGAAATGCTGACGCATGGGGGAGAGATAGTAGTAGAATGGATGTGGAAGATGTGCAGATTGGCCTGGGAGGAAGGTAGAGTCCCGGAGGATTGGAAGTCAGGTATAATTATTCCCTTGTACAAAGGAAAAGGGGAAAGAGAAGTGTGTGGTAATCATAGGGGCATTTGTCTTCTTAGTATAATAGGAAAAGTGTATGGTAGGATACTTATAGACAGAGTTAGAGAAAGAACAGAGAAATTAGTTGGAGAAGAACAGGGAGGCTTTAGGAAGGGAAGAGGTTGTGTAGATCAGATATTCATTCTTAGATCTTTAGTGGAAAAGTTTCTAGAGAAGGGAAAGAAGTTGTATGCAGCTTTCATGGATTTGGAGAAAGCATATGACAGGGTGGAGAGACAAGGATTGTGGAAAGTGTTAAGAATATATGGAGTAGAAGGGAAGTTGTTGAATGCTGTGAAGAGTATGTACGATGGTGCGAAGGCTGCAGTGCGTGTGGATGGTGAACTAAGTGAATTTTTCTCTTTGAAAGTTGGTTTGAAACAGGGATGTGTCATGTCTCCATTGTTGTTCAATCTGTACATGGATGGGGTAATAAAAGAGGTACAAGGTAGGGTAGTGGATGTTGGAGTGGCCCTGGTGAGAGAGGATAGTGTTTGGAAACTCCCTGTACTGTTGTTTGCAGATGATACTGTGTTGTTGAGTGAAGACGAAGGGGAGCTGCAAGGCTTGGTGGATGAGTTTGAAAGAGTGTGTAAGAAACGGAACCTAAAGGTGAATGTAGGGAAGAGTAAAGTGATGGTCTTTGAGAGAGGTGAAGTTAGTGAATGTACAGCGAGGTTGGATGGTGAGGAATTGGAAAATGTGAGTACGTTTAAGTATTTGGATAGTGTGATGAGTAAGGATGGAGGTTTGGAGGGTGAAGTGCTTGAAAGGGTACAGCAGGGAAGAAAGGTTGCTGGTTCCTTGAAAGCAGTGATAAGGAACAGGGAAGTGAGCATGGAAGTGAAAAAAGTTACTACATGACAGTATTGTGATACCAACTCTAACGTACGGAAGTGAAGCTTGGACGTTGTTGGAAGGACACAAGTCAAGAGTGAGAGCAGTGGAAATGAGTTATTTAAGAGGAGCCTGTGGAGTCACGTGGAGAGACAGGCTGACGAATGAGGATATAAAGGAGCGTTGTGGTGTGGATGTGGATGTGATAGGAAGCGTTATGAGGAACACACTGAGGTGGTTTGGCCATGTGGAGAGGATGGAGGGTGAAAGACTGACGAAGAGAGTGTATGTAAGTGAGGTGGAGGGGGGAAGAGGGAGGGGGAGGCCGAGGATGAGATGGAGGGATGGGGTGGAGAGGTATATGAGAGAGGGGGGGTGTGAGTTGGGAGCAGGGCAGTGAAATGGCGGGGGACAGGGCGACTTGGAGGCGATTTGTTTGTGGCCACCCCAAACGGGATTGAGGCGTCTGGCAATAGATAGATAGATAGATAGACATTGTTCATACACAATGAGACGTTGGTAAACATCAGCAGTTGATCGAATGTTTTCGGTAGGCATCGGACCTCCTGTGCACCGATACTTTTGTGACCCATGGTACGCACCACAAATCTCGATCGCAAACCGTGCACCGCAAGTTTTTAAAACGCTTCTATTCCCGGCGAGAGCGTTAAACACTTTCCACATATGTACGCACGAGTAATGTATTTCTCCAGGAGAGAGAGAGAGAGAGAGAGAGAGAGAGAGAGAGAGAGAGAGACCGTATACAAATAGGAAGACTGGCAAAGAATGATACAGCTCTTAGTAGTATTGTGGTGAGGGCGTATGTGGCGACGGTGCAGTGTTACACAGCTTGGGTGTGGTATGGAGTAAGTGAAAGTTAGGTACTGGTATGTGTGTGGTTGGTATAGTGTGGGTAAAACGTGGTGAGATATGGGTGTGGTGTCGTATGGGGAAACCTGTACGAATACGGAAAGTGTGTATGTAGCAGCGTTGTACATGAAGAGCCTCACACTCTTCTTGGATTCACACAAAACCACCAATATAGACAAGCAAACAAACAGGGGCATAGGAGATACTGTAAACGATGACTGTGAGAGCTGGGATGTGAAGGATGAGTAGTGACTGCAGTATAGACTCTAGGAGGGATGAATAACAGGTTATACAGCAGCCTAACAGGTCACGGGCTGATGCGTCAAGTACTGTGTTGTTCCTCGTATCACAGAATGGGTTGAAGTTCTGTCTGAGGCCCTGGGTTTTCATGTGCTCAGTGACACTCCCACTGCCCCGGTACAGGGCAGCACGAGGAGTTGAGAGTGGGTGGGTGAGGGATGTGCGTGGTGAGTGGAGATGGAGGGAGAGTTGTAGGGTTCGGGGTTCAGGAGAGTTAAGTCTTCAGTATAGACAAACTGCCTCGAAAATTTTGTGTCCACCACTCGCTCTCCTCTTACTGACTCCCTACAACTTCTCTCTTGCTGCCGCACTGTTACATCTTTATATCTCTACTATCGCTGTTTGAATGGTCAATTCTTTTTCGAGGTATTTGCCTGCATCTTCCCTCTATTATGGCGACTGCGTTGCACCCGTCTGGCAACGATTTTTCACCCCTTTTCTGTCCAGCTCTCTAATGTAAGAGTTAGCCGATACTCTTAGGGCGCTGTCACACATTGCCCGAAACATGTGATCAACAAGACGAAATGTGGCACAGGGTTTCGTCCAAGACACAAGTTCTATTAATGATGTAGCAATAGCCTTGTGCTTCATTTCCTCTTGTCAATAACATGCTTCGGGCAAATGTGGTAGAGTCATTAGCTTTTCATATAAGGTACAGTTCAACTCTGGAACTGCCTCTCTCCATTTGTATTTCGCTAAACCAATGAACCCCCATATTTTAAACCCAAAATGTCCATGGATCTCGAAATGAACGGATCTTGAATTTGGCTCTGTTTTGTTCAGTTACTCTAGGAAAGAACGCATTTTTGAGGGCTTCTAACCTTTAGTTCTATCTTCTTTACATTAAAATGATACCATAGTAAAGGGCATGAGTTACTGCCATGCACCAATCATGCCTGTGTTGACATTCTAAGCAAGGTACCCAGTCAAGCATGCGGGCAGACAGAAGGGTACGTAAGCAGGAAGGGAGATCGGCTGGGAGGTAGGAAGGGAGGCAGGTAGACAGTATAATGAAGTATCAGTCTTGCTTAATAACATACAGGGAGACAGGAGAGTTGGTATAAGGATTAAACCGTGTGCTAAATGAAGGCAATGGAGTGAGGGTGGTGGAGACTAGTTTTTTTGGTGGTAAGCAGTTGTGGAGGTGGTGGTGGTGGAGGTGGTGGCAGTGGGGTGGGTTTGAGATGGTTGGTGGGGAATGGGTGATGATAGTGATGGTGAGGATAGTGATGAGGGATGATGGCAGGCTAATGGTGGTAGTTAATTAAGAAAGTGGTGGTGGTAAAAGGATAAATTGGTGATCGTAGTGGTAGAGGTGCAGGAAGTGACTGATAGCGGTAGTGGTGGGTGAAGGAGACAATTTATAGATGGTATAGATGGTAGTTGTCATGTCTTATTGAAAGAGCTTTGTCTCATTATGGATAATCATATCGACTATTATTCTATTACATTAGAAAAAAAAGTACTGTGGCAACGAGGAGTAAAGTTATGATAGCTCTGTTATAACCAATATCGAACATCTCATCCTTTACTATACTTCTTTTACTTTACTTGGCCTAGATTTTTGTTCTTTTGCGCTTATTTCACGTAGCTCAGTGGCAGAAGGAGATAATACTACGGGCATACATCCTTTCCATAGCATTTCTTCGTGACCAAGAGCATATTCTAGTGTTAGTCTTTTGTTACAATTCCGCATTCAATGTGGAGAGATGACAATTCCAGGCCAGATTAGAGTAAAATGGTATAGTTTAAGCATACCTCCTATCCCCGTCCTTATATCAATTTGTATGTTTTTTCCAATGACCTTTTTTATTCTCCCACATCTTCCATTTTACAAAATCTCACTTTTACTCACCCCTCACACTCTCTCATGCCGTTCGCTGTGCCTTCTTTCATATTCAAACCCTTTCTTTTTCTCATACTCACACTCATAACCCTCATATTCCCATCACTCACGTTCATTCACAGCCTCCTTCATATCCTTCAAACCTTACTGTGTCTCTTAAATATGTTTCCACTTTTTGTTATCTCAGCTGATCTATTTCCATCAATCAATCAACCCACCCCCTGCGTCACACTCATACTCACCATCAACCTTCTCCCTCAGTTACTACCTCCCTGTTACCTCCCCTTCCATCACTCTCCCTATAATCTCATATCAGTTCCAGCCACTTAACCCTACAATGATATTTCTTCACAAAGATATTTCCTCTCTCTCTCTCTCTCTCTCTCTCTCTCTCTCTCTCTCTCTATGTAATGTATGTATGTATGTATGCATCTACACACACACACACACACACACACACACACACATTTTATATATATATATATATAGATAGATAGATAGATAGATAGATATAGATAGATATAGATAGATAGATAGATAGATGAGAATGGCAGTGCGTTAGTGGACATTTGTGCTGGGAGGGGGTTGGTGATAGCCAATACCCTCTTCAGGCATAAAATGATCCACAGGTATACATGGCGAGTGATGAGAAAGGTGGGTGGTGAACTGAATGAAAGGAAGGCAATGATTGATTATGTGTGTGTGGATGAAAGGATGCGAAGATATGTAATGGATGCAAGAGCTTATAGAGGTTGGGGAGTGGACTTTCTGACCACTACTTGGTGGTGGCCAGAATTAGGATCCAAATAAAGATGGAGAAATAGAAGACGGGAAAGGCGAGAGGAAGGAGTAATTGCAAGGAGAGTGGAAAGGTTACAAGAGGATGAGAAAAAGGCAGAGTATAAGAGAGAAGTGGAGGAACGATTGGGCAAATATGAATTGGAGCAGATGGGGGACGTGGAAGGTGTGTGCAGGATATTTACAGAAGAAATATGTGCAGCATGTGATGTGGTGTGTGGGAGGAAGAGAAGACGGAGGGAGGTGCAAGGAACAGCGTGGTGGACTGAAGAAGTGAGACAGGCTGTGGCATAAAAAAAGAAAGCATACAATGAATGGATGAGAAATAAGGGCGTGGAAGAAGTTGAGAGGCGGAAGAGAGAGTTATATGTAGAAAGAAAGAGAGAGGTGAAAAGATTAGTAAGAGAGAGTAAGAAGAGAGTGGATGAGGAATTTGAGTGTAAAGTGGAGGGACTGTAAGAAAATGTTCTGGAAAGAGGTGAAGAGAGTAAGACAGGGTGGAAGTGAGGTTAGCAGGGGAGTGAAAGATAAAAATGGTATATTACTAGTGGAGAAGGGAGAAAAAGTGAGCAGATGGAGAGAACACTTTAAGGAATTGTTGAACATACAGGATGGAAGTAATGCGAGTATAAGTGGCTGGGGAATGGCTGGGAGAAGGAGGGAGGTGAGAAGACAGGAAGAAACCAGTAGGATAGAAGTTGTGGAAGCAATGAAGAAAGTTAAATTGGGGAAAGCCCAAGGAATTGATGGAGTGTGTGGTGAAATGCTGAAGCATGAGGGTGAGACTGTAGTAGAATGGATGTGGAAGATGTGTAGAGTGGCCTGGGAGGAAGGTAGAGTCCCGGAGGATTGGAAGTCAGGTATAATTATTCCCTTGTTCAAAGGGAAGGGGGAAAAAGAAGTGTGTGGTAATCATAGGGGCATTTGTCTTCTTAGTATAATAGGAAAAGTGTATGGTAGGATACTTATTGACAGAGTTAGAGAAAGAACAGAGGAATTAGTTGGAGAAGAACAGGGAGGCTTTAGGAAGGGAAGAGGTTGTGTAGATCAGATATTCATTCTTAGATCTTTAGTGGAAAAGTTTCTAGAGAAGGGAAAGAAGCTGTATGCGGCTTTCATGGATTTGGAGAAAGCATATGACAGGGTGGATAGACAAGGATTGTGGAAAGTATTAAGAATATATGTAGTAGATGGGAAGTTGTTGAATGCTGTGAAGAGTATGTATGATGGTGCTAAGGCTGCAGTGCGTGTGGATGGTGAACTAAGTGAAATTTTATCTTTGAAGGTTGGGTTGAAACAGGGATGTATCATGTCTCCATGGTTGTTCAATCTGTACATGGATGGGGTAATAAAAGAGGTACAGTTGGCCTAAGAAGTGACGGCGGAGTATCCAGAAATTTTCGGTCAGCGACAGTGCACATACTCTTGCTTATATCTCTACGAGGTGAAACCTAATGCGTAAAATTGTTACAAAAAACAATAAAGCAATGCCAGAGTACCTGTATATTTCAAAACTGTAGGAAGCAGTTCGTTAGTTACAATAATAGGAAATCCTAAACGGAACTAATTGAAATCTCACAACTATCGTTCAGGGACAGTCAGGAATAATTTGCGGAGTTCAAATCTAGTATGGTAACACGCAATAATTTTTTAGTAGCGTAAGACTGAACAAAAGGGAGCTTCAATAAACAATAAAAATTAGTAATTATTATTTATAAAATAATTTCCGTTACAATACCAGGGAATAATTTAAAGTATTTATTTCCGTTTCCAATGTCTCCATGGACGACGACGGAAAGCGGGAAGGCAGCATAAGCCAATAAGCTATTTTGAATGTTTCGATCAACACGCACGAAAAGAGATAACATTTACTCAAAGACATGCAGTTATTACACTGCCTTTGGCCAGTTTTCCACTAAGAAAAATCTCTGGATTATTTAATATAAGCCAGAGGGCTGTCGGAGAAAGGAGGATAAAAAAAGAACCTCGATGTTTGCCTAGAGTCGGAGCTCCTTACAGAATGCTAACTTGTCATAGTCTGATATCCTCAGTGCATAATCGATTAACAAGAGTAATAAAATGCAGAGGTTCATAAACAAATAATTGAGTTCAAAATTTCCAAATCAGCATTATCTGTTCAGCAGGACATTACAGTTTATTTAAAAAGACAGATATTAAGATTAAAAGATGGAGTAAAGAGTGCGTGATTTTGCATTGCAAGAGTTTATGAACTCATGTTTTGGTTCTGCGTATTGCTTAGTGTAAGAGAAAAAGGCAGAATCTGTCGTTCCTCCTTATAGTCAATAACAATTTTGCATCAATTGGGAATAAAGTTGCTAATTATAATTATTATTGGAGAGAGGAAGACGGAATAAAAGGCAGCATGGTCTTGCTGCTACCGCAGGTAGGGCATCATTACGAAGAATAATTTCATTGTTATGCATCCTTATTGTTGCTGGATCATCACCATGGCATTTGAAAATAAGGCAGTGTATTGCAGTCACTAGAATTTTCCTTAAATGGTCTTCAAAAGTAGAGCATCTGTATTTGAAATCCTGGGAAACAAATTATGAACACGGAGTTATAGGCCTACTGCCCACCGCGCGCGGAGTAATACATTTCACGTTCATTCGAATCGGGAAAGGTAACTAAGTGTTAACTTCTAATATCACTGTCTGCTGTTATTCATTTTACATCATTCTTAACGCGATATAATATATAATTTATTTGATATGACCTGGTGAAGGCATTGAATGTTTACCTTATATTCACTGTTTTCATTGAACGTACGGCAGTGTAGAGTGCCCGAAGCAATCTGAAACTCTGCCATCACTTCTTGGGGCGACTGAACAAGGTAGGGTAGTGGATGTTGGAGTGGCCCTTGTGAGAGAGGAAAGTGTTTGGAAACTCCCTGTACTGTTGTTTGCGGATGATACCGTGTTGTTGAGTGAAGACGAAGGGGAGCTGCAAGGCTTGGTGGATGAGTTTGGGAGAGTGTGTAAGAAACGGAATCTAAAGGTGAATGTAGGGAAGAGTAAAGTGATGGTCTTTGAGAGAGGTGAAGTCAGTGAATGTACAGCGAGGTTGGATGGTGAGGAATTGGAAAATGTGAGTACGTTTAAGTACTTGGGTAGTGTGATGAGTAAGGATGGAGGTTTTGAGGGTGAAGTGCTTGAAAGGGTACAGCAGGGAAGAAAGGTTGCTGGTTCTTTGAAAGCAGTGATAAGAAACAGGGAAGTGAGCATGGAAGTGAAAAAGTTACTACATGACAGTATTGTGATACCAACTCTAACGTATGGAATTGAAGCTTGGACGTTGTTGGAAAGACACAAGTCAAGAGTGAGAGCAGTGGAAATGAGTTATTTAAGAGGAGCCTGTGGAGTGACATGGAGAGACAGGCTGACGAATGACGATATAAAGGAGCGTTGTGGTGTGGATGTGGATGTGATAGGAAGCGTTATGAGGAACACACTGAGGTGGTTTGGCCATGTGGAGGGGATGGAGGGTGAAAGACTGACGAAGAGAGTGTATGTGAGTGAGGTGGAGGGGGGAAGAGGAAGGGGGAGGCCGAGGATGAGATGGAAGGATGGGGTGGAGAGGTATATGAGAGAGGGGGGTGTGATTTGGGAGCAGGGCAGTGAAATGGTGGGGCCCAGGGCGACGTGGAGGCGTTTTGTTTGTGGCCACCCCAAAAGGGATTGAGGAGTCTGGCAAAAGATATATATATATATATATATATATATATATATATATATATGTATATATATATATATATATATATATATATATATATATATATATATATATTGTTACATAGCCTATGATTTCATCATCCTTTGTGTAATTTTAACGCACAGTTGCTGCATGTTTGATCACGAGCGTGTTCTTGCCTCAGTCCCCCCTTCTACCGTTATAGTAGAGTAAGTCGTTCTCTCTGTTATTCAGAGCGGGATTTTCAGCTCTTTGTCCCCATGGCTTCATTTGCGCGTCCTTCTTACAAGTTGTATCAAGCTCTGCCGGCCCCTATATAATGAGCTCAGTCTCTGCATCATTGTCACTTAGATCTGCTCCTCATTTTGTTCACATCTCTGTCCTCCCCTGTACAGATATTATTATTGTGAGTGCTCAAGAAATCTCCAAACATCTAGCAGCTGTGTGTAATTTGAGTATAGCTGTTGTGTTTTTTCTTGTACTGTGTAGCATAAGGTTAATTCTTGGGCCTAGTGAGGTTTTTGATTGATGTTGGGTTTTATGTCAGTCATTTTTGACAATAGTTTGTGTCTGTAATAATTTATCTGGCATTCACTGAGTATTATCTGGTATCTCATTTTATCAGGGCTGACTTAGATAAATTTACTTTTGCTAATTTTGTGTTAATAGAGGCTATTGCAGTTAACCATATATTTAACCTGTTTTTTGCCATTACATTATCCTTATGAGTCCTGAATGTTTTGTTGTTAGTTTGTGCATTAAACTTTAACTTGTAATTTTATCTAACTCTTTTGTTTTGAACCTGGAACTTTACGGGACAGTAGTGATTTTTTAGTATTCTCACTTAAAGTGTACATTATCTTTCTCTGTTCCGTAACATAAATTTGGCGACCTCATATCAGGATATTCAGGATATTATCATAAGGATATTGCTTGAAATTTTGTGACTGTTACTTATTAATTATGTCTACTATTACTACACTTGATGAAGCCAAAGATTTTTTGTCAAATGTGCAAACAGTGTGTGATGTGGAAGGCAGAACAAAGAATGAACTTAAGCTTGTTGCTCAACAATTGGGAATTGCTGTTCGCTCTCATCATTCTAAAGATCAAATTGTTGACATGATTAATGAGAGCTTGTTTAATGTAACTCCTCCAAATGAGCAAACGCAGATTGAATTAGCTAAGTTACAGCTAGCCCTGCAGGAGGCTCAGGCTAAGGAGGCGGAGTCTCGTGTAAAGGAGGCTGAATTTCAAGCACGTGCTAAGGAGGCTGAGTCTCAGGCTAAGGAGGCTGAATCTCAGGCTCGGATTCAGGAGGCACAGATACAGGCACAAGTTGAACTTGCTAGGATTCAGGCAGACCATGAGTATCGCATGAAACAAGGTGGAACTGGATCATCTAGCTCTGATGATTTTGATGTGGCTAAAAATCTTAAACTTGTCCCTCCTTTTAATGAATCTGATTTAACAAAGTATTTTCAGTTGTTTGAGAGGGTAGCTACAGGTTTTAATTGGCCTAAGGAGTATTGGCCAGTACTCCTTCAAACTATTCTCACCGGTAAAGCTCAAGTAACTTATGCATCTTTGCCTCGGGATCAGTCTGATAATTATGATGTAGTTAAGAGCTTGATTCTTAAGGCCTATGAGCTTGTTCCTGAAGCCTATAGAGTAAAATTTAGGACAACTTACAAGCAAGATAAGCAATCCCATGTTGAGTATGCAAAAATCAAAGAAGATTTGTTAGAGCAGTGGTTAAATTCTAAGAATGTGGATTCTGATTTTGACAAATTTAAGCAGATGATTTTGCTGGAGGACTTCAAAAGGTGTATTTATAAAGAAGTAAGCCTATATCTTGATGAGAAAAGAATAGATAATTTGTCTGATGCAGCAGTTTTAGCTGATGAATATGTTCTCACTCACAAGAGATATTCTAGAGAAAAAGGGAAAGCTGAGAGTAAGTACGTTGCCTCTACTCAGAGTACAGGTAACAGGAAAGAGAATAAAGATGATGTTTCTCAGGAAGTAAATACCAGCTTCACCTCTAGATTTCAGAAAAGTAAATGTACTTATTGTAGTAAGCTTGGTCATACTACGGAGAGATGTTTCAGGAGACAGCGTGATGTGAACAAAAAGGAGTCTTTAAATATTCAGTCAATTGGTCTAGTGTCCACTCTTGAGAGTTCCCAGAATTCTTTAACTGAGTTAACTGAACCTGCTTTGAGGGGTAACTTAAATTCTCATGATGAAGCTCCTCTTTGAGCAGTAACGTGGGTGACACTCTCAAGAGTTCATGTGCTAATTTCCTGTCTGATGGTTTTGTCAGTCCTCTGGACAGTAATGACAGGAAATCAGTTAAAATATATCGTGATACAGGTGCTTGCCAATCCCTTATGCTGACCAGTGTTCTAGGCTCTAATGTTAATTCCTCTGATGAGACTGTAATCTTACAAGGTGTAGGGAATAATTACTTCTCTGTCCCTCTGTGCAGAGTGAATTTAGAGTCTGGTTTTGTTAATGGTTCTGTTATGGTTGGGTTGGTTGAGACACTCCCAATGTCAGGTGTAACTTTCTTACTTGGAAATGATATTGGTGGAAGTCAAGTGTGTCCAGCTCCTCAGTTGTCTAGTGAGCCAGTGGCTGCGTCCCAGGATTGTGATGTCCCTGATGTGTTCCCTACATGTGCTGTCACTAGGGCTAAGTCTAAAGTTACTGGTGATTTAGAGGATAATGATGATGATGATGTTATCCTAGCTGACACTTTTCTTGCTAATTTGGACCACTCACCAGATGAGGCAGTACTCCGTAGTGTTGATAATTTGTCTCGTCAAGAGTTGGTTGAGTTGCAGGTTGCTGACCCTGAGTTGAAAGGTCTAGCTAACTCTGCTTACAGTGAAGAAGAGTCAGCCGGTGCTTCTACTTGTTATTATGTAAAGTCAGGAGTACTTATGAGGAAGTGGAGACCCCAACAGCATCAGCCGACTGTGAATGGGAGGTTGTACATCAAGTTGTCATCCCTCGTGTTTGTAGGCAGGATATCATTAGAGTGGCTCATGATTCCAGTTTGGCAGGACACCTTGGAGTGAGGAAGACTGTGGCACGCATTTTGAAACACTTCTACTGGCCAGGTATCTTCAGGGATGTTTCCTGGTATTGTAAGTCTTGTCACACCTGTCAAGTTGTGGGGAAGTGTAATCAGACCGAAAAGGTTGCACCTCTAGTTCCCATTCCTCCTTTTGAGGCGCCTTTCACCCGTGTGTTGGTGGATATTGTGGGCCCTCTTCCTAAGACTTCTTCAGGATTTTCTTATGTGTTGACCATGATTGATATGGCTACTCGTTATCCTGAAGCCATTCCACTTAGAAACATCTCAGCAAAGAACGTGGTTAAGGAAATGCTAGGGTTCTTCACAAAGTTTGGTCTGCCCAAGGAGGTACAGTCAGACCGGGGAAGTAATTTTCATGTCAAACGTTTTCAAGCAGTCTCTGAAAGAGTTGGAGGCATCACCCAGATCACGTCTTCAGCTTACCATTCCCAGACCCAAGGAGCGTTGGAGAGATATCATCAAACACTCAAATCGATGCTCAAGAAATACTGTTTGGAACATCAGAAAGACTGGGATAAAGGTCTTCCATTCGTCGTATTTGCTGCAAGAATCTCCAAATGAATCACTGGGCTTCTCACCTTTTGAACTACTGTTTGGCCATGAAGTAAGAGGACCCCTTAAGTTACTCAAGGAATGCTGGCTGTCGGAGGAAGATGACGTCAACCTGCTGGAGTATGTGATGAAGTTCAAAGAACGGCTGTCCACTGCTTTACAGCTGGCGAGAGAGAATTTAGGAGCTGCTCAGGAGAAGATGAAGACTTGGTATGATAAGAAGTCCAGGTTACGCCACTTTCAGCCAGGAGATCAGGTTTTGATTCTGCTACCAGTTCATGGGCAACCTCTTCAAGCCAAGTTTAGTGGACCTTATTTCGTGGAGAAGAAACTCAGTGATGTCAACTATGTCATCGCCACACCAGATAGTAGAAAGAACAAGCAACTATGTCACATCAACATGCTAAAGTTGTATCACAGGCGGGACGAAAATAACCCAGTCTGCACTGTAGCTGTTCCACCCGAGTCTGCAAGTGAAGCTCTCCCATGGAGCATGATCCTGAGTGATATTTTGGTGAATAATCCTGATTTCATTTATGATCTCCAGACTTAGCTTTATCTTCTACCTCCCAAGGAAAGGCAGGAGTTTTTGGCATTACTGCCAGGAGTACCCACAAGTGTTCCGTGCCACTCCAGGAAGAACCACTGTGTTGATGCATGATGTCGATGTTGGAGACGCATAAGCCAATTAAATTGCCTCCTTACCGTGTGAACCCAGTGAAAGTTCCTCTCATCCAGAAGGAGCTTGGCTACCTGTTGGACCACAAGATGATTGAGCCCTGTCAGAGCGAGTGGAGTTCTCCTGTCACTCTGGTCCCTAAGCCAGGTGGGTCACAGCGGCTTTGCATTGACTACAGACGTGTTAATCAGATAACTAAAACAGACACTTACCCTCTCCCTCGTGTGGAAGATTGCATAGACAAGATCGGAAAGGCTAGGTACATAAGTAAGTTTGATTTGTTAAAGGGATACTGGCAAGTACCTATGACTGAACGTGCTAGGGAGATCTCATGTTTTGTAACATTAGGAAAGACATATGCATGTTCTGTAACGCCATGTACAGATTGTTTTAGAGTAATAAGAAATTTCCTTTGTAAATTTCTTTTTTCTTTGTGGGGAGGTGTTACATAGCCTATTATTTCATCATCCTTTGTGTAATTTTAACGCACAGTTGCTGCATGTTTGATCACGAGCCTGTTCTGCCTCAGTCCCCCCCTTCTACCGTTATAGTAGAGTAAGTCGTTCTCTCTGTTATTCAGAGCGGGATTTTCAGCTCTTTGTCCCCATGGCTTCATTTGCGCGTCCTTCTTACAAGTTGTATCAAGCTCTGCCGGCCCCTATATAATGAGCTCAGTCTCTGCATCATTGTCACTTAGATCTGCTCCTCATTTTGTTCACATCTCTGTCCTCCCCTGTACAGATATTATTATTGTGAGTGCTCAAGAAATCTCCAAACATCTAGCAGCTGTGTGTAATTTGAGTATAGCTGTTGTTTTTTCTTGTACTGTGTAGCATAAGGTTAAATCTTGGGCCTAGTGAGGTTTTTGATTGATGTTGGGTTTTATGTCAGTCATTTTTGACAATAGTTTGTGTCTGTAATAATTTATCTGGCATTCACTGAGTATTATCTGGTATCTCATTTTATCAGGGCTGACTTAGATAAATTTACTCTTGCTAATTTTGTGTTAATAGAGGCTATTGCAGTTAACCATATATTTAACCTGTTTTTTGCCATTACATTATCCTTATGAGTCCTGAATGTTTTGTTGTTAGTTTGTGCATTAAACTTTAACTTGTAATTTTATCTAACTCTTTTGTTTTGAACCTGGAACTTTACGGGACAGTAGTGATTTTTTAGTATTCTCACTTAAAGTGTACATTATCTTTCTCTGTTCCGTAACATAAATTTGGCGACCTCATATCAGGATATTCAGGATATTATCATAAGGATATTGCTTGAAATTTTGTGACTGTTACTTATTAATTATGTCTACTATTACTACACTTGATGAAGCCAAAGATTTTTTGTCAAATGTGCAAACAGTGTGTGATGTGGAAGGCAGAACAAAAGAATGAACTTAAGCTTGTTGCTCAACAATTGGGAATTGCTGTTCGCTCTCATCATTCTAAAGATCAAATTGTTGACATGATTAATGAGAGCTTGTTTAATGTAACTCCTCCAAATGAGCAAACGCAGATTGAATTAGCTAAGTTACAGCTAGCCCTGCAGGAGGCTCCAGGCTAAGGAGGCGGAGTCTCGTGTAAAGGAGGCTGAATTTCAAGCACGTGCTAAGGAGGCTGAGTCTCAGGCTAAGGAGGCTGAATCTCAGGCTCGGATTCAGGAGGCACAGATACAGGCACAAGTTGAACTTGCTAGGATTCAGGCAGACCATGAGTATCGCATGAAACAAGGTGGAACTGGATCATCTAGCTCTGATGATTTTGATGTGGCTAAAAATCTTAAACTTGTCCCTCCTTTTAATGAATCTGATTTAACAAAGTATTTTCAGTTGTTTGAGAGGGTAGCTACAGGTTTTAATTGGCCTAAGGAGTATTGGCCAGTACTCCTTCAAACTATTCTCACCGGTAAAGCTCAAGTAACTTATGCATCTTTGCCTCGGGATCAGTCTGATAATTATGATGTAGTTAAGAGCTTGATTCTTAAGGCCTATGAGCTTGTTCCTGAAGCCTATAGAGTAAAATTTAGGACAACTTACAAGCAAGATAAGCAATCCCATGTTGAGTATGCAAAAATCAAAGAAGATTTGTTAGAGCAGTGGTTAAATTCTAAGAATGTGGATTCTGATTTTGACAAATTCAAGCAGATGATTTTGCTGGAGGACTTCAAAAGGTGTATTTATAAAGAAGTAAGCCTATATCTTGATGAGAAAAGAATAGATAATTTGTCTGATGCAGCAGTTTTAGCTGATGAATATGTTCTCACTCACAAGAGATATTCTAGAGAAAAAGGGAAAGCTGAGAGTAAGTACGTTGCCTCTACTCAGAGTACAGGTAACAGGAAAGAGAATAAAGATGATGTTTCTCAGGAAGTAAATACCAGCTTCACCTCTAGATTTCAGAAAAGTAAATGTACTTATTGTAAGCTAAGCTTGGTCATACTACGGAGAGATGTTTCAGGAGACAGCGTGATGTGAACAAAAAGGAGTCTTTAAATATTCAGTCAATTGGTCTAGTGTCCACTCTTGAGAGTTCCCAGAATTCTTTAACTGAGTTAACTGAACCTGCTTTGAGGGGTAACTTAAATTCTCATGATGAAGCTCCTCTTTTGAGCAGTAACGTGGGTGACACTCTCAAGAGTTCATGTGCTAATTTCCTGTCTGATGGTTTTGTCAGTCCTCTGGACAGTAATGACAGGAAATCAGTTAAAATATATCGTGATACAGGTGCTTGCCAATCCCTTATGCTGACCAGTGTTCTAGGCTCTAATGTTAATTCCTCTGATGAGACTGTAATCTTACAAGGTGTAGGGAATAATTACTTCTCTGTCCCTCTGTGCAGAGTGAATTTAGAGTCTGGTTTTGTTAATGGTTCTGTTATGGTTGGGTTGGTTGAGACACTCCCAGTGTCAGGTGTAACTTTCTTACTTGGAAATGATATTGGTGGAAGTCAAGTGTGTCCAGCTCCTCAGTTGTCTAGTGAGCCAGTGGCTGCGTCCCAGGATTGTGATGTCCCTGATGTGTTCCCTACATGTGCTGTCACTAGGGCTAAGTCTAAAGTTACTGGTGATTTAGAGGATAATGATGATGATGATGTTATCCTAGCTGACACTTTTCTTGCTAATTTGGACCACTCACCAGATGAGGCAGTACTCCGTAGTGTTGATAATTTGTCTCGTCAAGAGTTGGTTGAGTTGCAGGTTGCTGACCCTGAGTTGAAAGGTCTAGCTAACTCTGCTTACAGTGAAGAAGAGTCAGCCGGTGCTTCTACTTGTTATTATGTAAAGTCAGGAGTACTTATGAGGGAGTGGAGACCCCCAACAGCATCAGCCGACTGTGAATGGGAGGTTGTACATCAAGTTGTCATCCCTCGTGTTTGTAGGCAGGATATCATTAGAGTGGCTCATGATTCCAGTTTGGCAGGACACCTTGGAGTGAGGAAGACTGTGGCACGCATTTTGAAACACTTCTACTGGCCAGGTATCTTCAGGGATGTTTCCTGGTATTGTAAGTCTTGTCACACCTGTCAAGTTGTGGGGAAGTGTAATCAGACCGAAAAGGTTGCACCTCTAGTTCCCATTCCTCCTTTTGAGGCGCCTTTCACCCGTGTGTTGGTGGATATTGTGGGCCCTCTTCCTAAGACTTCTTCAGGATTTTCTTATGTGTTGACCATGATTGATATGGCTACTCGTTATCCTGAAGCCATTCCACTTAGAAACATCTCAGCAAAGAACGTGGTTAAGGAAATGCTAGGGTTCTTCACAAAGTTTGGTCTGCCCAAGGAGGTACAGTCAGACCGGGGAAGTAATTTCATGTCAAACGTTTTCAAGCAGTCTCTGAAAGAGTTGGGCATCACCCAGATCACGTCTTCAGCTTACCATTCCCAGACCCAAGGAGCGTTGGAGAGATATCATCAAACACTCAAATCGATGCTCAAGAAATACTGTTTGGAACATCAGAAAGACTGGGATAAAGGTCTTCCATTCGTCGTATTTGCTGCAAGAGAATCTCCAAATGAATCACTGGGCTTCTCACCTTTTGAACTACTGTTTGGCCATGAAGTAAGAGGACCCCTTAAGTTACTCAAGGAATGCTGGCTGTC
>NC_136960.1:19240311-19382656 GCF_032717465.1 Coenobita brevimanus
ACACAAAGATATGCAAACCTTTCAAGTACTTCTTTAACTGATATACACCACGAGAGTCATTATATCAAACATATCACATTTTTTCGACAGTATGCGGACGCTGTTTCACTGAAACTGCGGTGATCGAACATCGTAAAGTCAGACTTATCCTGATAAATTGGTTCAAATTTACTCCATGCTTCACCGGGAAACATCTGAACAACAGGAAAAATATGCTATTGAAGAAAGTGTCAATAATTTCACCTTGCGTATCAATACACAGTGTTCATGTATATAATAAATGCCGCACTGTTTCACAATACGATCCTGAAAGCCAGAAAGTAATACTGTCAAACTGGTCACATTCTCCTGTCACCCAAGCTTCACATACGAGCTTCAAAATACCATCAGCATCATACAGCATTGCAGACTCAATCTGTACGGTGTTAGGACTTTCTATGACCTTTATCCCAACCCATCCATGACGTATTATATCACTCATTTCACTCTGGTTATCTCCCAACGATTTTATATACTCGAAAAATAGTTCCTGGTTTTCAGGTGGTTAAAGTTAGTGTTGGGTCAGTGGGGGTGAGGCGAGGGGAGTGACTGCCATGATAAGGATTAAGGTCAGGGTGGAGTGGGTGGGAGTGAGGCCAGGGAGTGACTGGCAATATAAGCAACGATGCATGACTGAAACCTGATATCTCATGCAGTGCACGCTGAACTTCTGTTAGAATAATTAAAGACTCTTTTGCGTGTACTTATGAGGGTAGGTGGTTAATTTATGACCATTTTACCCGCTATTACCATCAATGAATGTGGTACTAATGAACTAGCTAACTGCGGCCAATCTTGCTGTTCTTTATCTCGCCACTACCTCCACATCTAACCATGTAATTTCTGATCTCTTATTACGACATTATTCTCCTTTTATACCTGCATTTATGAGGGTAGGATGTTATTCTATTGCCCTATTACCTGGTTTTAACACTACGAGGGACTGGATGCTACTGGTATGGTTAATAAAGCCCACGTTGTCTTGCTGGTGGTAATCCCATCACCACATCGTTCCTTGGCGATAATGATCTTGTTAACGTCAGCACCGAGATGTACATCCGCGGCAAATCATAGCTATGGAGGGTGGAATAAGCCAGGCACTTACCCTCCCACTGCATTACCTTCAAGTTTAATGACCGGTAAATACACTGATCAGGCTCAGGAACGAGGTTTTTAATTAAGTATTGGCCTTATTAGTAGTTGCCTGTAAGGTATTTCATGGCAAAACTTCACGACTTCACCGAAAGTTATGGTGTCGTAAACTACCCACGTGTGATACCCTGTCCCTCCACTCCCACATACCCACCCACCCACAACTCTGCCTTGGTTCCAATTGATAAAGCTGTGGATGGACACGAACACGTAATTTATTCTCAACTACTGCGATATATGGCTTTTCCTACTTTTTCTTAGTTCAGAGCAAGATATTTAGAGTCATAAGTCACTGTCTGTTGCCTGATAAATCAAACTTGTGGCATTTATTACTACATAATCAAGTTCATAACACATAAGAGGATATTACATCCACTTATAAGTTATGTTCTCGTACAAGACGCCATTGTCGCCACTCACATCACCAGTCACCTTCACTGATACAGCACAGAAGAGCATAAAAATAGATGACAACTCTAAGAGATTGATGGCAAAAACTAGAGCTTCTGGCACTGTCAAAATACCACCACTAATTATATATTTATAGGTTACTTTATAAACAAGACACGGATACTTTGGCCCGTATACTTGTCTCGTAAGGAAGCTCCCTTTTGCTTACTACACCTTATTGTCCTCCTCTGTGTTACATAAATCCATCTAATATCCCCATACTCTACGTACCAGATGATATTAACCAGGCATATCCAAAAATAGATCGCTAAGGAAGAGGTGTTAGGGAGCCTCCGTAGGCGACGAGAATACGGACCTTAGTGACGGCCATATTTCTACCCTATACACCCGAGGTTACAACTCATTAAAAATTCACCTCGACCAACCAGTTCTTGATGGACAAATACCATGTTCCATGATTCTACTCAGTGAAGGACAAAAGTTACTCTCAACTTCATCTTACACTGTACGACCGCTACGGTAACAACCTTACCTATTTAACTTTTCCTACCGTCAGCTGATAGTACTGATAAATGGGAAGACCTCTCGAAGTGAAGGGGGTAATAATCTTGACCATGATAACTCGTTTGAAGGAGTAATGCGTGTTAAAGAGATGTGTTGGTTCATTGCTCTTTCCACACCATCACAATTTTCAGTCCTATTCACGTTCTTCGTAACTCATGATGCCAGAATGAATGCGTACTGTTACAAACATTTTCATTACTTTTTCTGTTTCCTTCACTGTTTTATTAGACTTCTTCTTGTTCTTGAAGACTGTTATAAAGATGCGTTCAATCGTTATCGTTATTAGTTCAGCTGATGTTAGCAGTTACTGAATAAACAATAACAGGGCTAGACTATTATAGGGAAGACATACGTTAGTGTTAGTTTGTTCTCCCACCCCTCCATTATTTGTGTTTACTCAGTTCTTACTTTCTAGGTTAATTATAAAGGTTTATTCACTGGTTCAGCCAGCTGCCACATGATCTTATTAGTGTTTTTCTGTACCGTCCCCTGCCGCTCTCTCTGGCCACCATCCGGGCCCCAAGCGGTACCAGCTTAAAGCCAATGTTGGAGGATTATAAAACGGGTGTGGTGAGGTGGACCATATTTTGGTCGTTGATTCACACACAAATGGTCCTCCGCTCCCATCCCCCCACACGACCCAAGAGGCAGCCTGCTGACTGGTCCGCTGGTGCAGTATCATCTGCAATTTGCCATTGTTAATGGGAAGTTATTTACCCTTTCGCTGCGGGTGATAAACATCTCTCATGAACCCACAAGCCCGTGTGTCACAGTCACAAGTTGCTCGTCTTGAAAATCAGTATGTATCCCAACCTGGGCCTAGGAGACAATGGCTGCTCTCAACGTTTAGAAGTCGACTCATTTTCCATTAACTGAGTCGTGATTTCATGATGGCGATTGATTAGCTAAATTATACCTACAAATACTAAGTAGCTGACGCTCCGATTGTTTTATATGTTGTGAAGTTCCCTCACGCACGCTTCACTCACGCAACGAAGCAGTCCTTTGACACACCATTAACAGAATATCTTTGGACACCTTAGAATAAACTGGAAAAAATTTTGCGGTAATTTATTTCAACAACCATCGGAGGTCTCAAAAGCAACAAAAATATATCAGTGTGAAAAGCTGTGTGAAAGAGAGGAACATGAAATTATTTTTACTTATTTTTACCTACCCGGCACGACAGGTGAATGAAACCAACACAAGATTACCTTAATTGTTAGAGAAAATTTAGAAATAAACCTTCATTTTATTAAATCTGTTCATTCTACACTACCAATTTTCTACACCACAATTCCAGCTCATAATATCAATTTCTTTGTCCAGCTCATAATATCGATTTCTTTGTCCCCCACGTCCATTTCTTTACCCTTGACTCTTTCTTGAATTATAGACAGAAATAAGCCTTAATTGTACTTGTAAAAAAAAACCGCAACACCCATATTCACAAGATATACTTTCCTGCCTCAGCTCCACCAACTACCAAGCTTCTAGCCCGTCCCACCCAATCCTTTGTTTACCTAGTTCATTTATCTGGCCCATTTGACGGCTTCATGGCACAACGCAGGTCTCATGGTTGACGGATGAACTTGTTTGTTTCCCAGTTTGTTTTCCTTCTTTCTCTGAATATTACAGTATTATGAAGAGAAAATTAATACAGAGGCGGGGAACAGGATAGTGCAACCAATTTCTTTTCCACCTGCTCCACCACCGCCTAGGAAGCCCATCAAAACACCACGCTTCACTGTAGTTCATTCACTTTAATCTGACCCAGATTTTTATCCATTGCAGCTAATTTCACGTAGCCCAGTGACAGAAAAAGACAACACTATGGCTTGGCATTCTTTTTGTTCACCTCTTTGTGGCTTGCATCATATTCTTGTGTTAATCTGTTGATACAATTCATGACTGAAGATGGAGGGAAGACAATTTTAGACCAAGGTTAGGTAAACAGTGTACAGTAGCAATGTAATACCAACTTCCGGCGATGATGTCCTGGAATGTAATGATTAAGAAGCAGCCGCAGCCCTGAGTGTGTGTGTGTTTATGTCGGGTAATGGGAAAGTGGGGTAGCAGTCGTCTTATCCATATGGCCGGACCCAAACTTACCCACACCACCTACCAGTACCATGTAGTCCCCTCCACACACACACACACACACACACACATACACACACACACACACACACACACACACACACACACACACACACACACACACACACACACACACACACACACACACTAGCATCCTAAGTTCATTCACACACACTTTGCTCTTCAATTCACCCACACGCTAACCTATTCACACACTCCTCACCTGTCCCACACTCTCCCTTCCATACCTCCCACCCTCCAGAACCAATATCCACCCATGATCCCATCCACATCTTCCACTTCCTACACACTTCTACCTAATCTTTCGGTAGCCAATCAGAACCAAGACAGGCGTCAAACCTCAGTGAGGACAATTATTGTACCAGCTGGCACTGCCACCTCACCCTGGTCCACATACTGTTGGGTGAATCTCATTTTTCATCAAGTGTTTCCCTGTGTCCCTCCCTTTACCACTCATGTGGCCGGCTCAGTTTTACACAACTAATTAACTTCAGAGGGATATCATAATATCTTTTTTGTCATTCCCGTTCGTGGCTAAGAAAAATCTATAATGCTATTTACTGTCTGTGAGACACGGTGCATGTGAAAGCTGCTGGGCACCTTCAGTGGTTGAGTGTGAAACACTGATATGAGCCAAGTACAAAAACTAAGACTACTACTTACTAACCAAAGTCTCCCTGTTCAGAGATATTATTTTGATTAGTCCAAGAAGTTGTACATATCAGTAAAGACTGTGTTAATGCAGTACAAATTAAGGGACAGAAATAATGTACGGACACTGTTTTCATCTCATGCGCTCAATCCCCCCCCTCGCCCGGTCGGGCAGCCACAACCCGTCTATTTCAGACCAGTGGTTCTTAACCTTTTTCTTGGCGACCCAAAATCCATAAGATGGTCTATATGGCGACCCAAACCCTCGTAAACTTACTCTGCACCAGAACTGAAACAAACATATGTGTCATATCATGTGACTAAAATCAAAGTAATATTTCAATATTTTATTGATCATAATAAATAAATTTCATTTTTATTACATGTACTTCCTCAGAACTAAAATATCAACACATTTTGGCGGGAAAAAATAAATCGAAGATCAGAAAATCAAAATAATTCATTCATGTTCATGATACACCTATTTAATCTGACCATTAAGGAGAGAGTCACTATTTTGGATGTTGTCTGAGACATAAAGTACTATAATCAGTGAGATCCCTGGCACTGAAAAGTTTCAATCAGCTTCTCAAACCGGGGTGATTTAGATGACAGACTGCATCTTAGGTCATGCTCTGGCTGTAGACGGTTTCTGTACTGTGTGAGTGCAGAAAATCCTGTCTCACACAGATGAGTTGTAGCAAAGGGAAGGAGTGCTTTCAGGGCTTCACCTCCAAGAATTTTTTTTTCTTTGTAAACTCTGATCCAGAATGAGCTCAGTGATTCGTTTTGTTTCCTGAAATCATAACAAAGTGTTTCATCATTCTGAACCTCGATGAGCTGCTCCTGGAGGTAGCTGATGTTCGAAATCTCGTCAGGTCAGTCTTCAGCTTCAATGCTGAAGGGATTTCATACCCAGGCATATTTCATCACATTCTCAGGAATGTAGTGAAAAACTCTTCGATTAGTCTGGAGATATGTTCCACAATGATGCTTTGGACCTGGATGAGAGAACATTTTTCGTCTTCCAGAAATTCACTCAAAGATGGAACGACACAGTCTTCCCAGTCTCAGTTTTACTCTTCCACAGCTTCAGTTTCCCCTTGAATGCAGTTACCTTCTCTGACAGCCCAACTAATGTCTGATCGTGACCTTGCATTGAAATGTTCAAGGCGTTAATCTCAGCAAAGATATCTGCAAGATAAGCCATTTGCATCACCTACTTTGAATCAGAGAATCTTTGGGGCCAGTGAATGATTCTTTTTTGCTAGAAATATCTCAGTCTCGTTCCGCATTTCAGGCAACCGTTGGAGCACCCTTCCTCGTGACAGCCACCTAACCTCAGAGTGGTACAACACGTGTACATGTTCTGAACCAAAATCAAAACATATCCGACTGATGATCCTGGAGGGCACAGCCGTAGATTAATGAAACTGACTACCTGAATGACTTCCTGCATCACTTTCTGTAACTCAGGTGACAACCCCTGAGAAGCAAGATTCTCACGGTGAAGGAGACAGTGAACAATCAGCACGAATGGATTTTCTTCTTTAACTCTAGCAATGAAGCCATGACGTACTCTCAGCATTGCTGGTGCACAATCACAACAGACATAAAACACTGATTCCACTGAAGCCCTGCTTCCTTGAAGAATGAGTCCACAGTACTGAAAATATCTTCTCTGGTTGTGGTCGTGTGTAATGGCCGACAGAACAGAAATTCCTCTTCCATGTCTTCTGGACCTCGGTATCGTACGTAAGCTATGAGCTGGGCATCATTACTCCGAAATGAAAACGGTTAAGTTTTAAAATATAAAATGTACAGTACCGGTACTCTACTCCCAGTTGTGTGCATGGTAATAATCTTTTTTTAAGCCAAATGCAATCGCCTACTGTAGGAGAGAGAGAGAGAGAGAGAGAGAGAGAGAGAGAGAGAATGTAAAGTGTGAAGTATCGACAAGTACGGTAATATGTTAAAAAGTAATAGTATACAACATTAATAATATCAGTAATATATTTGTCTCTTGGCGACCCACTCCAAATGGCTTGGCGACCCAAATTTGGGTCGCGACCCATAGGATAAGAACCACTGATTTAGACCGTCACTGGATGTGATGGAGATGCAAAGGAGTCTGGTGCTAACCTAATCACTTCTACTGTTCTATTCAAATTCGTTTTCATATCTAATCCAACGTAGTATATTTATTTATCTAATCTCGGACCTTAAACTAACATAACTGTAAATACAAGTTCATACTAAGTCCACTACAGGACTTGGTTTCCTTAATGGAAGAGTGGTAGCCAGAAATAACTCTTTCCCATGACGACGAAGGACAGTCACAATGAGTAATGGATGTCTGTACTGGGGGTGATGCATGTAAAAGTCGTAAAGTTGTAGTGGCTATGTCTGTGAATGTCAGAGTCTGTTTATGTCATCGGTAAAATTGACACTGAGAATACAGGATGGTCCGTACATAGCGTTCCACTAAAAACTCATCTGGCTATATCTGACGTGTTGTGCAGACGACTCAATCTGCTGGTGTAGCCGTAGGTGTGGTAGTGGGAGTTAGAAATGAATAAATTATACAGGGCAGATATTGATAATGCCGACTTATCCATCACCGTAACACACGAGAAGTCGTCCTGCAGAGTGGAGCAGGAGCGTTATATATGGTCCAACCTGTATAATTATGCAGGCAAATGTGAGGACATACTACCATCAAGCACTTTAAATATCAGTCACGGATTGGGATTCGATAACTTTTACTCGTCACACGCGCCGAGAAACGAGTACGATAATTACCGAGACACTGCAGCTCCTAAAGTTAACTAACCTCCTGTAGACATACTTAACTTGGCAGGCTCCATTATAACTTAAAACAGTATTCGCTTTTATGTACTTAACCTCGCCTCACCTAATCCCACAAGCTAACACAATCACATCTAACCACACAAGTAATGGTTCCTCCCCTGAGTATAATAGCATGCAGAGCCACAAGAGAGTGCTAATCGTTTGACACATATTGTACCAAGTTCGACGGTGATCTCCCCTCGCCCTCCGACTCCTTCACTTTCCGTTCTTTTCCCATACCTAACCTCCTCTCCTTAGAATGGTCACTCTCTGTCCTTTCATCACCCTCTTTCTCTACATCTTTCCTTTTTCCCTTTATCTCTTTCCATTTCACAATATTGATCTGATTTCATACAATTCTCTCTCTCTCTCTCTCTCTCTCTCTCTCTCTCTCTCTCTCTCTCTCTCTCTCTCTCTCTCTCTCTCTCTCGTCAGATGGTGATCAGAACACACACACACACACACACACACACGGGCGCGCGCCAGTGCCACGTTAGCCAAATCCCGCAACCAGGTGGTCCAGTCGGAACTCTTGCCGGGTGTACACACCCGCTAAAAAAATTATCGGCACTCATTTAGCCTGATGAAATTTGAGATCTGAAAATAACTCCTGAGTACGTGCCAAGTAGGTATCCCTGGTCTGTTGAGCCTTCGGTCCGTATTCATGTTGGCATCAGAGGCTTCATGGCACCGCTTACTAAGCAATTTGTTTTGCTTATTAGTTATCATTGCCTTACATGTTACTTAGAGAGTTTGACTATCCACAAAGTTTCCGAAAAAAATTATAAACGAGGAGGTTGTTGTGTAATGTAGATCAGATTCAGAGTCAACACTAAAACTCCTACTGCTCATTCGAAGCTCAAACTGTCCGAGCTGCATCAGTTTCGTAGGCAACACACTCTTATCAATATATGCAGATCGAGAACCGAGTGAAGTAAAAACCTATCCTAAAATAAACGAATATGTGATACATACTATATATACTTACGTGCGTTGTTCATGGGGTGTTATATATAATGGACAGCTAGGCCTATATTGTTTGCCATCAACCGATTCTTAAAA
Organism: Coenobita brevimanus; assembly: GCF_032717465.1. Classification (NCBI taxonomy): domain Eukaryota; kingdom Metazoa; phylum Arthropoda; class Malacostraca; order Decapoda; family Coenobitidae; genus Coenobita; species Coenobita brevimanus. The sequence goes on from NC_136960.1 coordinate 19,249,162, forward strand.
TGCTAATGTTGATTGTCGTTGTACCATAACTTACGAAATTCCTAAGATGGTAACCTCGGACACGCTGGGTGCCAAGCAGACAAATGGCACTTTGACTTCTATATTATCTAGTGGTTAATGCTTAGCTGTTATGAGACTTTCCTCCATGCGCAATGTCCATTGATATGAATTATTCGTTATACACGACATGAAGGTACGGGAGTTATATCTGTAGTGAGAGAGTACCAACTCTTGCTGCATATTCACTGCTTCTGTGCCAGTGACAGTTGCAAAGAGCATCGAAGCATGGGGTGCCGAAAATTATTTTAGTGGGTGTACATGGTCAGCTGTTTAGATATGCAGGTAAGCAGGAAGATATGTGGATAGCTCGAAGACGCTCGTATCTGTGTTTGCGTGCTTACTTAATTGTGCTGGCGTGATTGGGTAGGCAGGTGGTAAGCCAAAAGACAGGTGGTGGGTTGATAAAGTATAGTTGAGGCTTCATCATTACCACACCATTACCATCATCATAACCAGTACATCACACACCATCCCCATCTCATAAGGGGTGGCAGTGGCAAAAGGACCTTTAGCTACTTCTGTCTCGAATCAGCAACAGCCTCTCCTTCCTTCACACACCGTCCTACCTCATATATGCTCACCCACTGTGTTCTTGGTTGGACCCGGTCATTTCCCCCCCTGGACATTTGCCACCCCTGTACATTTTCCACCCCTGACATTCTCCCCCCTGACAGAGTTCCCCCTGGACATATGCCCCTCTATACATTTTCCCCTGTGGACATTTTCCCCCCTGGGTAACACTGTGGTATGATAACAAAACACTGACGGAAACTATTACTGTATTTGATAGCTCTGCGTTATAACAAAACACTGACCGAAATTACTACTGCATTTGATAACTCTGTGTTATAACAAAACACTGACCGAAACTATTACTGTACTTGATAGCTCTGCGTTATAACAAAACACTGACCGAAATTACTACTGCATTTGATAACTCTGTGTTATAACAAAACACTGACCGAAACTATTACTGGTTCTGACAGCTCTGTGTTTTTTTCAAAACACTGACCGAAACTATTGCTGGAATTGAAATCACTTAGGTTAGGTTGGGTTGGGTTGGGTTGGGTTAAGTTAGGTTAGGTTAGGTTGGTTACTGCATTCGACCCTAAACATATGAATGTTTTAAATATTCCAATCCATGACGAAAATAAGATTTTATCAGTTTTTATTGTTCAGTAGAAATAAACTTGTATTATTGACACCGTTTCTCATGCCTAATAGGTTTATATGATAAATATATAATGAAGGGGGAAACTATATGAAGGGGATAATGTCTGGAGGGGAAAATGTCCAGGGGAAAATGTCAGCAGGGGAAACTGTCCAGAGGGGAAAATGTCCTACACTCGTTCTTGGTTTACGCAGTGCATTATCTCTTTAGCTTCCATACATCCACCAAATACTCCCGTCAACTTGCCAACTGATTACACCCGCCAAGAAGTTGGGTGGAGGTTATGTATTCACTCGTATACGTCTGTCTATATGTGTACAAGCTATATAAAAAAGTTATCATCGGATACCAGCGAAATCTACTGGATCGGTGGACAGTGGGTTAAGAAAGATTTGCTTAGATAGTGAGGTGGATTCGGATCCGGATCCAGGAATAAATAATAAGTTTTATTGGCGATAGCGGAGACATGCGCTCTCTGATTGCTTTCTAGTTTTTGGTCTGCCGTCATTATGCTGTCGACATCTTTCTTTACTCCTTCTACATTTCTAAGACACACACCCTGATTTTACTTCTCCGTCTTAGCTCATGATAATGATCTTGTTCTTGGTCTAGAAATTAAATTCTGGCAAAGTTTGAACTAATCTGTTCCATACTAACATTTAAGTTTTTCCAAGCAACTTATTTCTAATCTTTCGAAAGCTCAGTTTTGCAACATTTTTCTCCCTCATGATCCAATGCTGAATAAAATGTTTTTACAGTAAAAGGAATTATATAGTTTAAAATTATTACCGACGTCAGGTGATAAGAAAATATATATATATATATATATATTTTACCTTGACATTTTCTAACGCACTGCAATACGCTTACCTGGTAATGGGCACACACACACACACACACACACACACACACACACACACACGAGCTCGTGCGCGCGCGCGCGAATTAAGGAACATGAATACAACAAACGAAAATGGTTGAAATAAATGACAAAATGGGCAACCAATAGCGGAGGTCCTGAAGTAGTTGACAGAACTCTGGAAACATCTTGGAAACAATAAAAAAGTAAAGCAGACCATTAATATCCGGATCACTGCTTCGTGGTAGCATCGGTGGGAAAGGAATGGAGAGGTGTGAGGGAGCTGGTGGGTGGATGCAACAACAACACCACAACCATATGTTTACACTCACGATAAGTGGCTGGAGCAGTGTGTATGTATTAGACCACAGGGTATTGTTTAGACACCAGAGTTTATGTCATGGTCAGATGAGGCTGTCAAATTACACATTAATGCTTCCTCATCCACACTCCACCTCGTCACTTTCCTTGCATCTCTAATGATTCTACAATACAGTGTAATATTATGACGGGCACTGGCTACACCTACGGTGTTGTCTTAAAGCTGTTAATGCTGACATCAATAACATCGCTGCTACCACTATGTTGTGACGGCCACTGGTTACACTTGCAGTGTTGTTCAAAAGGGCTTATGAATATCGACACCATCGCAGCCATCCCTAGCGCTGTTTTAACAGGACATGTTTCTGGTGATGAATTTCGTCCTGATTTTCCACCTCTTGCATTTGTGATTCATTCTCACTCCATTTTCACTAGAAGAGTTATGGCTTTGTAAGGTAGAGAACTTCATATTTGATTTTAATTATTTAGGTGAACTAAGGATATTCTGTATATGTTTTTTTTTTTTCCAGTCACTTTCGACTGTATCCCCAGTATACAAATACAGATACCGCCGGCTTGGCTAAATGCGCAGTAAGGATATGGTGTGCTGAAGGAGTCACAGGAGTAGGTGGCAGTGTAAGCCTACACGGTGGAGCAGTTTCAGTTACTGGCATGACTGGCGTTGGTTCGTGCTAAACTCATGACAGGAACAAGAAATATGAGCAAAAGAACGAGAAGAAGGAGCATACAGAGAAGCAAAGCGACACAGAGGTAAAGAGTACAAGATTAGTACAGTAAATGGATATACAGCCCAACCAGAATGAAACTCAGTCTTTCCTTTCCCTCACAAACTCCCTCCTCTCCACCTCTTACTTGTCATTACATTTACTGTTTTCTTAATGCAGAAGAAGGAACCAAAGGCCCGAAGCCAGCAGGATTGTTCCCTCAAGGAAAAACAAAAACAAGTTAAAAGAGGGCCGAATTCAAGATCGGTTTCGAGATGCCTGGACACATTCCGTTCCAAAGACTGGAGGTCATAGACAGAAGGAAATACAGACAAAGGGAAACAGTTCCAGAGTTGACCTGCTGCGTACATGAAGGACTGGGAGTAATGGTTAACTCTTGCATTAGAAAGCTGGACAGAAATGGGATAACAGTTTGTTGCCAGATGGGTGCAACGCGCCCTCCGTAGCGGTGGAGGGATGCAAGCACACTGTTTAGAGGAGAAATAACTACTGAAGTAGCGATAAAAAAGAGGTAAAGATGCACGGTGACGAAGTTACACCATGGCTCAAGAAGGAATGACAGCTTTAGGACCCCTGGCTACACGTAGTAAATGGTTTAGTCATGAGTGGATAAGACCAATCTGCAAGACTTTACCCAAAGCACTGAGTCATGGACTTTAAGGCTTAACACAGTTTTCTGAAAAATTTGCGATACACATTAAATTTTAAGTCTTGTATATTGTCTTTCAGTCTCTTCACGTCACACATCGTCTTTTTCCACGTTCTTCTTGCTCCCTCTCACCTTTATTCCCAAAAGGAGAGCACTTCCCTTTCTCCTTTATTTTTCCTCCCCTTCTCACATCCACATCCACCTTTCATCTTTCTTATTAACTTCCTCCTCCTACTCCAGATTCATCAAGTCAGCAGTTTATTCCTTTTGTCTTTTTATATTATATATATATATATATATATATATATATATATATATATATATATATATATATATATATGCCTCTGTGGTACAATGGTAGAGTGTGCGTTTCATACACGGGTGAGCCAGGGTTCGCGCCCCACCAGGGTAATAAACTCTGAGAGTGTTCACCCGGCCACGTACTCCATTGGCGGACACAAGGGGTGCTGTGGTTGAACCAGTGTCCCTTACTATAAAGTATGCTTGCATCCAGTCTGCTTGCACGGGCCGATTACACTTGGTTCACAGACTACACACACATCCAAAGCCACTCCAACACTACAATACACTTACAAGCATTGCTCACCCTACATACAATCTCTTCCAGACAGCCTAAGGCACTTGGTAGAGATACATTGGCTGTATCGTCCCGACTTCGGTCGGGATAGGCCGGTCCTGCAGTGGATACTCACACGGCTGATGATGATGATGATGATATATATGCCCAGATTTTAGAATGGAGACTCACATGACCTCCAGTTCGGTCATAGACTATACAGTATAAGGTTGACCTCCGAGGTTATTTGAGGTCAGCAGTCGGAGATCATTTGAGGTCACCGGTAATAGTAAACAAGTGCGCACAAGTACTGAGCGTTAGTCTGCGAAAGCTGAAACAGAAAGTTCCTGGACCTCTTATAATTCCTTTTCAAAAGCATACAAGGTATATGGTCATTTTGGGGTCGAAAGAACGATTGAACTCGAACAAATAGGATTAGAGTGTTCGCCTTTTTGGCCCGGAGAACGCTGGGTACCCCAGCTTTATTTTATTTCATTTTTTTTTTTACGTGTCCGACTCTGGGCATAGGTTTCACTCCCTGCTCCCAGGCCCAGTAGTCCTCCTACAGACCATACACCTCTACAGTCACCATTTCAGCGCTAACACCCACCGTCCATACTGAATATATGCCAAGGCTGTCTCATACAGGACTGGTGTATCGGTATTAACGGAGGTACAGTATTTTTACGTCATGTCGGCGGGTCTTCTGGTGGGTCAGTAAAGTCTGATTTTATGAAATTCAGATCCTTATACTGTTCCCTCCCCCGGCGGGGATTTGAACCTGGGTCCTGTAGGACAGCATGCCACCTCTCTACCGATTGTGCCTCTGCCTGAATATATCAATCAATCAATCAATCATTTCCTGTGGCACCCCACGGGATGCATAGGGCCTCGATGAACTCTCTCCACCAATATTTGTCTCTTGCCATCTCCTTCAGGTCCCACCAACTCTCCTATCCTGCTTCTCTTTTCATTGTCCTCAACCAGGTTTCCCTCGGCCTACCTCTACCTCTTCTTCCTCTAGCAGTCCACTCTGGCACATCCTGTATTAAACTGCCTTCTTTTCTGTATATGTGCCCCAGCCACTTCCAGCCAGACAGTCTCACATATTCATTAACTGGTTCCACTCTCGTAATATCCCTTACTCTTTCATTTGTAAATCTGTCTTGCCACTTTACCCCAAGAATCCTTCTCAGTATTTTATTCTCAAATCCTAATACTTTCTGATCTGTTGCAATTGTACTGTACCATGACTTATGCTCATAAATTAAAATTGGTCTAACCATGGACATGTAAATATTCACTTTAGTATGTACCGAAAGCATATTATTATTCCAAACAGATTTAAACATTCCAACAGCTCGCCAAGCCTGTCTAATCCTCTCCTCAATTTCATTGTTAAATTATCCATTAGATGATACAATCGTTCCCAGATATTTAAAGTTTTCTCCATTCTTCACCACATTATTCCCAATTACACAATCGATTTGGTTCTCCACGTTCATATTAATAATTTCAGTCTCTCCACAATTTATTACCAATCCCACTTTTTCTCTCCTTCCTCCATCAAGCACCCTCTTCGTCTCGTAAATACTTCCGCAAATCAGTACAATATCATCAGCATAGTCCAAATCCATCAGCTTCATAATTTCTTTCCAGTTAATTCTTGCACTTGTTCTCCTTACAACCTTTCTCATAACATAACCCATAACCAAAACAAACAGCAGTGGCGAAAGAGCTCCTCCTTGAATCACTCCTGACCTAACTTCAAATGGATCACTCAAAGAACCACCCACCATTACCTTACAAAAAGTACCTTCATGCAGGCTTCTAATAATATTTACAAACTTTTCTGGTATACCATAGAATCTCATAATTTTCAACATAGCTCCACGTGAAACACTATCAAACGCCTTTTCAAAATCCACAAAACACATACTGACATTTTCATCTCATTAGCCTGTTGCATTAGATGCCTTGCAATAAAAATCTGATCATTACAACCTCGACCCTTTCTAAATCCCGTTTGTTCTTCTCTTAAAATTTTATCAATTACTGGCCCTATTCTGTTCAACATGATTTTGGAAAAGACTTTTGCAACTACAGGTGTCAAAGTTATCCCCTTCCAATTGCCACACACACTTAAATCTCCCTTTTTTGGTATTTTTATAATCACTCCATTTTTCCACTCTTCTCGAATTCCACCATTATCTCAAGCCACATTAAAAAGTTTGAAAAGCGCATTCATCAACTCATTATTTTTCTCCTTAAGCGTTTCAGGAAATATTCCATCCTCTCCTGGGGCCTTAAAATTCTTTAACTCCTTTATAGATTTTGATACCTCTTCCAAGGTTATATCCCCTGTTTCTATCTGCAAATCTCTCTTAGCTGGCAAAATGTCCTCTTCAGTTGTGATTGATCTATTTAGAACAGATTCAAAATGCTCTTTCCACCTTCCTTGTATATCTAATTATTTAGTCATCAAATTACCATTTCTATCTCGTACAGGTATTTCCTTCCTTCTCTTTTCAGCCTGAATATATATATATATATATATATATATATATATATATATATATATATATATATATATATATATATATATATTGTTACATAGCCTATGATTTCATCATCCTTTGTGTAATTCTAACGTACAGTATGCTGCATGTTTGATCACGAGCGTGTTCTGCCTCAGTCCCCCCTTCTACCGTTATAGTAGAGTAAATCGTCCTTTCTGTTGTTCAGAGCAGGATTGTCAACTCTTTGTCCCCATGGCTTCATTTGCGCGTCCTTCTTACAAGTTGTATCAAGCTCTGCCGGCCCCTATATAATGAGCTCAGTCTCTGCACTATGGCCACTTAGATCTACTCCTCATTTTGTTCACATCTCTGTCCTCCCCTGTACGGTTATTATTGTGAGTCCTCAGGAAGTCTCCAACCATCTAGCAGCTGTGTAATTTGAGTATAACTGTTATTGCATTTTTTCTTGTACTGTGTAGCGTAAGGTGTTAATTTGTAGGCCTAGTGAGGTTTTTATATTCATGTAAGGTTCTTATTGTTAGCCATCATTAATAATATTTTGTATCTGTAATAATAAATCTTGCATTCACTGATTATTATCTAGTATTGTCATTTTATCAGGGCTGACTTAGATAAATTTACTCTTGCTAATTTCGTGTTAATAGAGGCTATTGCAGTTAACCATATATTTAACCTGTTTTTTGCCATTACATTATCCTTATGAGTCCTGGATGTTTTGTTGTTAGTTTGAGCATTAAACTTTAACTTGTAATTTTACCTAACTCTTGTTTTGAACCTGGAACTTTACGGGACAGTAGTGATTTTTAGTATTCTCACTTAAAGTGTACATTATCTTTCTCTGTTCCGTAACATAAATTTGGCGACCTCTTATCAGGATTTTCAGGATATTATCATAAGGATATTGCTTGATATTTTGCGACTGTGATTTATTCATGATGTCTACTATTACTACACTTGATGAATACAAAGATTTTTTGTCAAATGTGCAAACAGTGTGTGATGTAGAAAACAGAACAAAGAATGAACTTAAGCTTGTTGCTCAACAATTGGGAATTGTTGTTCGCTCTCATCATTCTAAAGATCAAATTGTTGACATGATTAATGAAAGCTTGTTTAATGTAACTCCTCCAAATGAGCAAACGCAGATTGAATTAGCTAAGTTACAGCTAGCCCTGCAGGAGGCTCGTGTTAAGGAGGCTGAATTTCACGCACAAGTTGAGCTTGCTAGGATTCAGGCAGACCATGAGTATCGCATGAAACAATGTGGAACTGGATCATCTAGCTCTGATGATTTTGATGTGGCTAAAAATGTTAAACTTGTCCCTCCTTTTAATGAATCTGATTTAACAAAGTATTTTCAGTTGTTTGAGAGGGTAGCTACAGGTTTTAATTGGCCAAAAAAGTATTGGCCAGTACTCCTTCAAACTGTTCTCACCGGTAAACCTCAAGTAACTTATGCATCTTTGCCTCAGGATCAATCTGATAATTATGATGTAGTTAAGAGCTTGATTCTTAAGGCCTATGAGCTTGTTCCTGAGGCCTATAGAGTAAAATTTAGGACAACTTATAAGCAAGATAAGCAATCCCATGTTGAGTATGCAAAAATCAAAGAAGATCTGGTAGAGCAGTGGTTAAATTCTAAGAATGTGGATTCTGATTTTGACAAATTTAAGCAGATGATTTTGCTGGAGGACTTCAAGAGGTGTATTAAAAATGATGTAAGCCTATATCTTGATGAGAGAAGAATAGATAATTTGTCTGATGCTGCAGTTTTAGCTGATGAATATGTTCTCACTCACAAGAGATATTCTAAAGAAAAAAGGAAAGCTGAGATTAAGTACGTTGCCTCTTCTCAGAGTACAGGTAACAGGAAAAAGAATAAAGATGATGTTTCTCAGGAAGTAAATACCAGCTTCACCTCTAGGTTTCAGAAAAGTAAATGTACTTATTGTAGTAAGCTTGGTCATACTACGGAGAAATGTTTCAGGAGACAGCGTGATGTGAACAAAAAGGAGTCTTTAAATATTCAGTCAATTGGTCTAGTGTCCACCCTTGAGAGTTCCCAGAATTCTTTAACTGAGTTAACTGAACCTGCTTTGAGGGGTAACTTAAATTCTCATGATGAAGCTCCTCTTTTGAGCAGTAACGTGTGACACTCTCAAGAGTTCATGTGCTAATTTCCTGTCTGATGGTTTTGTCAGTCCTCTGGACAGTAATGACAGGAAATCAGTTAAAATATATCGTGAGACAGGTGCTTGCCAATCCCTTATGCTGACCAGTGTTCTAGGCCCTAATGTTAATTCCTCTGATGAAACTGTAATCTTACAAGGTGTAGGGAATAATTACTTCTCTGTCCCTCTGTGCAGAGTGAATTTAGAGTCTGGTTTTGTTAATGGTTCAGTGATGGTTGGGTTGGTTAAGACACTCCCAATGTCAGGTGTAACTTTCTTACTTGGAAATGATATTGGTGGAGGTCAAGTGTGTCCAGCTCCTCAGTTGTCTAGTGAGCAAGTGGCTGCGACCCAGGATTGTGATGTCCCTGATGTGTTCCCTGCATGTGCGGTCACTAGGGCTAAGTCTAAAGTTACTGGTGACTTAGAGGATAATGATGATGATCATGTTATCCTAGCTGACACTTTTCTTGCTAATTTGGACCACTCACCAGATGAGGCAGTACCCCGTAGTGTTGATAATTTGTCTCGTCAAGAGTTGGTTGAGTTACAGGTTGCTGACCCTGAGTTGAAAGGTCTAGCTAACTCTGCTTGCAGTGAGGAAGAGTCAGCTGGTGCTTCTATTTGTTATTATATAAAGTCAGGAGTACTTATGAGGAAGTTGAGACCCCCAACAGCATCAGCCGACTGTGAATGGGAGGTTGTATATCAAGTTGTCATCCCTCGTGTTTGTAGGCAGGATATCATTAGAGTGGCTCATGATTCCAGTTTGGCAGGACACCTTGGAGTGAAGAAGACTGTGACAAGCATTTTGAAACATTTCTACTGGCCAGGTATCTTGAGGGATGTTTCCTGGTATTGTAAGTCTTGTCACACCCGTCAAGTTGTGGGGAAGTGTAATCAGACCGAAAAGGTTGCACCTCTAGTTCCCATTCCTCCTTTTGAGGCGCCTTTCACCCGTGTGTTGGTGGATATTGTGGGCCCTCTTCCTAAGACTTCTTCAGGATTTTCTTATGTGTTGACCCTGATTGATATGGCTACTCGTTATCCTGAAGCCATTCCACTTAGAAATATCTCAGCAGAGAACGTGGTTAAGGAAATGCTAGGGTTCTTCACAAAGTTTGGTCTGCCCAAGGAGGTACAGTCAGACCGGGGAAGTAATTTCATGTCAAATGTTTTCAAGCAGTCTCTGAAAGAGTTGGGCATCACCCAGATCACGTCTTCAGCTTACCATCCCCAGACCCAAGAAGCGTTGGAGAGATATCATCAAACACTCAAATCGATGCTCAAGAAATACTGTTTGGAACATCAGAAAGACTGGGATAAAGGTCTTCCATTTGTTGTATTTGCCGCAAGAGAATCTCCAAATGAATCACTGGGCTTCTCACCTTTTGAACTACTGTTTGGCCATGAAGTAAGAGGACCCCTTAAGTTACTCAAGGAATGCTGGCTGTCGGAGGAAGATGACGTCAACCTGCTGGAGTATGTGATGAAGTTCAAAGAACGGCTGTCCACTGCTTTACAGCTGGCGAGAGAGAATTTAGGAGCTGCTCAGGAGAAGATGAAGACTTGGTATGATAAGAAGTCCAGGTTACGCCACTTTCAGCCAGGAGATCAGGTTTTGATTCTGCTACCGGTTCATGGGCAATCTCTTCAAGCCAAGTTTAGTGGTCCTTATTTCGTGGAGAAGAAACTCAGTGATGTCAACTATGTCATCGCCACACCAGATCGTAGAAAGAACAAGCAACTTTGTCACATCAACATGCTAAAGTTATATCACAGGCGGGGCGAAAATAATCCAGTCTGCACTGTAGCTGTTCCACCCGAGTCTGCAAGTGAAGCTCTCCCACGCAGTATGAGCCTGAGTGATAGTTTGGGAAGAATCCTGATATCATGAATGATCTCCAGACTAAGCTTTCTCATCTACCTCCCGAGGAAAGGCAGGAGTTTTCGGCATTACTGCAGGAGTACCCGGAAGTGTTCCGTGCTACTCCAGGAAGAACCACTGTGTTGATGCATGATGTCGATGTTGGAGACACAAAGCCAATTAAATTGCCTCCTTACCGTGTGAACCCAGTGAAAGTTCCTCTCATCCAGAAGGAGCTTGGCTACCTGTTGGACCACAAGATGATTGAGCCCTGTCAGAGCGAGTGGAGTTCTCCTGTCACTCTGGTCCCTAAGCCAGGTGGGTCACAGCGGCTTTGCATTGACTACAGACGTGTTAATCAGATAACGAAAACAGACACTTACCCTCTCCCTCGTGTGGAAGATTGCATAGACAAGATCGGAAAGGCTAGGTACATAAGTAAGTTTGATTTGTTAAAGGGATACTGGCAAGTACCTATGACTGAACGTGCTAGGGAGATCTCATGTTTTGTAACACTAGGAAAGACTTTTGCATGTTCAGTAACGCCATATGGTATGAAGAATGCACCAGCCACATTTCAGAAGCTCATGAATGTTGTAACAGAGGGTTTGGCAGGGTGTGTTGTTTATATTGATGATGTATTAATCTTCAGTGACAACTGGAAAGATCACCTATGCCATGTCAGTAAATTTCTTGAGCGTTTGGTTCATGCTAATCTTGTAGCTAATTTATCAAAGTGTGAGTTTGGTCAAGCTAAAGTTCAGTACCTTGGGTACGTAATTGGTGATGGACATGTTGCACCACCAGGAGCTAAGGTTCAGGTTATAAGTGATCTTCCCAGACCTAAAAGTAGGAAGGAGCTACAAAGATTTTAGGGAATGGTAGGTTATTACAGGAGATTTGTTCTTAACTTTTCTATTCTTGTATCACCACTTACAGACCTACTGAAAAAGGGAGTTAAATTTGTCTGGACCGATAACTGTGAATCCTCTTTCAGTAAACTTAAAGCTATCCTATTAAGTCAGCCAGTGCTCGCTACTCCAACTTTGCTAAGCCTTTTAAGATGGCTGTTGATGCAAGTGATACAGGAGCTGGGGCTGTTTTGCTGCAAGAGGATGATCAGGGTATTGAACATCCTGTATCGTATTACAGTAAGAAGTTCACTCCACCTCAAAAGAACTACTCAACTATTGAGAAAGAGCTTTTGGCCTTGATTTTGGGTTTACAGCATTTTTCATTTTATTTGTGTTCTGGTTTTGACCCCATAGTCATTTATACCGATCATAACCCACAGAAATTCCTTAGCAAGTTTAAAGATAAAAATCAGAGATTGACAAGATGGAGTCTACTTCTTCAGGAGTATTCATTAGACATACATGTCAAGGGGAAAGAAAATGTTATTGCAGATTGCTTATCTAGACTTTAGACAGATTGTTTTAGAGTAATAAGAAATTTCCTTTGTAAATTTCTTTTTCTTTGTGGGGAGGTGTTACATAGCCTATGATTTCATCATCCTTTGTGTAATTCTAACGTACAGTATGCTGCATGTTTGATCACGAGCGTGTTCTACCTCAGTCCCCCCCTTCTACCGTTATAGTAGAGTAAGTCGTCCTTTCTGTTGTTCAGAGCAGGATTGTCAACTCTTTGTCCCCATGGCTTCATTTGCGCGTCCTTCTTACAAGTTGTATCAAGCTCTGCCGGCCCCTATATAATGAGCTCAGTCTCTGCACTATGGCCACTTAGATCTACTCCTCATTTTGTTCACATCTCTGTCCTCCCCTGTACGGTTATTATTGTGAGTCCTCAGGAAGTCTCCAACCATCTAGCAGCTGTGTAATTTGAGTATAACTGTTATTGCATTTTTTCTTGTACTGTGTAGCGTAAGGTGTTAATTTGTAGGCCTAGTGAGGTTTTTATATTCATGTAAGGTTCTTATTGTTAGCCATCATTAATAATATTTTGTATCTGTAATAATAAATCTTGCATTCACTGATTATTATCTAGTATTGTCATTTTATCAGGGCTGACTTAGATAAATTTACTCTTGCTAATTTCGTGTTAATAGAGGCTATTGCAGTTAACCATATATTTAACCTGTTTTTTGCCATTACATTATCCTTATGAGTCCTGGATGTTTTGTTGTTAGTTTGAGCATTAAACTTTAACTTGTAATTTTACCTAACTCTTGTTTTGAACCTGGAACTTTACGGGACAGTAGTGATTTTTAGTATTCTCACTTAAAGTGTACATTATCTTTCTCTGTTCCGTAACATAAATTTGGCGACCTCTTATCAGGATTTTCAGGATATTATCATAAGGATATTGCTTGATATTTTGCGACTGTGATTTATTCATGATGTCTACTATTACTACACTTGATGAATACAAAGATTTTTTGTCAAATGTGCAAACAGTGTGTGATGTAGAAAACAGAACAAAGAATGAACTTAAGCTTGTTGCTCAACAATTGGGAATTGTTGTTCGCTCTCATCATTCTAAAGATCAAATTGTTGACATGATTAATGAAAGCTTGTTTAATGTAACTCCTCCAAATGAGCAAACGCAGATTGAATTAGCTAAGTTACAGCTAGCCCTGCAGGAGGCTCGTGTTAAGGAGGCTGAATTTCACGCACAAGTTGAGCTTGCTAGGATTCAGGCAGACCATGAGTATCGCATGAAACAATGTGGAACTGGATCATCTAGCTCTGATGATTTTGATGTGGCTAAAAATGTTAAACTTGTCCCTCCTTTTAATGAATCTGATTTAACAAAGTATTTTCAGTTGTTTGAGAGGGTAGCTACAGGTTTTAATTGGCCAAAAAAAGTATTGGCCAGTACTCCTTCAAACTGTTCTCACCGGTAAACCTCAAGTAACTTATGCATCTTTGCCTCAGGATCAATCTGATAATTATGATGTAGTTAAGAGCTTGATTCTTAAGGCCTATGAGCTTGTTCCTGAGGCCTATAGAGTAAAATTTAGGACAACTTATAAGCAAGATAAGCAATCCCATGTTGAGTATGCAAAAATCAAAGAAGATCTGGTAGAGCAGTGGTTAAATTCTAAGAATGTGGATTCTGATTTTGACAAATTTAAGCAGATGATTTTGCTGGAGGACTTCAAGAGGTGTATTAAAAATGATGTAAGCCTATATCTTGATGAGAGAAGAATAGATAATTTGTCTGATGCTGCAGTTTTAGCTGATGAATATGTTCTCACTCACAAGAGATATTCTAAAGAAAAAAGGAAAGCTGAGATTAAGTACGTTGCCTCTTCTCAGAGTACAGGTAACAGGAAAGAGAATAAAGATGATGTTTCTCAGGAAGTAAATACCAGCTTCACCTCTAGGTTTCAGAAAAGTAAATGTACTTATTGTAGTAAGCTTGGTCATACTACGGAGAAATGTTTCAGGAGACAGCGTGATGTGAACAAAAAGGAGTCTTTAAATATTCAGTCAATTGGTCTAGTGTCCACCCTTGAGAGTTCCCAGAATTCTTTAACTGAGTTAACTGAACCTGCTTTGAGGGGTAACTTAAATTCTCATGATGAAGCTCCTCTTTTGAGCAGTAACGTGGGTGACACTCTCAAGAGTTCATGTGCTAATTTCCTGTCTGATGGTTTTGTCAGTCCTCTGGACAGTAATGACAGGAAATCAGTTAAAATATATCGTGAGACAGGTGCTTGCCAATCCCTTATGCTGACCAGTGTTCTAGGCCCTAATGTTAATTCCTCTGATGAAACTGTAATCTTACAAGGTGTAGGGAATAATTACTTCTCTGTCCCTCTGTGCAGAGTGAATTTAGAGTCTGGTTTTGTTAATGGTTCAGTGATGGTTGGGTTGGTTAAGACACTCCCAATGTCAGGTGTAACTTTCTTACTTGGAAATGATATTGGTGGAGGTCAAGTGTGTCCAGCTCCTCAGTTGTCTAGTGAGCAAGTGGCTGCGACCCAGGATTGTGATGTCCCTGATGTGTTCCCTGCATGTGCGGTCACTAGGGCTAAGTCTAAAGTTACTGGTGACTTAGAGGATAATGATGATGATCATGTTATCCTAGCTGACACTTTTCTTGCTAATTTGGACCACTCACCAGATGAGGCAGTACCCCGTAGTGTTGATAATTTGTCTCGTCAAGAGTTGGTTGAGTTACAGGTTGCTGACCCTGAGTTGAAAGGTCTAGCTAACTCTGCTTGCAGTGAGGAAGAGTCAGCTGGTGCTTCTATTTGTTATTATATAAAGTCAGGAGTACTTATGAGGAAGTTGAGACCCCCAACAGCATCAGCCGACTGTGAATGGGAGGTTGTATATCAAGTTGTCATCCCTCGTGTTTGTAGGCAGGATATCATTAGAGTGGCTCATGATTCCAGTTTGGCAGGACACCTTGGAGTGAAGAAGACTGTGACAAGCATTTTGAAACATTTCTACTGGCCAGGTATCTTGAGGGATGTTTCCTGGTATTGTAAGTCTTGTCACACCCGTCAAGTTGTGGGGAAGTGTAATCAGACCGAAAAGGTTGCACCTCTAGTTCCCATTCCTCCTTTTGAGGCGCCTTTCACCCGTGTGTTGGTGGATATTGTGGGCCCTCTTCCTAAGACTTCTTCAGGATTTTCTTATGTGTTGACCCTGATTGATATGGCTACTCGTTATCCTGAAGCCATTCCCACTTAGAAATATCTCAGCAGAGAACGTGGTTAAGGAAATGCTAGGGTTCTTCACAAAGTTTGGTCTGCCCAAGGAGGTACAGTCAGACCGGGAAGTAATTTCATGTCAAATGTTTTCAAGCAGTCTCTGAAAGAGTTGGGCATCACCCAGATCACGTCTTCAGCTTACCATCCCCAGACCCAAGAAGCGTTGGAGAGATATCATCAAACACTCAAATCGATGCTCAAGAAATACTGTTTGGAACATCAGAAAGACTGGGATAAAGGTCTTCCATTTGTTGTATTTGCCGCAAGAGAATCTCCAAATGAATCACTGGGCTTCTCACCTTTTGAACTACTGTTTGGCCATGAAGTAAGAGGACCCTTAAGTTACTCAAGGAATGCTGGCTGTCGGAGGAAGATGACGTCAACCTGCTGGAGTATGTGATGAAGTTCAAAGAACGGCTGTCCACTGCTTTACAGCTGGCGAGAGAGAATTTAGGAGCTGCTCAGGAGAAGATGAAGACTTGGTATGATAAGAAGTCCAGGTTACGCCACTTTCAGCCAGGAGATCAGGTTTTGATTCTGCTACCGGTTCATGGGCAATCTCTTCAAGCCAAGTTTAGTGGTCCTTATTTCGTGGAGAAGAAACTCAGTGATGTCAACTATGTCATCGCCACACCAGATCGTAGAAAGAACAAGCAACTTTGTCACATCAACATGCTAAAGTTATATCACAGGCGGGGCGAAAATAATCCAGTCTGCACTGTAGCTGTTCCACCCGAGTCTGCAAGTGAAGCTCTCCCACGCAGTATGAGCCTGAGTGATAGTTTGGGGAAGAATCCTGATATCATGAATGATCTCCAGACTAAGCTTTCTCATCTACCTCCCGAGGAAAGGCAGGAGTTTTCGGCATTACTGCAGGAGTACCCGGAAGTGTTCCGTGCTACTCCAGGAAGAACCACTGTGTTGATGCATGATGTCGATGTTGGAGACACAAAGCCAATTAAATTGCCTCCTTACCGTGTGAACCCAGTGAAAGTTCCTCTCATCCAGAAGGAGCTTGGCTACCTGTTGGACCACAAGATGATTGAGCCCTGTCAGAGCGAGTGGAGTTCTCCTGTCACTCTGGTCCCTAAGCCAGGTGGGTCACAGCGGCTTTGCATTGACTACAGACGTGTTAATCAGATAACGAAAACAGACACTTACCCTCTCCCTCGTGTGGAAGATTGCATAGACAAGATCGGAAAGGCTAGGTACATAAGTAAGTTTGATTTGTTAAAGGGATACTGGCAAGTACCTATGACTGAACGTGCTAGGGAGATCTCATGTTTTGTAACACTAGGAAAGACTTTTGCATGTTCAGTAACGCCATATGGTATGAAGAATGCACCAGCCACATTTCAGAAGCTCATGAATGTTGTAACAGAGGGTTTGGCAGGGTGTGTTGTTTATATTGATGATGTATTAATCTTCAGTGACAACTGGAAAGATCACCTATGCCATGTCAGTAAATTTCTTGAGCGTTTGGTTCATGCTAATCTTGTAGCTAATTTATCAAAGTGTGAGTTTGGTCAAGCTAAAGTTCAGTACCTTGGGTACGTAATTGGTGATGGACATGTTGCACCACCAGGAGCTAAGGTTCAGGTTATAAGTGATCTTCCCAGACCTAAAAGTAGGAAGGAGCTACAAAGATTTTTGGGAATGGTAGGTTATTACAGGAGATTTGTTCTTAACTTTTCTATTCTTGTATCACCACTTACAGACCTACTGAAAAAGGGAGTTAAATTTGTCTGGACCGATAACTGTGAATCCTCTTTCAGTAAACTTAAAGCTATCCTATTAAGTCAGCCAGTGCTCGCTACTCCAAATTTTTCTAAGCCTTTTAAGATGGCTGTTGATGCAAGTGATACAGGAGCTGGGGCTGTTTTGCTGCAAGAGGATGATCAGGGTATTGAACATCCTGTATCGTATTACAGTAAGAAGTTCACTCCACCTCAAAAGAACTACTCAACTATTGAGAAAGAGCTTTTGGCCTTGATTTTGGGTTTACAGCATTTTTCATTTTATTTGTGTTCTGGTTTTGACCCCATAGTCATTTATACCGATCATAACCCACAGAAATTCCTTAGCAAGTTTAAAGATAAAAATCAGAGATTGACAAGATGGAGTCTACTTCTTCAGGAGTATTCATTAGACATACATGTCAAGGGGAAAGAAAATGTTATTGCAGATTGCTTATCTAGACTTTAGACAGATTGTTTTAGAGTAATAAGAAATTTCCTTTGTAAATTTCTTTTTCTTTGTGGGGAGGTGTTACATAGCCTATGATTTCATCATCCTTTGTGTAATTCTAACGTACAGTATGCTGCATGTTTGATCACGAGCGTGTTCTACCTCAGTCCCCCCTTCTACCGTTATAGTAGAGTAAGTCGTCCTTTCTGTTGTTCAGAGCAGGATTGTCAACTCTTTGTCCCCATGGCTTCATTTGCGCGTCCTTCTTACAAGTTGTATCAAGCTCTGCCGGCCCCTATATAATAAGCTCAGTCTCTGCATTATGGCCACTTAGATCTACTCCTCATTTTGTTCACATCTCTGTCCTCCCCTGTACGGTTATTATTGTGAGTGCTCAGGAAGTCTCCAACCATCTAGCAGCTGTGTAATTTGAGTATAACTGTTATTGCATTTTTCTTGTACTGTGTAGCGTAAGGTGTTAATTTGTAGGCCTAGTGAGGTTTTTTTAATTCATGTAAGGTTCTTATTGTTAGCCATCATTAATAATATTTTGTATCTGTAATAATATATCTTGCATTCACTGAGTATTATCTAGTATTGTCATTTTATCAGGGCTGACTTAGATAAATTTACTCTTTGCTAATTTCGTGTTAATAGAGGCTATTGCAGTTAACCATATATTTAACCTGTTTTTTGCCATTACATTATCCTTATGAGTCCTGGATGTTTTCTTGTTAGTTTGAGCATTAAACTTTAACTTGTAATTTTACCTAACTTTCTTGTTTTGAACCTGGAACTTTACGGGACAGTAGTGATTTTTAGAATTCTCACTTAAAGTGTACATTATCTTTCTCTGTTCCGTAACAATATATATATATATATATATATATATATATATATATATATATATATATATATATATATATATATATATATATATATATATATATATATATAATATACACGGTAATTTTCTCTCACCACATCCCTCATCTTCTCACCTATTCCAGGTTCTTTTTATCACTGGTCTGGGTTATCATTCATCCTTCAGAACCATATATTCTTTTTAATTCATTCTTCCATCCATTTTCCTATCTTCTCACCCACTTCATTAGAGTCATCCTCCATCGTAGTTTTTTCTTCCTTCCTGCATTCCACAATCTCTTCCCATGCAGAGGTAAAATCGATAAGGCGGTGGACCACGATGCAGAAGAAATTGGATTCAATTTGCAGTTGTTCCCTAGAAATGACTGAATAATTATTGTTAAAACAGCTTTCCTTTCTTGCCCATCAGGCCAATGAACGCACCGTAAAAATATCTCCGTTAATATCACCACGTCTTGAATGTGATATCTTTAGCACAGCATAACAGATTTAATGTCCAACTAGTCGCTTGTGGTAATCGTTGTGAAGCCTTCTGTTTGTGCCTGGGTGGACTACTGGACCCTGGGAACGGGTCTTCTTTATATCCAGAGGTAGAGAGGGAAAATAACTCACAGAAACACGATTTGCAGGCTCACGCAATAACAAGGTCTGAAATTGATAAAGCAGTTACTGGGGTGTGGGATCTGATAACATCCTTCAGTGCCATGCAAGTGTTTATAACATGACAACCCCTGTGGACCGGGTGAGGTGGAGACACCATACCAAACCAAATCATACCATACCATACCATACCATGCCATGCCAGGCGGTGGAGGGCCTCGGTGGAGAGAGGATGAAGAGTAGGTGAGGGCTTAATGCATTATGTGGAGAGGGATGGGCGGGGTGTAAGAAAGGTAAGCCAATGAGAGGGATGATGGAAAGACAGGAAGAGGGATAATTGTTCTGAATTTTTTAGAGTAAAGGGTAAACAGAAAAACGGAAGAAAATTAAAAATTCCATTAACCTATTCACTACGATAACATATTTTAATTTACTGTTGTTGCTGTTGAACGATTTTAGTTAGCGTGGAGAATGCCTCTTATTGTGAATGGATTAATGGATAAAGTCGTATGGCGGTAACAAGAAGAGAAAATAAATGACGTCACGGAGCTGAAATGGTTAATGAGAATTGTAAAGCTCAACAGGTACTGATAACAATAAAGGAGGTTTATAAAGGTGCTGAAAACTGGAAATTGGATATACTCGTAAAGGTATAAGTGCAGTTTTGGGGTGGTAGGTGAAGGAAAATGGTGTAGACTAGAGATGGAAAAGTGGACAACGCGAGAACTAGAAAACGAGGAAGAAAAAACTAGCATTAATAAATAATTTTCTCCTCACCAATCTTTACATAATGCACGCAACATTAGTTGATTCGCCAGCCAAAGATCTTCCACTTTTGTGAAACACTATGTCGCTCGTCCTAGGAAACTGACAGCAACGATACAAACAAAAGCATAATATGGTACATCTTCGCTGGACCATATTAAATGAAAGAAATATTTTATATGCATAATTAATTTGTGTACCTGATAAGCCTGAGCACTAGCAGTAAATGCAACCAACCGTATTCATTCAAACTTATATTCATTTTTTGTTTTGGCACGTGTAGTAATGGCAAATACCGCAACAGCTAGATACAGCAGCATCAGGAATAATCAAACACAATGTCTGACAAAAAAAAAAACACACACACACACACATCTACTACTAAATATATAACAACACCAATAATCCCCATTGCCATCGCGCTGTTGTTGTTGATGTTGGTGGTGGTAATGATGATAACTATAAAAGAGAGAGAGAGAGAGAGAGAGAGAGAGAGAGAGAGACTATTACACACCTCTTGACCTTCCACTTCAACACAGTTGTGACCAGGTTCATGGATGAGCAAAAGATTAGTGATGATGAAAACAAAGAGATATAGGTGGCTGTGGGAGATTGGGTAGGGTTGGGCTGGACTGGGTTGGGTTAAGTTGAGGTGGGTTGGGTTAGGGAAGGTTAGGTTACGAAAGGATAGGTCATATCAGGTTAGAATAAACTTGGTTACGTTGGAAAACGAGGTGAGATGAGCTACGTTTGGTTAGGGTTGGTTAGGCTAAATAGAAGTAGGACAAGTTAAATTAGAGAATGGTACCGTACTCAACAATAACCTGAGTCTGAGAAGTTTAACGCAGGACACGGTAAGTTAAATTACGCTATGTTAGGTGAGGTTATGGTACCGTACTGTAAATTAATGGGGTTGGAGAGGGAGGTTAGACTTGGGTAGGAAAGGTTAGGTTAGGTTAAGAGAGGTTATGGGAGGTTAAGGTACTGTACCTCACATGACAGGTGAGGTCATGTCAAGTACAGTTTTTTACTGTACAGTAAGTTGAGTTACAGTAGGTTAGGTGCAGCAAGAAATGGCATAAGAAATTCGAAGCTGTTTTGGTGTTAATTTAAGAGGCGCTCCCAATTAAATGGTTACGAAAATGATTTTACTTTCCGTTCAAGCATGGCTAATGGGAATGGCTGAATGATAAGGGTACGAGGAACTCTATATCAGTACTATTCTACAGTACACACACACACACACACACACACACACACACACACACACACACACACACACACACACAGCAACTCCGTGAAGATGGTGCAGCTCAAACTTTTTACATTTTTGACCCTCTTTCCGCAGCCCAAACGATCCATATCACAATGTGCATCATGTTTGTCGTATATGAAGTATTCCGTAAAGTGTCACGTTAATTAAATCTACAACTCTTTTCTTTTGAATGCCTAACGAGAAGGGACCATTCCAGCTTTCATTCAACGTTCTAGAAAAATGCATGAATAAAAAACAGAACATAATATAAACAGCAGTACAAGACCATCCTTCTTGGTGTACACTCTCACCCCGTGATAGCGATATAGGATAGTGCGCCCTCAACATCCTCCCTCCTATGATACGTATCGCAAGGTACACACTCAGGCACGCTAAAAGGCATAGCTCTTAGATGCAGAATCTGATAAAATCTTGGGAGAAAAAAGTAAAGACTTCTATGAATATGCTTATGAACGACGTATACAGGATGGCAGGTGAAAGGAGGTGATAGTGTGTTGTGAGTGTGAGGAGTGGTAATGTGTGGGTGAAGCTGAAGTGTGTGTGAGGTGTGGCATTAAGGTTGGCAGTCTGAGGTGTGGCAATATAATGTGTGGCTGTGTGATGTATAGCAATGTGTGGTGCGGGAGTGTGAGGTATATATAGCAATGTGTGGTGAGGCGATGTATGGCAGTGTTAGGTATAGAAATGTGTGGTGAGGCAGCATGAGAAGTGTCATGTGTGGCAGTATGAGGTATAGCAATAAGTGGTGAGGGCGTGTAAGATGTGTCAGTGCAATGTGTAGCAGTGTGAAATGAAGCAATGTGTGGTGAGGCAGTGTGATGTGCGAGTGTGGCGGTGGGAGATACGAGTGGTGAGGCAGCGTGAGGTGTGGCTTTATCGTGTGAAGGTGTGAAGTTGAGCTGTTTCTTCTTCTTCACTGTTTAAATATAAGTATTTGCTATGTTTAATTCTTTGATGTGCTTTTATAACTTAAGTCGAGGTATAGTTGCACCTTGATAAAGATTCACTTATTAACTGCATCCTAATTTCTCTCCGTCTGTTTCATTACTGAGGGTTTGCCTCTACAACAGTTCTTCAGTCAGTTCTGTTCGTACTTACTGTATAATCGATCCTTCTCCCACAACACACCACTGTAACTCATAAACGTCACAACAGACACGTTATTATATTATTTACCTCTTCCTATCCTCCCTGCTTCCATGACCTATCACCCTCCAGACTTGTTCCTCCACCCAATGCTCGGTCATCCTCTTTTTCAGTTTATTCTTCTCTGTATCTCCAGTCTATCAGCTCTTACTAACTCGCTCACGAAGTCACAGGTCAGCAACTATTGCGTATCACATAATTACATTCCCCAAGAAAGCTGAAATTTGTGTAAAAACGGATCTTTAATCCACCCTAAGCCACCCTCCAACACATACTTTATATCTCTCGTCCTGTATTTCGCTCTCTTTTCAAGTATTTCTTACCAACGAGCTGTATTGGTTTTACTTCTAAGCCAGTCTTTCGCATTTGTAGTCCCTCTCTCTGCATGATATTGCTCTTCCGTCTCACTTTTCTTTTTTATCATATATCGCCCCCGTGGCTACAATACAATCCAACGGGAATTTGTTACCTACTGAGCAGGCCACAGACTACATTTGGTCATTCAGCGTCTGTGGCCACATTCACTTCTCCCCGAGACAAATGGAGCTAATGGATGTCGAGTACCTCCGACTTCTTCCTCCCCCACCTTCTCCTTTCTCCCTCATTTTCCTTTCCTTTCTCCCTGATTCCTTCGTCTTCTTACCCCCTGACTCTTTCTCTTTCCTCTCCTTTCTCTGTGTCTCCTATTCTTCTTCTTCCCCTGCCTCCTTTCTCTTCTTATCCTTCCTGTCTCCCTCCCTTTCGTCCTCTTTCTCCCCTCCTCTGCTATCCACATGCTTCCCCCTTCCCCTTCTATCCCTACATTTTCCTCTTCCTCTTTTCCCTGTACACCCCAACCTCTGTTCTTCCTTCCATCTGTCTCAGCTTATTTCAAACTAACCTAACCCAGCCCAACCCTTCCTTGGATCTACGCGTAACCTTACCTAATGTGATATAAAAGATGGAATATAACTCAGGCATACAATACTGCACTGCCTGCTAACAGTGAATGGGATCTTTCTCACTGATTAGGGGTTTTGTAAATATTTGTGAGCAGCAATATCTGGAAGTGAATGTAGCTACTGCAGACGGGGAGTAAAATGATGTTACAGAGAGAAAAAGTGATTCATACTGTAACGTGCTGGTGACTGGAGAAAAACACATCATGCTGTCAAAAGGTCACGAGGGAATGTGGAATTTGTTATCATTAATGTGACAGGATCCGCCAAGTCTTGCCATCAAGGCTGGGTGTTTTGTGAGGAGGGAGAGGAAGTAGGCAGCAAGGGAGGCATAAGATTGTCCCAGGGAGAGAGCAACTTCACCTTAAGGGTCACTGGTGGTATGGTGGTTGATGCATGTATTATGTCCTGGCACCACCAACAAAATGCACACATACAAATATAGTTTCTTACATGTTACCACCACACCATCAACCTCCACTGAATATTAAAATCTAACAGTCAGTCCTTTACTGCCCTATCAGGATCATAGGTGCCCGGGACAAGGCTGCTTATTCCAAACATTAACCCGTCACGTCCCGACCGATTTCGCACCTCCGATACTCTCGAATCCTGAGCTATTTTGGAAAAAAAAATTTTGGCTGAAACCTCCACTTCTGGTGAGAAACATCGAAAATTCATACAGAAATGACTCACCTGAGGTTTAAAATACTCGTTACAGGTAGCAGTACCCCCTTACCTTACTGGGTTTTCTATCAGGCTGGCTCCAAAGAAAACGAGTTCTATGGGAGGGTAACTATTCCACACTACTCATAAACGGTATTTATTTATTTATTTGGTATGAATTTATATGTAGTACGAGAGTATATTGGTTTTCAAACAGTAATATAGGCATTATAGACATTTTTTCACTCACTAACTCATCAACATACCTGACCTTTTTTGGCGACATTACCTGATCATCTTTTCTGACTGTTTCTTCCTCTAATACTATGTAAACTTTGTTCTCCACATTGTCATCAATTGGGGAATCACTCTGACCCTGAATGTCTTTACTGGCCAGGTCACTGGTAACAGGTGAATTACCGAGACAATGTCGTGCGGGGGGGGGAGGTTATGCGGTGTAAGCCATTGTCCCTGCCTGGCATCATGTAGAGGAATAGAGGAAGGTGTCCCGTGTATATGAACCAAAAATCACACGCAAAAATTGAAAATTGTGCAAATTATGAACCTTGCAATTGTGTGACATAACAGTACGTCGACGGGACTAGCTGTGACAGAACGTTGCGACGTACCCATATGTCGATGGGATGCCTTGGGTTAAAGGAGAGGATATAATGATAAGTATTCCCATACCTATCTACCATCATTTTCACCAGCACCACAATTATCACTACAATCTCCTTCATTCTATCAATGCAGCTACCACCACAACCACCATTACCTCCACCACCGTCACGAACCTCTGCTGTCTTTCATTTCCATCATCACCGCCGCCGCCAACGCCATTACAGACTTCCCCTTGCCACACGACTCCCTTATCTTGTCATTAACATTTTCTTGACCTCCTTGTCTCCCCCATTAACACATGCAGCTTATAGTGGGCCGGATGAACAATGACAGAAGAAGTGGTCAGGTGACGAAAGTAATGCAGGTTAGGAAGCTAATGATGAAAACTAGTGTATTTGTTGACCACATCTGTTGGACTCCCAGAAAAGCATGATTAAATGAATGAAAAATCAGATGATTGGCAACCCTAAGACTTGTAAGAGACAGAGACGCTTGGCCCCTCTAGGGTTGTGGGAGAGAGTTTTCAAGTCCTGCAAAATTTTAGCAAAACCTAAATATGAGTATATCAAACACCGTGCATCCTAGAGCAAAAGTAAGGGGCACTAACTCCCTTCCAAGACTAACACATCAGACTTCAGCCTTTTCTACAGACTCACACGTTAATTATCAAATATTCACGACAAAGAACGAGTCTCACGGCACAACATAGGCTAGGGTGCAGTACCAGATGCTGCGCTGGCTAACATAACGCAATAACACAGTCAGTCATCAACTCTGTAATGCAGTGACATGGGCGTTTCAAGACCTGGCCCCTAAGAGGGTCAGGCAAACAAATGTCAGAATCAGCTATCCTCACTAGACGTGAGAAATAACACTTTTTATTGCTGTTAAGTGACAAGCAATTTCCCTCGAGTTAAAAGTAGTATTCCGTTCGCTGGGTTTAAAATAAAAAGTCTCTAACAACTATTTCAAGAACTGAAAACTTTTAAATATTTTATTACTGTGACTGTCCGATTTTTCTTTTTTTCTGTAGCCAGTACCTTGGCGGGAAAACAGCAGTGTTTAAAAAATTTTCAAGACGTGGTACATCTGAACTAATGTACGGTTGCTACTGCCATTCTATATCATTAAGATGTTTCCCCTTTAATCATCATCATCATCCAGACCTCCTTTCCCACCCAAAGGCAGGGTGAGGAGTAGCAATGTCCAGACAGCCCAGATTTGCCCAGTCCAATGGGCCATGCTTCCATTCACTCATCATTCAAGCCCCCAGAATCCTGGCTCTATCGGATACACCAAAAACATTCATCACATTCTGTAGCTTCAAATAAATGTATCCGATAGAGTCAACCCGGATGCTGTCACGTTAATAAGGGGTGCCAAAATCCCTGATCATGCACTTCTCCTCACAACAGTCATCCACCCAGCTCGATCTCTTGTCAGTTCCCTAGCCTCATTGACTTCCAAATCTCTCTTCTTCACACGTTTGTCCACCATATCTCTCCACCTTCTCCTTGGCCTACCTCGCCTTCTCCCTCCTTCAGATTCGCTCAGGTATACCTTTTTCACCACTCTATTGTTATCTATTCTTTCCACATGACCATACCATCTCAGTACACTCTCTTCAATTCTGGTGTCCACAGACTTCCTCACTTCACACCTTTTACGAATCACATTATTTCGTATCCTATCCACCCTCTTTACTCCACGTATATTCCTCAGCAGTCCCATCTCCACTGCTCTTGCTCTTGACTTTCATTTTCATGCCACACCATAGCAGGGTTAGCATCAAAGTGGGTAACCCGGTTTTACCCACCCGGTTTTTTTCAGTAAAACCCACTTGAAAAAAAAAAAAAAAACACTATTTTACCCACTTTACTGTTTTTTTTTTTTTTTTAATAATGTATTAAATAAAAAATTCAGTTTTATTTGATTAAATGGTTATATTTTTGCACACATATCAGAAGTAAATAAGAGCTATTTAATCATATTCTATTTCGCTGGTTAAAAAAAACACAACCGCCAAGTATTTATAATATAATATCTTGGAAGGATAATCTTAGTGATTTAAAAAAAAAAAAAAAAAAAAAAGCTTATTACATTTCTCATCACCAACAAAAAAACATGCTCTTTGCCAATTTGAATGTTGTTCTTTGATTTTTTCAAAACTATTCATAATACTTCTATTTTTCTAATAGCTTTTATAACCATTATCCTTTTCTTTTGAAATGATAATATTTTTGGGTAACAGTAAATTATGGTTCTTGTCATGTTACCTAATCAATATAACAAAAGAACTTTTTTTTTTTTTCAAATAAGAATGCAATTCTTTGCCTCAGTGATAAATTAAAAATAACACTTCACTTCTAAATGAATTACCAACATGCAATAACAATATTTCCTGAAAAATAATAACATTATTCATTACTGCAATTTCTACATAATGAGTGTAAACATGGCACCTGTGCTTGTGTTAAAAAATCCTAATAGTATGTAGCTTGAATTCAAGGTAAATTTCCTTGGTTTTCATCTGGTGAATACAAACATTACAGCCAGCACTACCTGTCTCTGATTTTGAAAGTTTTAAAATTAAGAGTAAATTTGTTTTTGATAGATATGGTTTTTAGTTTTATTAAGGAGTGGGGTAAATTTGTTATATACAGTAATCATTACTGGAGTTACCTTATACTCTATGTTGTCTCATATCATTACCAAATATCAATAATTCTATAGAAATATATTATAAACATTGCTTTCTGTTTAAAATATTTATTTTTTAGGCTTAGATATTTTGTTACCAAAAGCTATTATTACTGTTAAGATAATGTGTGAAATCATTTATGCAACAGAATTTTCAGTAATAATTGTTTAGCAGATTGAGAAATGTAAGTATATAATAACCAAAGAAAGGAGAGTAGCAAGGCAAATGACTCCTTCTCCTACTATTGTGTAATGTGGACTGATCTTTGC
This sequence comes from Coenobita brevimanus, assembly GCF_032717465.1. Lineage (NCBI taxonomy): Eukaryota > Metazoa > Arthropoda > Malacostraca > Decapoda > Coenobitidae > Coenobita > Coenobita brevimanus. The sequence continues at coordinate 19,276,864 of NC_136960.1, forward strand.
CAGCTCATGAGTTGTGCAGTGCTCTAAAGCCTCTCATGTTGATGCATTTTTTGCTGTGTAACAGGCAGCCAAGGATAACAGCCAAACAGGTCAATACATGATTGTGTTCCTTTCCCTCATTCAAATAACTGTGTGAAAAAGATGATTTTATTGGGCTATTCATAATTATGTATAGGAGAAACATTATTTTATTTAAATTTAAGGTAAACTTTGAAAAAACAAACTTTTGCCTGGGTTTTGTGGATTTTGTGAAAAAACCCGAAAATGCCCAGGTGGGTTGGGCTGTTAAAAAAAAAAAAAAGTGTTTTTTTTGCCAACCCTGCACCATAGTCTCACATCCATATGTTAAAGTTGGCACTAACACTCCCTCATGTAAGCCTCGTGCAGCTGCAACACTCAAGCCTCAGTTTCTTATCAAGGCCTTCATTGCACTAGCTACTTTTCTTCCTTGTGTCACTCTGCTTTCAATTTTGCACATTTTCCTCTCTTTTATACCACTGTACCCGGGTACTTGAACTCTCTCACCAATGCCAGTCTCACTCCATTCACTGTAACATCACACTGGGAGTCACCTTCTCTCTCGGTAACCATCACTTTACCCTTTTCTACGTTTACTCTGAAGGCACAGACGTCAGCAAAACTCTACGCTAGCCTACCAAGTTCTTGTCCGGTACTTGCAAGCAGTACTGCATCATCAGCATACAACAAATTTGAGATATTTCATCCATCACCATTCATTACCAACGCCATCCCTCTCTCCATTACTCGTGTTTTTACTTCTCTTAACACCCCACCCATATATATATTGAACAACCATGAGGACATCACACAACCTTGTCGCACGCCCACACCGATCGTGAACCATTTACTTAGATGCCCATTAACCCTTACACATGCTTCACTACCATCATAAAAACTCTTGACGGCACGTAGCAGCTTACCATCTACGCCGTACATGCGCAAAACTTTCCACAATCCCTCTCTGTCTACTTTGTCATATGCTTTTTCCAGATCCATGAATGCCTTAAACACCTTATGGTCCTTCTCACAAGCCTTCTCTGCTAGCTGTCTCACTGCAAATATTTGATCCACACATCTTCTGCCATTCCTAAAGGCACCCTGTTCATCACTCACTAGGACTTCTGATATCTCCCTTACTTTCTCTATAATAATTCTTCCATATACCTTCCCTGCCACACTGAAAACTTATGCCATGATAATTATTGCATTCACTTCTCTCACCTTTATTTTTGTACAAGGGTACAATCACAGCCTTTTTCCACTCTGCAGGCACAGTCACACTCATCCATGCCTTCTTACATATCTCCAACAAGCACTTCATTCCACTCTCTCCACTACACCTCATCAAGCCCAGCTGCTTTCCCATTTTTCAGCCTCTTCACAACACTCTTCACCTGTGCGAGTGTCACGTCTCCTGGTACTGCATTCTATCTCTGCATGCCCCGAACACCAATCATGTTTACAGCCGCTCTGCTCTTTCTATTCCCATTCATCATGTTTTCAAAATATTCTTTCCATCTGGTCCTTACTTCATCTCCATGGGTTAATAATCTACCACCTGCATCCTTCACACCATCACATTTCTTTCCACTTTCACTTCTACATTTCCACACCTCTTTCCAGAATAACTTCCTATCTTCAGAATAGTTCACATTCATTTTTCTTCCTAGATCATCATTTACCTCCTCCTTTTTCCTCCTCACTAGTCTCTTTACGTGCTTCTTGCTCTCAGTACACTCAGTTCTTATTTCAACTGAACCCCCATCCTGTAACCACTTTAGCCACTTCTTCCTCTTTTCCTCCACCGCTCTCTTAATCTCCTCATCCCACCATGCCGTACCTTTCTTCTTTGTTGTTACTCTTACCACACCACACACCACTTTAGGATTCCTAACTAAGCAATCACTCTATACATTCCACAGGCTGTCCAGATCCATTTCATTCCAGTTCACTGATTCTAACTCCTCCTCTACTTTGGTCTTATAATCATCTGCCATTTCTTTGATCCTCAGCTTCTCAACTTTCAGTCTTTCTCCCTGACTGCTCCTCTCACTTCTCTCAGCTTGATCTCCCATACCACAATCAAATGATCTGACAGACCTCCACATCGTCTTCTCTCGGCCCTCGTGTCAGCAACCATTCCCATCATTGCCCATTCCACGACCATGTAATCAGTCAGGCTTCTTTCAACACGATCTCCGTTTCCTCTATACCCAGTATATTTATGTGCATCTTTGTGTTTGAAATACGAGTTACATATGCACAACTTCCTCTCTTGACACATATCCTTTAGTTGCTTCCCATTATCATTTTCTCCTGGTACTCCATAACAACCCATTATGTCATCCATCCTCAGGACCAGTGCCTACTCTTCCATTTATATCCGCCATTATGATCACCTTGAAGCTCCTGGGCATTTCTCCCACTACTTCATCCAGCTCATCCCAATATCTGTCTTTCACTCGCTCTCACTCCTGTCCTCATACGGTGCATATGCTACAATTACTGCCACTTTCACATTCTCAAACTTGAACTTGACATACATACACCTTGAGCTGACATATTTGTAGTCTCTCATTCCACTCTGCCACACCTCATTCATCAACAAAGCAACTCCTTCCTTGCACCTTCCTCGCCCATTCATTCCCAATCTTACACATTTCACACCCTCCCACTCCTTCCTCCACTTCACACCCTTTCATCTTCGTTTCACACGATGCCATCACAGCATATCTCGCACTCTTGAACACACTCACCACTTACACCCACTTGCTCTCCTCATTCACATCTCTCACATTCCACATGGCCATGCCAGTCTACCCATTTGGTTGGGGACCTTTGGCAGGTATTGGGTCCTCCGAGGCTCTCTGAAATGACTGCCGTGATTAAGTGATTTTGGATAGGGGAATCTGGGAGACACTTAACCCTGCCAGAAACCCCGGTTATATGGTTACCACCCAACATGGTAAATGGTTTCCTGGGTACAGGAAACCATTTGGCATGTCACTCAATGTAGAGCTCATATGGCATCACTGTACATTGAATGAGTGGATGATGGGTGCCCCCGTCCACAGAATTTCACATTTCAGAGAAGTATTTTTGTTTGCGTATGTTTGTGTATATAGTCTTATATTGTATGTGTGAACAGTATGCTTGTAGGCTATGCTGGTGTGTTTGTGTCTACATATATCTACGTGTATGATGTGTTCTTGGTTGCATTTATGTGTGATCTATGTATGTGAGTGTTTCAGTGTGTATATGTTTGTATGTGTCTGTGTCTTTGTGTGTGAGCTTTTGCGTGCCCATGGACAAGTCCAGAGCATCAAACATGCAGAAAACACCACTTCAAGGCAGAAGGACAGAGAACTTAGCAAGAAAAAATGTCCAGACAGGCAGGCAGGCAGGAACAGGCACAGGCGAGGGACAAGAAGAGGGAGCAAGTACAGAATATGAGTGGGAGGCGGAGGGATGGGCAGTGGGTAAGCAGGCTGGGGTTAAAGCAGGCTGAGGTTAAGACACGAAGGAAAACTAGAGGCAGGTCCAGATGGGATGGGAGGCTGAAGGGTAGAGGAAGGCATGTTTAGATAAAATGAAAATACAGATGGTAGTACAACAAAAACACCAAAGAAACTTAAAGCGAGAGAAGACAGATGAAGGAGAAAGTAAGCACAGAAACAGGGAAGGAAGATATGGAACCGAAAGGGAAGGTCAAGGAAATAATAAGAGTGGAACAAAGAATGAGTCTGATGGAGCAAAACGGAAGACGAAAGGGAGGTGAAAGATTTGCACGACTACAAGACAGATAATGGACAGAGTGAAGGATTGAAAATCAGGAATTTACAGATGGATGGGAGGAAATGGCTGACGGTAAGGAAGCAGAAGTTGGGGATTAGATGGAAACGGAAGAGAAGTAAGGTGTGGGACAGGATTGCGATGGTATGGGCAGGGGCAGGCGTTAGGGACGGGGAACGAAGGCCAGGACAATATGAAGAGGAAGGGGAGGAAGGGAGGTTGGCAGCACAGGAATGAGGGACATGGCAGGATTACGAATCAGGAATGTGGAAGCAGAGATGGGACATTAATGATAGTGTTTGGAAACTCTCTGTACTGTTGTTTGCAGATGATACTGTGTTGTTGAGTGAAGACGAAGGGGAGCTGCAAGGCTTGGTGGATGAATTTGGGAGAGTGTGCAAGAAACGGAATCTAAAGGTGAATGTAGGGAAGTCTTTGAGAGAGGTGAAGTCAGTGAATGTACAGCAAGGTTGGAAGGTGAGGAATTGGAAAATGTGAGTATGTTTAAGTACTTGGGTAGTGTGATGAGTAAGGATGGAGGTTTGGAGGGTCAAGTGCTTGAAAGGGTACAGCAGGGAAGAAAGGTTGCTGGTTCTTTGAAAGCAGTGATAAGAAACAGGGAAGTGAGCATGGAAGTGAAAAAGTTACTACATGACAGTTTTGTGATACCAACTCTAACGTATGGAAGTGAAGCTTGGACATTGTTGGAAGGACACAAGTCAAGAGTGAGAGCAGTGGAAATTAGTTATTTAAGAGGAGCCTGTGGAGTCACATGGAGAGACAGGCTGACGAATGAGGATATAAAGGAGCGTTGTGGTGTGGATGTGGATGTGGTAGGAAGTGTTATGAGGAACACACTGAGGTGGTTGGCCATGTGGAGAGGATGGAGGGTGAAAGACTGACGAAGAGAGTGTATGTGAGTGAGGTGGAGGGGGGAAGAGGGAGGGGGAGGCCGAGGATGAGATGGAGGGATGGGGTGGAGAGGTATATGAGAGAGGGGGGTGTGAGTTGGGAGCAGGGCAGTGAAATGGCGGGGGACAGGACGACGTGGAGGCGATTTGTTTGTGGCCACCCCAAACGGGATTGAGGCGTCTGGCAATAGATAGATAGATAGGTAAGGTAGAGTAGGGTCAGGTACAGCATGGCAGAACAGGACAGAGTCATGGATATGGGATTGTGTATTAGAGGATGGATAGCCTAAGGTCGGCTAGGGCATGGCACGGCAGGGTAAGGTCATGGATAAAATGCTGGTGATGAGGTAAGGGGTAGCAGGACAGTGAGGAATGGTGTGAAAGGGCCACACTGGAAGGGTGTCTCCAACCACCATATATGGGTGGGGTAGGATATGGGGGGAGGCGGAATAGAGAGAAGGGTGTGCAATGTAGTGAAAAGTTAACACGAAGTAGGATATTTATAATTACCACATATCAATATTTACATTTTTTTTCTTGTCCTTAGTGGTAGGTGGGATCGCTTACGATCCACTCACTCGATGTAGTGCTGCTCTAGGGTGTTTTTTTTTTTTTTTATGCGAGGAAGAAGGAACCAAAGGCCGTGAGCCCGCAGTAACAGTTCCCTCCAAGAGAAAAACAAAATACAATAGAGAGCCAAATTCAAGATCCGATAATTTTGAGATGCCTGGACACACTGCGTTTGAAAGACTGGAGATCATAGGCAGCAGGAAATACAGACAGAGCGAGACAGTTCCAGAGCTGACCTGTTGCATAAATGAAAGACTGGGAGTAACGGTTAACTCTTGCATTAGAGAGTTGGACAGAAAAGGGATGAGAGTTTGCTGCCAGACGGGTGCTACGCGTCCGTCGTAGAGGTGGAGAAATGCAAGCAGACAGTCCAGAGGAGCAGTGACCATTAAAGTAGCGATAGAAAAGAGATAAAGATGCAACAGTGCGGCGAAGAGACAGAGGTTGACGGGAGTCAGTAAGAGGAGGAGAGTTAATGAGACGAAAAGCCTTTGACTCCACCCTATTGAGAAGAGCTGTATGTGGGGAGCCTCCCCACACATGAGAGTTGTACTCCACACAGGGGCGGATAAAACCCCTGTATAGAGTTAACAATTGTGCAGGGGTAAAAAAAGAGCGGAGTCAGCTTAGCACACCCAATCTCTTGGAAGCAGATTTTACAAGAGATGTAATATGATCTTTCCAAGATAACTCCCGAGTAAATGAAACCCCAAGCATGTTCAAGGATGATGCAGGATTAAGCTGAATATTATTAAACATTAGTGGGTATACCTGTGGAAGATTTTGTCGGGTTGATAGGTGTAGGAACTGAGTCTTAGATGCATTAAAGACAACCATATTATTTTTACCCCAGTCAGAGATACGAGCCAAGTCAGACATTAGGTGTGCCATAGCCTCATCCCTTGTTTGTTGAAGTAACTGTTGAGATGGGCGTTGCGGGAACCGAATGGAAAGGTGAAGGGTGGAGTCATTAGCCTCTGAGTGGATAGGGTTAGATGTACAGCTTAGAAGATCATTGATGAATAAAAGGAAGAGAGTTGGTGATAGGACAGAGCCCTGAGGAACACCACTGTTGATAGATCTAGGAGAAGAACGATGGCCGTCTACAACAGCGGCTATAGAACGACCAGAAAGGAAGCTAGCGATGAAGGCACAGATAGAAGGATAGAAACCGTAGGAGGGCAGTTTGGAAATTAAAGATTTATGCCAGACTCGATCGAAAGCCATTGAGATGTCAAGTGCAATGGCAAAGCTTTCGCCAAAGTCCCGAAAGGAGGATGACCAGGAGTCTGAAAGGTAGGTGAGAAGATCGCCAGTGGAGCGTCCCTGACGGAACCCATACTGACGATCGGAAAGAAGGTTGTGATAGGAAAGATGCCTTAAAATTTTCCTATTAAGAATTGACTCGAAAACTTTTGAAATACAGGACGTTAAAGCAATTGGACGATAGTTGGAGGGTTGGGAGTGGTCACCCTTCTTTGGGACTGGCTGAATGAGAGCAAACTTCCAGCAAGAAGGAAAGATACAAGTTGACAGACAAAGGGGAAAGAGTTTGCCTGGGCAGGGTGTAAGCACAGAAGCACAGTTCTTGAGAACAACAGGAGGGACCCCATCAGGCCCATATGCCTTGTTAGTACTGAGGCCAGTGATGGCAGAAAATACATCAACTGAAGAAATTTTAATGTCAGCCATGAGGAAGTCAGAGGGGGGAAGTGATGGAGGAACAGCACCGGAATCATCTAAGGTGGAATTGGAGGAGAAAGTCTGTGTGAAGAGATCTGCTTTATCAGTAGAAGAAATAGCTACAGAACCATCAGAGTAGAAAAGAGGAGGGAAGGATGATGAGGTAAAGTTGTTAGAAAGATTTTTGGCAAGGTGCCAGAAGGAGCGGGAAGAATTCGAGTTGGAGAGTTGAGAGCATTTAGTATGGATGAAATTATTTTTAGTAGAGCGAAGAACAGACTTAGCACGATTCCGGGCAGAAACGTAAAGATGATGTGATTCAGGGGTTGGTTGGCTCCGGTACCTTTTGTAGGCCTTCTCCTTGTTGCGGACAGCATTAGAACAAGCGTGATTAAACCAAGGCTTTCTTGCGTTAGTCAAAGGATATGAGAAAGGAATGTATGCTTCCATGCCCGAGAGAATAACCTCCGTAATGCGCAAGGCACACTCAGATGGCTCACGGCCATGGAAGCAATAATCATTCCAGGGAAAATCAAAGAAGTACTGCCTGAGGGCCTCCCAGTCCGCGGCTCCAAAATGCCACAGACGACGTTTCCCTGGAGGGTCCACAGGCCGTACCGGAGCGATAGGGCAGGTTAAGGTAATAAGGTTGTGATCGGAGGAGCCCAACGGAGAGAAAAGATTAACAGAGTAAGCAGAAGGATTAATTGTGAGGAAGAGGTCAAGTATGTTGGAGCTCTCTCCAAGGCGGTCAGGGATACGGGTAGGGTGCTGTACAAGCTGCTCTAGGTCATTAAGGATAGAAAAGATGTAGGCTTGTTCACCAGGTGGATCCGTGAAAGGAGAGGAGAGCCAAAGGTGGTGGTGAACATTGAAATCTCCAAGAATGGAGATTTCAGAGAAAGGAGAAATGGACAGAATGTGTTCCATCGTAGAAGTAAGATAGTCGAAGAATTTTTGATAGTCAGTAGAATTAGGGGATAAGTAAACAGCACAGATATATTTAGTCAGAGAATGACAGGAAAGCCGAAGCCAGAGTGTGGAGAATTCAGAAGAATCAAGTTCAGGAACACGAGAGCAAGATAAGTCATTGCGTATGTATACACAACAGCCACCTTTGGCTTTGAAATGAGTATAGAGAAAGTAGGAGGATACAGAAAAGGGTTTGCTGTCAGTTGCCTCAGACAGCTGAGTCTCCGTTAGAAAAAGAAGGTGAGGTTTAGAGAAGGAGAGGTTGTGCTCAACAGAGCGAAAGTTAGATGAAAGGCCGCGAATGTTGCAGAAATGAAGAAGAAGAGAGTCAGGCAGTGGTTCCAGGCACTCCTTTCCCCTCCTCCTTTCTTTTTTTCCTTCCCCTACTGTCTTTCTTTACTTCATTCTTTCCTCGTCCTTCTGCCTACGGATGCCTTGACACTCCCTCTTGTATCTATTTTTCCTTCATTGTTTCCTTTTCCTTCTGCCTATGGGTGACTCTACACAAGGTGACAAGCCAAATGGTTTTCTGTACACCGGGAAACAATTTACTAAGCTGAGTGGTAACCATTTAACCAAATTATGGCGCCTGATGGTTTAGTGGATAATTAAGGCGCACAGATCGAATTGACCCTGTGCAAGTTTATATACAAGGTGTGGTTGGGGTTTATTGCTCATGTAATGCCAATCAGGGATGAGTGAGGCTGGTCACTTCATCTTAAATGACAGGACCAACTTCCCTATATATATATATATATATATATATATATATATATATATATATATATATATATATGCTGGATGCTTACCGTACATGAAAAAAACTTTTTAAAGGGAAAAGTGATGACAATACGCAAAATAGAAATATATTATGCTCAAGACTTCAAAAAGTTTCAGACTCTCCTTCACCAACACTGTCAAAACATTCTAGGGCCACTTTAACCAAGGGAAGGAAAAGTAAGATAGTTTAATATTAACCACGAAAGTGCATATATTTCCCTAAACACCCACTGACCTCGTCTGTTGATAGTAAGAATAAGATTTTGAAATACGCCATTGGAATGAAGTGGTTCATATATCTCTAGGTGGTTATGTAAATCCTTTAGTTGTCTGAGGTATTTATTTTGATTTATTAAAGAAAAGCATGTATTGGGGGAAAATGTGCTGCACTTAGGTTCCCTTATTGATTTCTAGGCATTTTTCAAATAACAAGGTACTGTTAACAACAGCTGGAAATACCTTAGCATCTCAAACATATTATGGTATAAAAACTCTAAGTATACAGTCTTGTCGTGGCCACACCGTGTTAGGTATACTTTCTGGATACGGTATCTGTTCAAGAGATGAAATGCGGTGACAGGTGATATATGAGATAGGCATGGTGTGTGTGTGTGTGTAAGGCAAGAGATGTGGTGCTGTGAGTGGTGTAATGCAGTGATTGATGATGTGACAGGCAAAGTGAGAGGTGCTGTGTAGAAATGTGGTGACTATCGTGATGTGTGTACGAACAAAGTGTGTGGTGCTATGTGGTGAAGGGAAATGTGCGTGGCAGAAAAGATGTGTGGTGTTGTGTGTGGTTACGGGGTACTGGATACGCCACCGCTCACCTCCCCCCCCCCCCCGCCATGTTTTCACGCTTCACCGCTCACACTGGATAAGATACGAACAAAAGTGTTGGTGAATTGAATATCAAATTGCAGGTCAGAGAGAAGGCGTGGTGGTGGAGGGAGTGGTGGAGATGATGGTAGAGATGAAGTGGGTGTCTCACGTTTCAGAGGAACTAATGTAATGCCTAGCTGATTAGAACACACACACACACACACACACACACACACACACACACACACACACACACTTTCATCCAGCATAGTGAATGGAATTAAATGCCATCAGTATGATAGTCTTTTTCTTTTTAGTGAAAAAAAAAGTATATATATACAGTATACTATTTTGCTGAGCTAAACAGAGGCTCCCATGAATGATGACTTTCGAAGTAAGAAACTCATATCACTTTCTCGGTGTGGGTCAGCAGGTAGGACTATTGACCCCTGATGTCGAGAGGTCCCTTCTTTACAGTACAAATCTGCTATAGTAAAACATACCATCGTCCTCACAGTCAAAGAGTCAACTGTTAATATATCCTAAATGATGAAAAAACAAGATTTGCAGTTAAATATTCAAGGGGACAACACGCACTCTGATCACGCCAGGTGTGAGCTGCAGATTTAGATATACAGTTTCCATGAAGAAGGATGGTCAGTTTATCGATGCTTGGAAAAATGTACGGGATTTTGGGGTTATAGTGTGGCTGGACTAACTGATACACTGAGATAAATGGAATGCTTCAAAGCGATATTCTGATGGAGAAGAAAGGCAGGCGGTGACGGAGAGGAAGGTAATGATGAGGTGGAGGAAGGAATGAGGAGGAAGGAACTAGGGGAAATATGTGCAAGAGGGAATAACGCCCTTCCCTCTCCCTCCCTCCTTCACCCCATCTCTTCCTACCCCCCCTTTCCACCCTGCCTCCCATCTCCATCATTGGGTCCCTCAGTTAGCGCAGAGACTGATTATCACGTTGAAACACTCCAGACAATATCTGTAACTCTTACAAGCTCTCCCAGTGGTTACATTGGCACTGATTATAACTCTTCCTTGTTGGTGAGTGTAGCAGGGATGAGATAATGGAAATGGATGAAGTTGGAGATACAGTGACTTTAAACAGTCCCTGAGTCCAAGGGGTATAATCTAAACTGAATACCCTCATTTATACACACAGCTACGTATACAGTACATTTACGTGTGACCATACACATAACTTTCTGACCAATTATTTATATGTGGAAGCGTTGTATGTGCATCTTATATGCGGTTATTTTCCTTCCCTACTGCCTCAAAGTAATTCCTCCTCAAGACATACCTGCCAATCCTATTTGTGTTTATGTTTCCTTACAACACAGAACCCACCGCTTATCACTATTTCTTTACCTGCTCATTACCTTCGTTTTGCCTCTAATGACCGAAAAATGGACTGCACGTACGAGATAATATTACTTCCCAGCAAACAAGCTGACGGAGGGTTAATATACTGGTACCGACCTTACCATAACCAACGCTAAATTTCAGTCTCTTGGGCCCGCATTCTCGTCGGGTAAGGAGGCTCCCTAGCACCTCTTCCTCAACTATTTATTTACCTGGCTACCCATTAGTATCCTCTGTTTTGCTTCTTACATCTTATTTATGTCGACATACACGGCATGAAAAAAAAAGTCATGAATATAGGAACGGAGCAGAAAAAAAAACAAATCGGTGAGGGAGAGTTGTTAGCAAGCTTCTTAACCAAAAGAGAATACCCTTAGTCTGACTGATATCTTGTGAGATGATGACGAGGAGAGGAAGGTGGGAGCTGAGAAATGGAGGAAATAATAATGAGAAGAAAGAGGACAAAGAAATATTTGATAATAAGCTTAAACAATGACGAAGAGGATGGCAAGAGGAAGAGAATAAAGGCAGGAAAGTGAAGAGACGATGGAGAGGAAAGAACAACCTGAAGGAAGGAAGAGGGGAGCAGTGTGGGAGGAAGCAAGGCTGAAGATGCATAGGGTGATAACCAGACAAGTGGGAAGTTGGTACGCAAGGGTAAAAGCTTAAGAAATCGATCTGTTATCATTTATCATCGGCTGCATACCCTGATCTGATTTTCATGAATATAAGCGTGCAGTAACTGACGTGCCAGAGTGCAGGTTTATAAGTGAACTGTATGATGGGTGTTGCATGGGCGCTGGGTGAGCCAGTCCCATTATTCATTCAGGCTGATCAAGTCTGAAATCAATGATCATGTGTAAACCACAACAAAATGCATGATTTCTCCCCACCCCAGGTAAACTTTAGTGTTTGTTATTTCTGTTTAGAGAGGACATTGTTAGGTGATTTTATGGCAGCGATTTGATGTACATGAATGAAGTAATCAGTGTGCGTTACTGGAGTAAAGAAGTGTACCTACACTGTCACTAAATAAGGGGAAGCATCCTGTATCAAGGCCCAATCTAACATAATGTGATGGTCAGACCAGTATCGGTATATGTTTTTTACGATTAAATAAATACCAAAACATGTACCGGTGTATCTATATAATCACACTTTCTTATTTAATAAAAAAAATCAAGCACTGACATTTATCTATCAATTTACCTATTCTCTGTTTATCGGTCTATCTGTCTAACGGTATAGATAGATAGAGATGTCGTACACAGATTAACTGCGTATAGTTACTAAAAGAAAGTACCCAAAACTCGATATTTTTTTTTTTCAGATTCATACAGGACATTTTAGGAAAGGTGTCTTCTTAGTTATAACTTCGAAGACAAGATGTACGGACGAGATTTGGTTGCTTCAGTTCTCTCATATAACCATGCAAAGGAAGACCTAAAAAGAAAATACAGACTACTCTTTCCGGCACTTCATCTTTGCATTATATTGTTTATGTCTTCATCTCCATTTGGGCGTTGCTAAACCATTTTTTCATATAGACATCAGTGTATAAATGGAAGCTATTAACACATCACACTGGAGCCCTTAAAAGATTTCCTCATACCCTGTAGTAATTAGGATCTCGATCTTAAAATCCTGATAGTGATCGTCGGGTCGTAAAGGAAAACTATCTGGCAGGAATCCAGGATAAACACGAACCTATCTTACTTATGGTTTGCTCATTAACACATAACTGTCTGGTGATGGTGGTGGTGATGGTGGTGGTGGTGGAGGTGGTGGTGGTGGTTGTGGTGTGTGTGTGTGTGTGTGTGTGTGTGTGTGTGTGTGTGTGTGTGTGTGTGTGTGTGAGAGAGAGAGAGAGAGAGAGAGAGAGAGAGAGGAAAATATAAAATACATACATACAGACAGACAGACAAACAGACAGAAAAAGACAGACAGAGAGACGACAGACAGAAAGATATACAAACAAAAAAACAAACATACTGACAGACAAAATAAGACACACACAGACTATGCAGACAGACACAGAATACATGAAGAGGGCGAATGGGGCAAACAAGTAAGTATGAGGAGAAATGGAAAATGTAAATGAGAAGCTGAAATATTAAAATAAAAATAAAAAATTTAGCTCAGTCATGTAAAATAAGATTGACGATGGGAAAGGAAGAAGAGGAAAAGGGGAAAAAAGAATAGATGGGCAGTAAAGGAGGTGGATGAGGCAGTAAGGGTGCACAGAAGGAATTTCAAATTACCCTTTATATACAAATGTATTACGCTCTACAGCCATACACAAAGCTTAATTATACTGTTTTACTCTAACTTGGCCTATAATTGCAGTCTCTCCGCTTTGAATGCTACGGTGTAATATTGCGATGATACTAGGACATGATACTAATCATGAAGAAGTGATATGGAAAGGATGCCCGACTCTGCGCAGACATCATAGCCTCTGCCCAAGGCCAAGTAGTCCTCCTACATGCCATACACCTCCACATGTCACCACTTCGGCACTAACACCCATCGTCCATACTGAATACATACTAGAGCCGTCTCATACTGGATGGTGTATTGGGATTTGCGGGAGTATTTTTACCATATGTCGGCGGGTCTTCTGGTATGTGATTTGACCTAATTAACCCACTCTGCACGGATTGTTATGAACATTCGCGGTGTTACTTGTCAAGTTCAGTTGTTACCCAGCCCGATTGTCTATTAACAATTGTCAGAGAGAGAGAGAGAGAGAGAGAGAAAAAAACTTCCTGCAAGGACCAACAATAAAGTTATGGAGGCTCAGTTCTGGATATCCAACAATAGGAACCCCATCAGTACCATAGGCCTTGTTAATGCAGGACACAGAAGACAAAATATATCAATATAAAGATATTCATAAAACAAATACCTTATTATCCAGGAAGGGAGGTGGAAGAATAACACCTGAATAATTCTTTTTGACCCTGGGGAGAAATATTTACCAGTAAAGTGAATATAAGCTTTGTCAGACAAGAATTAGAGCCATGTGTGTGGGAAAATGAAGGAAAGAAAAAAAAGTTAAAATTACTGGAAATTTATGCGAAGTAGAAAATCATCATGTGGAATCGAGTAGGAAAAGTAACTATGCTTAGACAAAAATAGTTTTTTTTATTCATGTGTGAGAATAGATTTAGCATGATTTTACCATAAATACACAGCTCGCAGAATAAAGTATAAGGGTAGCTAGTTAGGAACGGTGCTCTGTGAAAAGTTTCTTCAAGACAGAACTAAAATCAAGAACTGTATGGTACGTCGTTGTTTTCTGTGAAGTTTAATCTCCTCTCAGGATTAAGACCTGACCACAGCTAGGCAGGAAACTCTGCTGTCCAGTGATGTGTTCCTCCTTCCATGCCTTTCTTCTTTTCTTCCTCCTCCTTCCTTACCTACCTTTCTTATCTTGCCTCCTTCGCGCACACACACACACACACACACACACACACACACACACACACACACACACACACACACACTTCTCCTCCCACATGCTCTTCTCCCTTTCCCCCCTTCCTTCTCCTACTGGTCCTGTGTCTTATTCCGCTACTCTAAGGTTTCCCTTCCTGTCTCGGTATATCTGTATTAATATTTACTTGTCGTCTGTTACGCCCTTATCCTACAGTACATCTTACCCTGCCTCATATACTCGTTTTATCTTTCTTTAATCTGGGTGGTCCTGTCTTCATCTGTATGCATCTTTTTCGTTGTCTTTATCTGTCTTACTTAGTCCCGCAAATCACTGTGCCTCATTCCGTTGCTGTTGCTCATTCACTCTAACTTGGCCCAGATTTTCCTCTTCCGCAGCCTATTCCACGTAGCTCAGTAGTGAAATTAGGCAATGTTACCCCTCTACAGCCTTACCACGGTACTTCTTCGTGACTAACATCATATATTAGTGTTTATTTTTATAACTCAGCATTCATGATGGGAAAAGGATAATTTTAGGTTTAGTTAAAATAAAACAAGTATATTACACAACGTTTTCTATTCTCAAAATTCTCTCTCTCTCTCTCTCTCTCTCTCTCTCTCTCTCTCTCTCTCTCTCTCTCACACACATACACACACACACATATTTCTGTCCGTTCTTAACTTTCATCTAATTATCGTCTGTCCTAATAATTCCCTGTAATCAGTGTCCTTTCTATATCATTTCCTCTTCCTGTTTCTTACTCACTGGCTCGTATTTTCGTCGGCTAAGTAAGCTCCCTAACACCTCTTTCTTGGCAATTTATTTTTGGATATGACTGCTTTAAATCCTTGTGTACTTCATTTATGCAGAGTATGGCGATATTGGAAGGACAGATGTGACACAGAAGAGGAAAGTATGGTGTAATAGCAAAATAAATCGCTTAGAAAAAGGTGTTAGGGAGCATCCCCAACTGACGAGAGTACAGCATTTGACACAAGATTCCCCACTCCATTTTTATTATAAATTCTCTTCTATTACCTCTATTTTTCATGGGTACTTAACCTACAAAAATAAGTTACTAGTATTATCGCATTCTCTCCCTTTTTTACATTAAAGCCGTAATTTAGTCGGGTCAAGAGGCTCCCTCGCACCTTTTCCTTTGCGACTTATTTGCCATTCTTAGCTATTAGGTTTCTCTTTTGTTATTCACTGTATTCTAACATTGAGATAAACTGCATTTATAGAATTGTAGAGAATAGCAGCATGCCATGTCCAGAAATAAATTGGCAAGACCAGGTGTTAGGCAGTTTCCTTACCCAGCCAGAATAAGGGTTACTGTCATTCACTCAAGGCCCAATATCCAAACCAACATCAGCAACAGAGGATACATTTGTCTTATTTTATTCAAAGATAGAATCGTCTCAGTGTTTTACTCCTCTCACTTTATCTTGGCCTTCCGTACTGAATATTAAGCTGCAGCAACAGATTAACAATAGAATATAATGCTAGTAACGATAATGTGCAATGGAAAGAATGTACACCCGTGGTATTGTGATTTTTTGCAGTTGAGCTACGTGATATAAGCTCCAAAAGGACAAAAAACTGGGCCAAGTTAAAGTGAAAGGACTATATATATATATATATATATATATATATATATATATGTCTTTCTCGATCCATCCATGCCTTACCCCTCTTACCGCACTATCTATCTACCTTTCGTTCTCTACCTCTTCGTTTTCCTTTCACCGTCCCCTTTTTTTCATATTCTCTTTTCTTTTTCCCATTTTGCAGTTCCCTCACCTTAGCCCTTAACCCCTTCGATCTGGCTACGTCATATATTCCATACTGGCAAACCCGACATGATTTTATCCAGCTCAAAGGTTGTGAAGTTGCTGTTAAATTAGTTTCAATTACCCGGTAACTTTCAGGCGGCAGATTTCACTAATGAATAAAATGGTCAAGCGTTAACTAGAACAACATAGGCCCAACCACTGCACTCTTAAAGCACTGCACCCTGGCATGAGAGGTGGATCTGTTTTGCTGGCCTGGGAGTATTAACCACAACCATGCCGAGGATCCTGCTGGTAATGTGTGGACACGGATACCGGTAGGTGTAATCTGAGACCATCTGGCTCGTCCATTTGTCCCAGCTGCTATCTCACCCATCACGCCACTAGTATCATGTGACTTGTGAACACAAACCAATGAGGCTAAATACTCGCGTCTTGGCAGCCGCGGCACGTACTTGAAGGGGTGAGTCAAGGCCCATTTATGGTTATGGGCCTTGGGGTGAGTGACAGGGTGGAGTTGGCTAGTGAGTGGAGACTAGGAGCCAACAATGTGGGAGGTGAGGCATGGAGGGAAATAGGCGGGAGAAACATGTGAGATGGGAGTGTGGGTGAGGCGGGGTCCAGTTGGTGTCTTGTTACAACGGCATTATGCAGTCTGGTTGCTTCACTTCCACCCCAGTTTACGATGGTCGGCATGGCTTTCAAGAAATGGCTGGTGACCGCGGGATTACAGAGGGTGGAATGCAAGCAAAAATGATCATGATTTCATACGTGGGTCGTTGAAAAGAATTATAAAAAGGTCTTCCATAAATTCCACTATTATATCATAAGACCACCACCGCCAGTACCTTCACACCAGTTCTGTTTCAGGTAGTCCAAGAAAATGAAAGTGAATACGCTACAGCAGCATCCCAGTGGTGACGTGTGGCCTACAAGGAGCCGTGTTTTGTGTGTGATGGGATATCGACTCGTAGTACAGCACACTGTCTACAGCCCTACAATCTATGTCAACGACCAAATGGATGAAACACACACACACACACACACACACACACACACACACACACACACACACAAGCACTGTTACAAAGAAACCCCCACATAATACGCTCAAGTTTCTCTCCTTCCCCACCACAGTCATGAATACACACCTTCGCACTCTCCCAAACCAAACAACATACACCACCGATATATTTAGGCAAGACCTTTCCACTCATATCAGAGTTCTGACATCACCACCACAAAACACCACACCACCATCGCCAACCACTGACAAAACCACCAGACTATCAGCACATGACGAAAAACGGATAAAAATTGTATATCTTCTCTGTATCAGGACGAAAGAGATTTGATAAGTGATTAGTTTTTGCGTGATATGATGATGGGAAGAGCAGATAGAAATGAATGGGTTGGGGATGTTTGTTGATTATGGTTATTTCTTTCTCCTGTGGATCTGCCCTTGTATTTATCTATCTGCAGATTAGGCGGAGAGTTCCTGAGGCTCAATGATCCACGCAGGCGCCGCCAACACAGGGCACCAAACTGCCTTATGCCTCGCCACTTCGGCACATCTACCTGCCGTCTGTGTGTAAAGAATGAGGACTAGATTGATGATAATGCCCGGATTATTACGAAGAGTTTGTGTGCCTTACTACAATCAATGAAAACTACGGTATGTTAACGTAAGAATGTTTACATCAACTGTTCCTTAAATCATCATGGTCTTCGAGTTCCCGAGCTAGTGATCTGCTGTCAGTACTCAAACCATGAGTGGTTTAGTTCAAGACTGAGACTTCTGTGTTTGTTTTCTCGGTGCTTGTCTTGTTTCTGATGGTCTAGCTTAATTTTATTCACATTGTCTATCAGTTACGATCAGTGTTTATCATGTACAGTACCTGGCTCATACATGTGATCGGTGCTGATATGCAGTTTATAATTTTTTTTTTTTTTTTTTTTTGTCTGCTGCTTCTAGAGCTCAATTTGGGTTCGTAGTTTAGTGGCTTTCCGTTGATTGGCCTGTTTAAACTGATGGTGTTCTTTACTCTTCTCTCATTTCTGCCTGTTACTATTCATTCCCAAAGTTCACTGTCCTGTTACTCATTCACTCCTTTGCCGGTACTCTTTCATCCATCTAATTTCCTCTAGAAACTTACTGCAAAAAACTTTTTCTTTTTAGTCTCTCAGCCACCCCCATTCTGTTACTCACTCCATGCACTGCCCACCTCTTATTTATTCCCCGATACCAAGTTACATATTCCCGTCATCCACTTACACTCACTCACTCTATTCACACTGTTCTCACTCCTACCTGACTCACCTATGTAGTGTTCTTTTTGGTTATTCACACAGTCACCTCCATTCTGTTACGTCAACCACTGCCCTCTTATTACTCATTCCCAGATGCCCTGTTACAATTACCAGTCATCTACCGTTTTTAACGTACAACAATCACTCTGTTCTTCAATGCCAGTGACTATTATGCTTTCTCACTGTCTCTTCAGCACTGTCTAATCTACACAACCCCATGTTTCCTCTAACTGAACTACCATACTCATATTGGCCACTGTGCAGCTGATGGTTACTTATGCGATAGCATTTAAATCCCTCCAATCAGCTGACTTAATTATTATTAAATTTTTGCTACCACCAGGCGATACTACAGAATTTTGGGGAGAACTCTAGCTGTGCAGAGATCAGTGAAGGCTGCATGCAACTTCTCCGGATGAAAGGTTCTTCTAAGCTGAAAAGCATCGTCAGATTGTACTAAGGATTTCATTCAGAATAGATGAGGCTTATTGAACTAGAGGAGTTAAATGTTATCTTCACTAACTCCTTCGCTAGGAGAGAAGATTCTTAAGTAGTAGTAAATTGTCTGGCGGTATTACAATATACTGACAAAGGCATCATCGCACTGAAGTGTTTATAGAAAAACACCAAAATCAGCCAAATGGCTCCAATCAGCTTCTATAAACTGCTGGGAAAATTATGTGCAATAAAATTTCTATAGCGCAAGATTATCAGCTTAAGAATGTACAAATATGTACTTGTGGCTAAATTCACTACCTTCTAAAGCTTGTGTGGATACTTAGCGATCATGTAGTAAGCCTATATATAAATGTTGTGGTCGTATCTTGGCAGGTCGATGGCAGCTCACTTCTTCCACATAAAACACTCTCTCCCACACACACAACTCTCTCTTCACAATGTTCAGTCTGGTGGAACAAATCATCAACTCAGTTCATAACCCGTCAGTTTAGGGATTTATATCTCATGAGGCAACCCTGATAGTGGATATTTGGGGTCATATCAGATCCTATATTATCAGGGAGCCAGAGGACCTAATATAACCGAACAAAATGGCAATTTCCAACTAATTCATTCCAATTCTCGAAGTGAATTTCTTAAACAACTTGAGCATCACATCAGCCGCCATCACTACCAGAGAAGAGAGGATCTTTGAGAGTCATGTTGGGATGATAATGGATTCTGCTTCTATTATGCTACGGTGATGGTTTGTGCTGCATTCTTGGTCTGGCTGGTGAGGGATGGAGTGAAGGACTGCAGTTAGTGGAGTGGATGAGAGGAAGGAAGGATAAATGAATGGATGGAGGAACAAATGAGAGAGAGAGAGAGAGAGAGAGGAGTGAGTAGTAGCCTGGATACGAAGGTTGATCGGAAAATGGAATGGACAGAAAAAAGGAAAGACGGAGGGGGATAGGAAGGGAATACACGCGGGGGTTAGATGAGGAGAATGGAAAGGAGAAAGGATGGAGAGGAGGGAAGAAAGAGACAGTGGGAAGAAAAGATGATAAGATAGGATATGGACATGGAAAAAGAGTAAAGGTAGTATGGAAGGAGGAGGGGGAAGTACTTAAGGATGGAAGGAAGGATGTACTGTTGAAAAGCTGGGAAGGGAGAACTAAAGAATTGTGGCAGAAGGAATGGAAGATGAGGTAGGAAGGAGAGGGGAGAAAATGGAAAGATGGGAAGAAAGAGTCAAAGAAGGTAAGCGAATGTGGTGTGGGAAGAGGAAAGATGGAATAAGTGAAGTGTAGAAGGAGGACGAGTGAGGGGGATGGGAAGGAGAGAGGGTGTGTAAGGGAGGGGGGGGGGGAAGAAAGAGTGAAGGTGGAGTCACAGTGGGCAACAGTGGCTAACATGTTAGCCACATTTGTGAGATGCTTTCATCTAAACTTACCTCCTGCACTAATTACATATTTCATTCACAGTTAAAAACACTTGAAAAACTGATATTTAGCTCGTTTGCGTCCTTATGACAGCAACAAACCTCCTAGCATGTTGAATCCCATTGACTGTTGGTCATTCGGCTCGCAAAAACGGCTAACATGTCAGCCATTTTTGCAAGCCAGTGTGACAGCGGCTTAAGCAGTGTGTGGAGGAAGAAAGAATGAATGGAGATGGAAGAATAAAGGGAGAGAGAATGGAAGAGGGAGAAAGAGCGAGTGGATTGAGAACGAAGGAGAAGGGGATACTTGATGGAGGGTGAAAGGTGAGAGTGGGTGGAAGAGGCTGGAGAACGAGAGTAGAAGCCGCAGGGGGGAGTAAGAGAGAGTGGGTGGGGAAGAAGGGAGAAAGGAAGAATTTGTGGGGAGGGAGGGAGGAATGGACAATGAGTGGGGGAAGGAGGAAGAAATAGTGTGTGGGGAAGGAAGGATAAAGGGAACGAGGAAGAAATGGTGAGTGAGTGGGGACGGGAGGATAAACGAAGGGAGGAAGAAATAGTGAGTAGGGATGGGAGGATAATGGGGGAGACAGTGGCTGAATCGGTAGAGAAGTGGCCTGCAGTCCTAATGGACCCAGGATCGAATCCCGGCTGGGACAGGGAACAGTTTAAGGATTTGAATTTCCTAAATGCAGATTTTCCTGATCTACTAGATGACCCGCCGACATGTCGTAAAAATACCCCCGCTAATACCAGTACACCAGTCCTGTATGAGACAGCCCTAGCATGCATTCAGTATGAATGGTGGGTATTAGCGCCGAAGTGGTGACATATGGAGGTGTAGGGGGACTACTGGGCCTTGGGATAGGCACTGCCCCCGGGAAATAGGCCCTGAAGCCTTTGCCCAGAGTCGGACACGTAAAGAAGAAAAATAAAGAAAAAAATCTACAAGATCAGCAGTAGCCTACCTAGAATAGGCTAATAGCTGGGGTAGTTGATAGTTCTTCGTCAGAACAGTTCAATGTTAGTTTAGACACATATTGGTGAGCCTGAATTGGTAGTGATTTGAATGTGTCTTTTCATTCAGTAAAATTTCCTAGACCGACTTCTCTCGAGTTAGGCACACCCCCTCTTCCTTGTCCAAGCTGTGGGTGGGAGAGATGGGTGGGGAGAGCCTTCATCTGTACTATATTTTCTCTCACTAATAGAGTAGCAAATGTGTACCTGGCAGCATCTTTTACGGTACCCCTCTTTGGTACAGGTCGTAAGATCTTTTGAGGTACTCCTTGTCCTTGTAATACACACACACACACACACACACACACACACACACACACACACACACACACACACACGCCCCGCTTTTCCTCCGTCCATTTCCAGCACCTTTCTCTCTTCTCTTTGCTTGCCCATTTCTCTCCATTCATCTCTGTGTGTCATATTTTCAACAGTCCCTTCTTTCTTAGACGCAGGTAGATGAACAGGTAGGTTGCAAAAAATTTTTTCTTTTATTCCCGGAAGAAGGAACCAAAGGCCAGAAGCCCGTAGGATTATTCCCTCCAAGAAAAAAACAAAAACAATATAACAGAGCCAAATTCAATACCTTTTCAGTGAACTAGAAAGTGGAAGTATCTTGACACCATACAAGCCAGGGGAGGTGACCAACAGGGTACAAGCTTAAACACAGCATTTACAGCCTTCCCGACTCACAACACATTACAGCACCGCACAAAACAGCAAAACATAACACATCATAGCACAGCGCAGCACAACACAACACAACACAAAAAAGCACAACACAACACAACACAACACAGCACAACACAACACAACACAGCACAACACAACACAACACAGCACAACACAACACAACACAGCACAACACAACACAACACAGCACAACACAGCACAACACAACACAACACAACACAACACAACACAGCACAACACAAAATAACATAAATACAACACAGCACAACACTACCTAACACAGCACTACACAATCAAACACAACACAGCAAAGCACAACCTAACACAACACAGCATAACACAACACAGCATAACACAACACAGCACAACACAACCTACCACAACACATCACGGCATAACCTAACACAACACAGCACAGCACAACCTAACACAACACAGCACAGCACAACTTAACGCAACACAGCACAGCACAACGCAACACAACACAGCACAACGCAACACAAAACAGAAGAACACACTACAAAACAGCACAGCAAAACACAACACAACACAGCACAGGACAGCACAACACAACACAGCACAGCACAAACAGAGCACAGCACAAAACAGCAAAGCACAACATAACACCAGAGAGCACAACACAGCACAACACAGCACGGCACAACACAACACATAACAACACAAAACAGCTCTCACGAATCAATTCGCGACATTTCCCTTTTGTGAGAAGCCACGAACTATTAGTAGAAAACTCACTGTGTATCGCTCAGTTAACCGTTTCTCTCTCCATTTCGGAGTATACTTTTCAAAACATTCGTCACTTTCAAAAGTGACCGATTTAATGCACGTCACTAAGTGCGCTACTGAGCGATACTATTGTTTCTTTATCGTTCGCCTCTGCTTGCCTAAACCGTTAGCCACGCCTTCTTCCGGTGGCTTGTGCGTCCTGCCCATACAATGTATTTGAAT
Source organism: Coenobita brevimanus (assembly GCF_032717465.1). Taxonomy (NCBI): domain Eukaryota; kingdom Metazoa; phylum Arthropoda; class Malacostraca; order Decapoda; family Coenobitidae; genus Coenobita; species Coenobita brevimanus. The sequence continues at coordinate 19,299,892 of NC_136960.1, forward strand.
TCAGTCTAGTTGTGGCCTTGACGGAGAGAGGTCCTGTGCTCCAGAAGTTCGAGAGAAGAGGTCGCTAGCGCCCAAGCTCCACAGAGTACGGTTTCTCCAAACTCCCACTTTGGTGATACAAAGCATTCATGGACTGGTATTTCTTTTTTGTATAATCCTAGTTTTAAGAGTTTAGTTAAGGTGTTTTTTCCTAGGCGTAAGTATTTAGCTTTTGTGTGAGTGAGTGAGTGCGTCTCATTAATTTGATTTGAATTGTAACATTAAATTTATTTTTTGTAATCAATAAATTTAAGTTCTTTTTCTTGAGTTCAATGTAAAGTAAAATCTTGTTTCACTTCTCCAAATTAAGCTTATTTTCCATATAGCTCCTAGCTTGCATAAACGTTTGCATTCATAACTGGTACTTAGACCAGTCTTGTTGTATTAACTTAAAATCCGTTGTGCCAGATAGGAGTTAAAGCATCAGCAAGAACCTGATATTATTATTAGTATTAGTTATTTATTGTCAGGGGTGAAGTAACTTTCTCCAGAGGCTAACAGTACAGTAATTCAGCAATTGTGAGTAATTAGTCTCTGCTGTGTACTGTTGAGAAAGTTTATAAATTCTCGTTCTCAGAGAATCGTGCACAAACCAGCGTAAAGTAATCGTTGCTTGATGTAGCAAGACAATCATTGTCTCTGCTCTTCAATATTATTGAATATTAATATCAATTTAAATAATATTTAAGCATTTATTCCAAAATTACCGTGGTATTATAAAAACCCCGTGACAATTGGTGACCTCATTCCTGGATATTAACTCCTAGCTATAAAGCTATTCACAAGATAGTGCTCACTCATTCATATTTAGGTATTTATCATTAAAGTTTATAGGCACAAGTTTACTGGTGGTTACCGTTGATTTAGCAAGTGAAATTTTGCTTTATTAATCAATAGAGTACCTAACTCGTTTATTCTTGGTAACGCCAGACGATTTTATTCGCTCCTGGGTAGCCGCCGTACCCATTGTTTCTATTATTGAGTCTTCCCAGCCATTTACATTTTTTATTTATTCTTTGCCAGTTAACTAGATAAGACTGGTCACCACTAGCTTGTGTCTGTATTCTTTACTTGTGTTTATTAGTATTCGTCGCTAAGCAGTCAGTACTCAGTTTCGGTTTGCTTAATAATTTAGCGCTATGGCTACCACCATATTTTTACAGGAAGCCAAAGATATGGGTCTTTCGGACCCAACTGAAATTAAAGAGTATATACTCTCACGGCATAATCAGGAGCAGCAGCGCGAGAATGATGCCCGTGAAGAGCGTAAGATTCAGCGCGAATACGAGCGAGAACAGCGCGAACAACGTGAAAGAGAGCGTGCATATGAACAAGAGCAGCGTGAAAAGGAGCGCGAGTACGAGCAAAAACAGCGCGAACTCGACTTAGATCATGAGCGAGAACAGCGTGAGGAACGAGAGAGAGAACGTCAATACGAGTTACAACACCGAGACAGAGAACGAGAACACGAACGTGCCGAGCGAGAAGCACGCGAGAGACATGAACTTGAAGTGCTGAAGCTCAAGCGAGATTCCTTGGCTTCAGACACGTCTGCTGCAGTTGGTCCAAGCTCCACGAGCGTTCTCCCTGCACATGTCCTGGCGACCCCACGCATCAAGCTTCCTTCATACAAGGAAAGCGAGCGAATCGAGCCGTTCATAGCTCGTTTTGAGGACATGGCAGACATGTATCAACTGGATGAGGCAGCTAAGCGGCTTCAGTTTCTTAGCCTATTTGAGGGCCCTGCCCTCGATATTCTCCACCGAATTCGTGGAGACAATCTCACATATGAGATGATGAAAGCTGCACTCATTAAGGCGTATGGTCTCACAGTAGAGCGACGCCAAAGTTCAGTTCATGCGAGCTCGTCTCCAAGACAAGGAGACAGCTGTTCAGTTCCTTGATCGTCTCACAGCTTACTTAAATGAGTGGATGGAGAAAGATGAAACTCCTTCCACGCGTGAGGGGATAATTGACCTTATGCTGCGTACACAGCTAGAGAGGTCGTGGCCTGCTGAGCTCATAGCACAGCTTAAGATCTGCCAGGTGAAAGATGCCAGCCAAATGGCAGAGAAGGCTGACGCATTCTTTACTGCATACGGGTATCAAGCTCGTAAGCAAAACACCTGGAGCAGAAAAGATACTGCCAAGTCTGGGAAGCCGTCTCAGACTGAATCCCAGCACCAAGGCCGTTCTCAGAGTAATGGCCAAGGTCCAAAACCACAGAAGGACCAGGGGGAAAATACACAGCAGCCTGCTTGGAAGCGGTACAACAAGCACCCCAACCAGCAGCAGTTCCCCAAGCAGCAGCAGCAGCAATACAAGGACAAGCCACGTAACCCTCAGTCAGGTCAATTAGTGTATCGGAGGCAGGAGGCAAATGCAGCCTTCATTCCACAAGTACCCGGTGGTGCCATCTCTACCAGTACAGGTACTTCCCCTCAGTTCACAAGTCCCCCTCCGACCATGAACTCTCCTCAGACACCTAGTTCCCAGGGCGCCACGTTTGCTGCATCGGTTGTTCCGCAGTCTCATGAATGACTGGCTGCTACCTCCTCAGACCCTTCCACCAACAACACTGCCTTTCTTGTTCAGCCAGGGTCTGTAGGAGGTGTTTCTGTAAATGTCCTGAGGGACAATGGTTCCTCAGGCTGCTCTGTTAAGCAGAGTTTAGTTCGGCCTGATGAGTATACAGGTCGACAGATCCAAGTTAGACTTATTGATGGATCAGTGAGATTGTTCCCTGAGGCACGTATCCAGGTGGCATCTCCATTTTATACTGGTACGACACTTGCAGTTGTCATGCCAGAACCCCTATTTGACCTCATATTAGGTAACATCGCTGGGATCAAAAATAGTTGTGCCGTAGATGTTGCTACTCAGACTTCGGCTGCTGCGATAACACGAGCCATGGCCAAGGCTCCAAATCGTGTCACTCCGTTGACCGTCGCAACACCGCAAGATCTGATTCGTAGTCAAGATGTTGTCCAAGAGCAACAGACTGACTCGACACTTGCCTCAGTGCGCAAGAAACTGGAGGGTAATTTGATCAAGTATTCACGGGGAGGTCAAGCCAGGTTCCTTCGTAAGTGAGGACGGCTGTACCGTGAGTCACAGACACCCCAGGGTGAGGTTCGACTGCAGTTTGTCGTTCCTGCAAAGTATCGCCGAGCAGTGTTTGAATTAGGTCACTGTTCAGCGATGGGAGGTCACATGGGTCAAAAGAAGACCTCTGACCGCATCCATGCTGACTTTTTCTGGCCAGGAATGGGACGGGAAATAACGAGGCTCGTACGTTCCTGTGATGTGTGTCAGCGTACCACTGACCGGGGACGTGTCCGTCCTGCGCCATTGAAGCCAATGCCCATAATCTCTGAACCGTTCGAGAGAGTAGCAGTTGACATAGTTGGGCCAATCTCTCCTAGGGCTAGTGATGGATCAAAGTATATCCTCACTATAGTTGATTTCAGCACACGGTGGCCTGAAGCCGTGGCCCTTAAGAATATAGAGGCCGTCACTGTTGCTGAGGCATTAATTGAAGTGTTCTGTCGTGTAGGTATCCCTAAGGAGGTCTTGAGCGACCGGGGTTCGCAGTTCACTTCGGCAATGATTAACGAAACGTTCAGGTTGCTGTCCATCCGAGGCTTACGAACTACGCCGTATCATCCCATGTGTAATGGGTTGTGTGAGAGGTTCAATGGAACTCTGAAGAAGATGTTGAGGCGCATGACCGCCGAACAGTCAAAGGAATGGCCGCGGTTCATTGCTCCTCTTCTATTTGCTTATCGAGAAGCCCCACAGCATTCATTGAAATTCTCACCCTTTGAACTGGTGTATGGGAGGTCGGTCCGGGGCCCACTTCAAGTCCTTCGTGAGTTATGGGACGATGAAGAACCCGACCCTGAAGTCAAGACCACCTACACCTACGTCCTTGATTTGGCTGACCGCCTCCAGTCGACGTGCGAGTTAGCTAAGGAAGAACTGATCAAGGAGCGTGAAGTTCAAAAGGCTTATTATGATAAGAAGGCAAAGCTTCGGAAGTTTAGTCCAGGCGATAAATGCTTGGTATTACTCCCCACTGCCCAGAACAAGTTGTTGGCGCAGTGGAAGGGTCCATTCAATGTAGTAGAGCGCATTTCAGACCTCAACTACATAATACAGATGGGGAATCTTCGTAAAAGGTTCCACATTAACATGTTTAAGGCTTATCATGAGTCAGACCCCGAGGAGACTGGCCTACGAGTAGCTGATGATAGTGACCAGCCACTGGAAGAAACCGGGGCAGCTGCGGTGATCCCAGCTGATGACCATGATGACGAGCCCTTAACCGCTCAGTCCCATCAGGAAGAGACTGTCGGAGATGTTTTACTTAACCCTGACTTAGCAGTAGGGGACCAGAATGCCTTATGGTCACTGCTCTGTCATTATGCTGATGTCTTCTCAGACCAACCTAGACTTGCAAAGGTTGCATGTCATAAAATTGAGTTGACCAGCAATGCTCCTATAAAGGTTAAGCCATATCCGACTCCCATGCGACTACAGGGTGCAGGAGATAAGGAAATTGCTGACATGGAGACTGCAGGCATTATCGAAAAGTCCTCATCTCCTTACTGTAGTCCGATGGTAGTAGTCCGCAAGAAAGATGGTGGAGTCAGGATTTGTGGCGACTATAGAAGGCTCAATGCAATCACCAAAGTGGATGCTGAGCCAATGGGTGACCATATTGCCATCTTCTCCAAGCTGGCAGGGTCACGATATTTCACGAAGCTCGACCTAGCGAAGGGATTCTTCCAGATTCCCCTTCATCCTGAGAGTCGTCAGTTCACTGCCTTTGCTACTCCTAGGGGGTTGTACCAGTATAAAGTCCTCCCATTTGGACTTACCAATTCCCCAGCAGTATTCAATCGTGCCATGAGACAAGTGCTCCATGGTATTGTAGGAGTAGAGATGTTCGTTGACGATGTCCTCGTTCATTCCGCCACATTGGAAGAGCACCTCAGACTCTTGGAAATTGTCTTCAGTAGACTCCAGAGTTTCAACATGACTGTGAAGCCTAGCAAATGCAAGATTGCTCACAGTGAGGTGGAGTTCCTCGGTCATATTGTTGGCAACAATCACTGCAGGTGTCAGGGTGACAAGATCAGGAAGGTTAAAGAAGCCCCGAGACCCGTGACCAAGAAACAGGTTAGGGCATTTCTTGGCCTAGTGGGGTATTATAGGAGTTTTATCCCCAACTTTGCTCTCATTGCCCAACCGTTGTATGAAGTGCTACGGAAATATGCTCCAAACACCATTGAATGGGGAGAAGCGCAAGAGAGATCTTTTGCCACCCTCAAGAATATGTTGTGCAAGGAGCCTATCTTGCAGTTGCCTGATTCCAGCAAACCTTTCATACTGCACACTGATGCTTCACAAGATGGAGTAGGTGCCGTATTGATGCAGGAATCGGAAGGTGGAATCTTCCCAGTGGCATACCACAGCCGTAGGCTAAAACCCGCCGAGAGGAATTATAGTACTGTTGAGAAGGAACTCTTGGCTGTGGTTGATGGTGTTAAAAAATATTATTATTATTTATTTGGGGCATCATTTGTTCTGGAAACTGACCATATGCCACTCACTAGTCTTAGCACGACCAAGACGGCTAATGCAAGATTGACACGCTGGACACTGTATCTACAGCAGTTTAACCTTGTTGTGAGAGACATCAAGGGAAGTGATAACGTAGGTGCAGACCTGATGTCTCGCCTACTAACTGCTGACTAACATGGGCAGTTGTTGTATGCTGGGTTCCGTGATAGGCATCCTCAGAGATTTGAGTAATCCAAGGACTAGCCTGGTTCCCAGTCAAAAGTGTAGACCTGACGTCTCACTTGTTGGCCCCACAGGACACAGTATGTCCAGGGCCTGTACATACACGTGTACTGTAGGTTAAGGGGGAAGAGAGAACTCCGCAGAGGCGACTTGAGGCTATGGAAGACCCAAGTTTGCACAAGGATTCTCAGCTTCCCGATACTAATATAAGTACTGTAGGTTAAGGGGGAAGTTCGAGAGAGAACTCCGCAGAGGCGACTTGAGGCTATGGAAGACCCAAGTTTGCACAAGGATTCTCAGCTTCCCGATACTAATATAAGTACTGTAGGTTAAGGGGGAAGTTCGAGAGAGAACTCCGCAGAGGCGACTTGAGGCTATGGAAGACCCAAGTTTGCACAAGGATTCTCAGCTTCCTGGTACTAATATAAGTATTGTACTGTAGGTTAAGGGGGAAGTTCGAGAGAGAACTCTGCAGAGGCGACTTGAGGCTATGGAAGACCCAAGTTTGCACAAGGATTTTCAGCTTCCCGGTACTAATATATGTACCGTAGGTTAAAGGGGAAGTTGAGAGGCGACTCGAGGCTATGGAAGACCCGAGTTTGCACAATGATTCTCAGCTTCCCGGTACTAATATATGTACTGTAGGTTAAGGGGGAAGTTCGAGAGAGAACTCCGCAGAGGCGACTTGAGGCTATGGAAGACCCAAGTCTGCACAAGGATTCTCAGCTTCCCGATATTAATATAAGAACTGTAGGTTAAGACACAGGTTGAGGACCCGTGTGCAGTTCGAGGCTATGGAAGACCCGAGTTTGCACAAGGATTCTCAACTTGCTGACAGTAATCGTGTGCTAAAATTAACGGCGACCTCGAATGTACTGATTGCTAGGCAGAGAGAGTAATTGTACGTAATAAGAATTTTGTCTCATTGACACTTTTGATGCTCCACCTCAATTGGTTTTGCAGGTTCAGCAATGGGTGTAGCAGTTTGCTGTGCGGGCCAGCTGATCGTCTGCTGCACGCTGCCGCCTCTTCTCCTCTGCCTTCGTCGTCGCCATATTATTACAGTATTTACTATGTCATTTTACACGTAGGTACAGTTACACTACAACTGTCACACCTACACCATGTATTACATACATCACGCTACACAACAATTAGTTGTCAGTGTAAATGTAGCGACTTTTCGCTCAGTTTGACCTGAGTACAGGATTTTCACCGTCGTCACGGAGTTTTTCCCTCAAGCTTGCTTCTATTAACGTAAATACGAGGTTTTTTCGCTCACTGGCGACTGCGACTTTCTCCTGTAGCAGGATAGCACACACACCACAGTGTGAATCTTGTGTGAATGACTTAGGATGTGTACATATATATATATATATCCACAAATTTTTTCCCATAAGGAAAAAATTTAATTTTGTAGGGGCGTAATGTCACGAATCAATTCGCGACATTTCCCTTTTGTGAGAAGCCACGAACTATTAGTGGAAAACTCACTGTGTATTGCTCAGTTAACCGTTTCTCTCTCCATTTCGGAGTATACTTTTCAAAACATTCGTCACTTTCAAAAGTGACCGATTTAATGCACGTCACTAAGTGCGCTACTGAGCGATACTATTGTTTCTTTATCGTTCGCCTCTGCTTGCCTAAACCGTTAGCCACGCCTTCTTCCGGTGGCTTGTGCGTCCTGCCCATACAATGTATTTGAATTCAGTCTAGTTGTGGCCTTGACGGAGAGAGGTCCTGTGCTCCAGAAGTTCGAGAGAAGAGGTCGCTAGCGCCCAAGCTCCACAGAGTACGGTTTCTCCAAACTCCCACTTTGGTGATACAAAGCATTCATCGACTGGTATTTCTTTTTTGTATAATCCTAGTTTTAAGAGTTTAGTTAAGGTGTTTTTTCCTAGGTGTAAGTATTTAGCTTTTGTGTGAGTGAGTGAGTGCGTCTCATTAATTTGATTTGAATTGTAACGTTAAATTTATTTTTTGTAATCAATAAATTTTTCTTTTTCTTGAGCTCAATGTAAAGTAAAATCTTGTTTCACTTCTCCAAATTAAGCTTATTTTCCATATAGCTCCTAGCTTGCATAAACGTTTGCCTTCATAACTGGTACTTAGACCAGTCTTGTTGTATTAACTTAAAATCCGTTGTGCCAGATAGGAGTTAAAGCATCAGCAAGAGCCTGATATTATTATTAGTATTAGTTATTTATTGTCAGGGGTGAAGTAACTTTCTCCAGAGGCTAACAGTACAGTAATTCAGCAATTGCGAGTAATTAGTCTCTGCTGTGTACTGTTGAGAAAGTTTATAAATTCTCGTTCTCAGAGAATCGTGCACAAACCAGCGTAAAGTAATCGTTGCTTGATGTAGCAAGACAATCATTGTCTCTGCTCTTCAATATTATTGAATATCAATATCAATTTAAATAATATTTAAGCATTTATTCCAAAATTACCGTGGTATTATAAAAACCCCGTGACAACAGCACAACGTAAAACAGTAGAACACAACAGCATAGCACAACACAGAACAACACAACACAACATCACACAAAGCCACACAGCTCACCATAATACCGTCTCATACAACTCAACACAACACCGTCTATACAGTACATACACATCGTAAATACACCAGCCACTCTCTTCAAATTGGTCACCACTTGCACACCAACATGGCCACAACAACCTATCCATTTAAGCTGCTCGTCCATTTTGAGGGTTTTATGAATAGGGTATTGTTTGCAAGGGTGATTTATTACCTTAATTTTTATACCTAATGGAGGGATTAATGGTGGAATAAAGGGATAAGCAAGCAGGAAATAATCACCAGGAACATGGTAACTCTTGCCTTAACTAGTATGAACTGGCTTTGTATCTACTGTATGTAAGTACCAACACGACCATTGGTTTCTTTATCCCCCTTGGAGGGAGGGAGGTGGAAAACAAGGCTGGTGTGAGGGCAGGCTAATGGATAATGGAGGTTCAGTACTGTGTGTGTGTGTGTGTGTGTGTGTGTAAGAGAGAGAGAGAGAGTGATGAGATGTCAATATCTGCTCCCCAGGCTTTTCTCTAGCCTGTTCCTCCACTACCTTCTCACCAGGGGGGTAAAGAAATTAGTGATCGTGATAGTATAAAGCAGCAAAATGAAATGTTACCCTAACTTTTATAGCTGGCAGCGGAGGAATGAAGGTGAAAACACATTGGGAATAAGAGAATGATCACCAGGGACTATTGTGACTCTTAACTGGTATAAAACTGGCTTCATAAGAGTGTTAGTGCCAATGTAAGATGCAACAGCCAATTTACAGTCTATATAAACCTTATCACTTACAAGTGTGGTTTAGGACAAAGGTCTGGCACTTTATTAAGGTAAAAAATATAAAAAGTTTTATTCATTTTCTATGCGAATAAAGGAGTCTTCTCTTAACCAATATGTTGCCACCTGCGTTCTCTTGACCCTGTTGGTTCTTTTTGACAGGTTTCATTTTTGTCTCAGATTAGCAGCAAAATGGCTTTCATATTAGTCTAAACCGAAACCAATTTGCTACCAGTTTTAACAAAATGACATCTGAGAACTTCTTCGTTCGCTTTCCGAGATGTCTTATATAATGATCTAAACAAAATCCAACTTGAAAAATCCACAATCAGGCCCCGCTTATTACTCTGCAGTTTGCCTCAATCTTTTCACCATTAACGTGTAAACAAACTCTGGTCAGTGCCTTCTACCACGCTGCATCTACCAAAACAACACTTTTACACATTCCTACTAGTAGTTCCACACGTAGTTAAATGGTAATCGTAGACTAGACTGAGATGCACTGATGGTCAAGACTGGACAATCAAATAGGTGCTCATCCGACTCGCACACAAGGTGGTCACACGTGTTAACGAAGCGACTAACATGACATCATACGGCACACCCTTCTATCATGGGGATCGAATCAGGTGACTGCAGATCAGTTTGTCCCTTGTAACTTGGAATGAAGGTATAGCAAGGGGGTGATGTGATGTGGGTGATTATAACGTGAACTACTATACGTGGTCACCCGGAATGAACTCTGCTATATGAGAGTAAACAAAGTTACACGGAACTTGGTGTGAAAGTGTGGGAAGGCAGGCAATGTAGGGAGTAGTATATTGTGAGCTGTCCTCCGCCAGGAACCATGGCCGCCCCGACATTAATGACGCAGGTGGCACAACATGGGTGAAATGTGGTGGTGGCGCCGCACTCACAGGCAGGGCAGGCCATAGAGGTGGAGACAGGTGGAGGAAGAAAGGGTAGGGCCAAATGCGAGACAGGCAGCAAGAAGAAGGCAAAAGTGAATTAGAGGGAATAAATGACAGAAAGGAGCCAGAAAACTGGGAAAGGAAGAGAGAAAGAGGCAGGTGGATGGGAAAGGGGTTGGGAAAGGGAGATGGTATATGGAAAAAGATGGAAAAAAAAGGAAATAATTACATGTAGAGGAGGAGGGGTAGAGAGATGGATGTCTAATTACATAGGATAAAAGAGAGGGGGGTATGTAGGAAAATGTCGATGGAAACGTATTAAGATAGGGAAGGACAAAGAACCTGGTGGAAAAGAAATGCTGATAGAGAGAAATGTGAAGAGAAAAGATCAGAGATTATAATGAAGATAAGGATAGCTTCCAGAATAAAAATTGTGTTTTGCATATAAGATTATAGTGAAAACATAAATGTGCTCAGTTTATGAAACGGAAGAATTTAAAATCCATAATTCGGATAAAAATAAAAAATTTCCAAAATAAAGGGTAAAAAAAAAAAAGTTTTTTATGGTTCGGCAACTTTCTAAAGTTACGTCGATATATGTACGGTGTATCTATTTCTCTATATATCTATCTATGTATCTATATAGATATAGATATACGCATATATATATATATATATATATATATATATATATATATATATATATATATATATATATATATATATATATATATATATATATATATATATATATATATATATATATATATATATATATATATATATATATATACACGGTATCATCATCATCACCATCAGCTGTTTGAGTGTCCACTGCAGGACCGGCCTATCCCGACCGAAGTGGGGACAATACAGCCTATGAACCTCTACCAAGTGGCTTAGGCTGTCTGGTAGAGATTGTATGTAGGATGAGAAGCGCATATAAATAAGATTGTAGTGTTGGAGTGGCTTTGGATGTGTGTGTAGTCTGTGAACCAAGTGTAATTGGCCCCCGCAAATTGACTTTATAGTATGCGACTCTGGTTCAACCACGCACCCCTTACGTCCGCCAAAGCAGTACATGGCCGGAGAAACGCTCCCAAAGCTTACTATCCTGGCAGGACACGAATCCTCGTTCTCCATGTACGAAAATGCATACTCTACCACTGTACCACAGAGGCTCCACATACGGTATATATATATATATATATATATATATATATATATATATATATATATATATATATATATATATATATATATATATATATATATATATATATATATATATATATATAACTACAAAGAGAGAGAGAGAGAGAGTGGAGAGGGTTACATATCTTATTTTTTTAATTTTTTGATGCAAGGAAGAAGGAACCAAAGACCAGGAGCCCGGAAACCGTTCCTTCCAAGAGAAAAACACAAACAATACAAGAGAGAGTAAAAATTCAAGATCCGTTCATTTCGAGATGCATGGATACACTGCGTTTGAAAGACTGGAGATCATAGGAAGTAGGATATACAGACAAAGGAAGACAGTTCCAGAGTTGACCTGTTGCATAAATGAAAGACTGGGAGTAACGGTTAGCTCTTGCATTAGAGAGTTGGACAGAAAAGGGATGAGATTTTGTTGCTAGACGGGTGCTACATGCCCGTCGTAGAGAAGGAGGGATGCAAGCAGACAGTTCAGAGGAGCAGTGACCACTGAAACAGCGATAGAAAAGAGATAAAGATGCAACAGTGCGGTGAAGAGACAGAGATTGAAGGGAGCCAGTAAGAGGAGGAGAGTTAATGAGACGAAAAGCCTTTGACTTCACCTTGTTGAAAAGAGCTGTATATGGGGAGCATTCCCACACATGAGAGTTGTACTCTACACAGGGGCGAATAAGACCCGTGACTAAAGTCAACAAGTGTGCAAAGGAAATGAAAGTACAGGGTCGGCTTAGCACACCTAATCTCTTGGAAGCAGTGTTTACAAGAGATGTAATATGATCTTTCCAAGATGTAATATGATCTTTCCAAGATAAGTTCAGAGAGAATAAAAACCCAAATATGTTTAAAGATGATGCTGGATTGAGCTGGATAATATTAAACATAAGCAGGTATTGTACTCCTGTGGAAGATTTTGTCGGGTTGATAGGTGTAAGAACTGCGTCTTTGATGCATTAAAAAGAAGATTACTTTTACACCAGTCAGAGATACAAGCCAAGTCAGATATTAGGTCTGCCATTGCCTCATCCTTTGTTTGTTGAAGTAATTGCCGAGATGGACGTTGTGAGAACCGAATGCAAAAGTGAAGGTGGAATCATCAGCGTACGAGTGGATAGGGTTCGATGTACAGCTTAGGTCATTGATGAATAAAGGGATGAGCGTTGGTGATAGGACAGAGCCCTGAGGAAGACCACTGTTGATAGATCTAGGAGAAGAACAGTGGCCGTCTACAACAGCAGCTATAGAACGATCCAAAAGGAAGCTATAAATGGAGGCACAGATATAGAAATAAACACCATAAAAGGGCAGCTTGGAAATTAAAAATTTATGCCAGACTCGATCAAAAGCCCTTGAGATGCCAAGTGCAATGGCAAAGCTTTTCCCAAAGTCCCGAAGAGAGGATGACCAAGAGTCTGAAAGGTAGGTAAGAAGATCGCCAGTGGAGCGTCCCTGACGGAACCCATACTGACGATCAGAAAGAAGGTTATGATAGGAAAGATGCTTTAAAACTTTTCTGTTAAGAATACTAGAAAACTTTTGAGACACTGGATGTTAAAGCAACTGGGCGATAGTCAGAGGGTTGGGAATGGTCACCTTTCTTTAGGACTGGCTGACTGTGAGCAAACTTCCAGCAAGAAGGAAAGGTACCTACAAGTTGATAGATAAAGGCAAGAGAGTTTACCTAGGCAGGGTGTAGCACAGAAGCACAGTTCTTGAGGACAACAGGAGGGACCCAATCTGGCCCATACGCCTTGTTAGTATTGTGGCCAGTGATGGCAGAAAATACATCAGTTGATGAATATTTAATGTTAGCCATGAGGAAGTCAGATGGGGGAAGTGATGGAGGAACAGCAGCAGAATCATCTAAGGTGGAATTAGAGGGGAAAGTCTGCACGATGAGGTCTGCTTTATCAGTAGAAGAAATAGCTACAGAATCATCAGAGTAGAAAAGAGGAAGGAAGGATGAGGAGGTAGTGTTGTTGGAAATGTTTTTGGTAAGGTGCCAGAAGGAGTGTGAATAATTCGAGTTGGAGAGCTTTAGAGCGTTTTGTGCACATGAAATTATTTTTAGCAGAGTGAAGAACAGACTGAGCACGATTCCAGGCAGAAATATTAAAAAGATGTGATTAAGGGGTGGGTTGGCTCCGGTACCTTTTATAGGCCCTCTCCTTGTTTGGACAGCATTAAAATAAGTGTGATTAAACCAAGTTTTTTTTGCATTAGTCAAGATATGAGAAAGTAATGGATGTTTCCATGCCTGAGAGAATAACCTCCGTAATGCGCAAGGCATACTCAGTTGGCTCCCGGCCATGGAAACAATAATCATTCCAGGGAAAATAAAAAAAATACTGCCTGAGGGCCTCCCAATCAGCAACTCCAAAGTACCACGACTGACGTTTCTTTGGAGGGTCCACAGGCCGTTCTGGAGGAACAGGACAGGTTGAGGTAATCAGGTTGGGACTGGAGGAGCCCAACAGAGTGTAAGCAGAAGGATTAGTTGTTAGGAAGAGGCCAAGTAAGTTGGAACTCTTTCCATGGCAGTCAGGGATATGGGTAGGGTGCTGTACAAGCTACACTAAGTCATTAAGGATAGAAAACATGTACCATACAGAGGGGTTATTGAGACCACCCGTGGCAACTGAAACCATCCTAAGACAGTTTTACTTAAGATTATTCCTAGGAAGAACGAATAAATTTAACCTGCCCCATCCCATCGACGTATGGGTACGTTGCAACATTTTGCATTTGCCAGTCCCGACGACGTACTGGTATGTCGTGCAATTGCATGGTCCCTAATTTGCACAATTTTCAATTTTCGCGCAATTTTTCGTACGTATACACGGGATACCTTCCTCTATTCCTCTACAAGATGCCAAGCAGGGACAATGCCTTACACCGCATAACCTCTGTCGCGCCCCACTTGTTTGCTTTACTCTTTATCTATTCTTCTCCTATGGAAGACTAAGTTCAGTTACATTAAGTCCAATTAAGTTAATCAGATTTAATTAAGTTTCATTTTGGTAGCGCTGGATAAGTCCAAGTGGGGAACCCGACATAACAACACATCAAGTAAACACAAGTCCATTTAAGGCCGGCGCTACGTGGGAGCGTCTCGTTCCTTATTAAGAGGAAGGGATTCTAGGGTTACTCAAACTAATTTTCTCTTTTTCGTTTATCTATAAATTATGTACAAATTATACACTAAGTCAAAGCAATCAACTGATTTGGTCCACTCTATGAACTCCAAGTTATGCAACTACTTTTGATCTACAATAAAACTATTAAATCATGCCACCTTACAGTGGTAATCAACAATACAACTAAATTCCATTAAACAAGTAACAGTTCACGAATATTATTACTCGTCACTGAAGATAATAATCTCTCTTACTAAAATAAAACCAAGACTACTATGGTTAAACACAAGATAATACAAAAGGTAATATTCTCTTACACATAGGGTAATACTAAGAACCATACTCTAGCACACCATCATCTCCTCTTTGCATTATTACTACTAGAACATTAATCTCTGTAACATTTTATTCTGGTATCACTTCACCTCAAGTTATTTCAATATATTTCTGCAAAATTAATATCACTCTTTAACACAGTCATGTACCCTAACTCAATACTTCTCCATAAAGACACTTAACTTTTATATAATCTTTGTTCCTTTCACCATTGAGCAAATAAGTTAATTTAACAATCATATAAACTATCTGGCCCATCCTGTTATACCCTACCACGAGTCTACAGTATACTCTTAATATTTTTCACAGTATATTTCACTTTCTTCTCTTTTCTTTTCTCAGTTCCACTTTCCTCTATGTTCTCTAACAAGAATATCTACTCACTGATACCGTAGTGTACCAAGACATCGCCAGTCTCTGTCGTCGTGGTAGGGTGCTCAGGCGGCCTTCTCTCTAAGATCTTCCCCCAGGTTCTTCTCGACTCTTTGCCCTCTCTGCCTCTACTGACTCCCAACCTTCTGCTTCTCCCTCAGGAAAAGTACAGGGGCCGGAAGTAGGCGTGCACTCTACATATCTTTCGTTTACTTCTCTCAGTGTTCTTAGTCGGGTTTGGTCCGCAACATTTTGAAACAATGTTCATTGTATAACGTTAATTCACACTACTGTAGACATTACTACCCTTTAGTTTTGACTCACTCTTCTCTTATCTCTGTATCCATTAAGGTATCCATTAGGTCGTATCTAGCTCTCCGTCAAATCTAATTAAGTGTATACAGTACAGGGCTGTGAGAGTACTGTGTGCCTCGGCACTCCCTCTTATTATTATTCATTGTTCATTCACTTTTCATTTTTCATTCTTCATCATTCACTGATCTGCGGCTTCTTCCATCTTTTCAAGGTGCCGCAGGTAACGATATTTGTCACGTAACGTTTTTCGATATCCTTTATCCCTTACTGATTGTTGTGAATGACGTGGTTGTGGTATGGGTGGTTGTGGTTGGATGCTGGGTGGTCCGATGGTGGGTGAGTCAGCCGCAGCCGCGTGTGTGCTCTCATCGAATGCCTGGTGTTCGTCATCAGCGTTGTCAGTACCATCGTTGTCCTCCGTATTGCTGTAGTTGTTGCCGCAGCTTGCCGTGCGGCGACATTCTCCGATGCCAAGAATGTCACGTCCTCGTGACATCTCCTGACGACGAAACTCCTCGAAGGCCCATGATTCTGCACGTTGAAGAACTGGTAGAGGGCAGGTGGCTCGGTAGAAGCGATAGCATAGGAAAGCTATCACCACAAGGACCAGGATAACCACACCAACTACAAGCACATAAGTCGTCCAAGGTGTAGCAGCGCTCAGGTGGTGACGCAGGGGTTGAATGACCTTCATACGGTGGATAAGGGTCTGCAGTGGAAGTGAGTCACCCAGTTCGACATCATCTGTTGTACTTTGAAATGATAGATTCAGTAATGCTGATTTTTCTAAGGGCGTCAGAGATACATTAATGGGAATCGCTATGGGGGTGATCTTTAACTCTTGCTCTCGAATAACTGTGGCATAAGCAGGCAAAACCAAGGCACTGCTATGAGCACTACATCCTTCACCTAGGGCAAGTAAGCCTGTATTTTGAGCTACATGCTCTGACTGAGACTCTACTTTATTAGGGCATGTGAGAGTGAAGTGAATTGGGTAGGGCGTAGAAAAAGCCCAACCAGTTTTATATCTGATGAAAACTAGGTTAAAATTCTTAAGCACAACCTTTGAGCATAACTTACTAGCCTCAGGCTTATTCAAAAACAATGCAGTTTCACATGTTAGAACAGAGGTATCATATATTGGTCTTATAGGCGGACATATTAATAATTGACCATGCTCTCTACACAAGTCAAATGACTCTAATGTTACATAATGTCTTCTGGTTTGGCTGATCGCCAAATATTGAGCAACTCTATCATGACGAACAAAGTATGGTGTGTCTGGGACTCTGAAAGGTAGAGACGTTATCTGATACACATCAAAAATGTCATCAGGATCACCCCTCAAGGGTACTAGTAAATAGAAATTCAATGTTTGAGAACTAGAAGATCTTCGTGGAACTACAGTTATAGCATCCTGATAAACAGCTAAAAATTCTAAACGTGCAGGATATAACAGGCCAGGTTTTAACAAGGAGGCTTCTCTCAGAAGTGATAAAAGTACCGAATTGGGAACTAGGAATGATGAAAATTTTCCTGCCAACATTTTCTCTAGACCTAACTTTAAACCGAAATGATCATTTTGTATGTCTATTAAAGCAAGGGACAGATCACTCATAGCCTCTGTTATCCTTATCCCTTCTTCATTTTTTAGTGTCAATAAACTAACCTAACTAAATAGTTAGAGACATTAGCAGCCTTCTCTAATCGCTGTATAGCTTTCTGCATGGCACGCATGTCTCTTACAGTGGCATTTAATATTTCAGAATGTAAATTAAGCTCTACTCTTTCCTCCTCTGTGAAAGATTCTATATTATCTAACTGGTGGTGTATAAGATCTATCTGCTCTTCTGTTGCTGTACCAAATAAAGCGTTAGAAATGGTTCCCAATATATTAAAGGCTCCTCGCTTACTGCGAGATCCCGACGGAGTAGTGGCATCATTTAATAATGAAGACAAATAATCATTGAGAGAGTGAAACAGTTTAGCAAATTCCAAATCAAAAGATGTTAATGTCTCTCGTAAAACGTTAACAATAACTGATGAATCATCCATATGGTCTATTGACCATGCAACATCGGCAGCTAGTTTACGAGCACGCATCAGGGGCTGATAAAACTCATCCATATCAATAACATAAGGTATAATAAAAGAGTTTCCTGTAAAGTGGGCCTGACGCTGTGCGGTGAATGCAAGTCCCGCTCTCACTGGTAGGTCTTCCCATGCTTGACTTCCAAGTCCACTGATGATCACAGTCAGTAGGACCTGTAAAAAAGTTCAACTTTATTTTAGATACTCTATAGGCTTATCCATAATATTAGGTAATTCTGTTGCCTGTCCTTTAGATCTTAAACTATAGGTTTGTCTTCCTCCTTCGGCATTATCAATCAAATCGGCCACTGCACCTTCTTCTTGCTCTTCGTGCGAGCTCTGCACACTTTGAGTATTTTCCTCTGTTCCCTGCAATTGTGAGGCATTTCCTTCTTCCGCTCTTTCTACGTCCAAAATATCTCTCAATTCATAATCCTGCACTTCCTCTGGGGGTAGAGTGCCCTCATGAATGGGATATGCTCTCCGTACATTACCATTCATTGTCTCGTCTAAATTATCTTCATGGGCTAGCCTGACTCTGTCTGTGTGGACTTTCATGACTCTCCCCGTGTTTATGTCTACCAGTTTTACTATCACATCACTAATTTTCCCTTTTACTCTAAAAGGTCCATCATATAGGGGTTGAAGTTTCTTAGGCTCTCCTGGCTTGGGAATCTTTCGTACATAAACCCTATCTCCTGTACGAATTTCTTTTACTTTTGCTCTCGATGTTTGTTGCTTCTCCATGGCCTCCTGACTTTCTTCAATGTACCTTAAACATCTCCTAAAGGCACGATTAGCCTTAATGGTCATTTCATTTTTATAGTCATTCGAATCATAACAGATCAGTTCCTGTTTTACGACATCATACGGGACACCAGGGTCCCTGAGGAACATGAGGTAGAATGGGGATTCCTTCAACACTCTGTGATATGCTTTGTTGTATGCCCATGTGGCAAAGCACAACATTGAATCCCATATTTGTGGATTATCCTCTACTAAACTCCTTAGGTATTTCATTACTGTGGCATTGGCTCTTTCAATCACCCCATTGGCAGACGGGTGATACGCTGTTGTTGTTGTCTTTTTCGTCTTTAGCAACTCAGCTATCCCTTTAAGAGTGGCATTGACGAACTCTGTTCCTTGGTCTGTGACCATCCAGCGTGGTGCTCCATGAACACACACGACATTTTTAACGAACGCTCTAGCAACCTCATCAGCAGTTTTCGTACGAAGCGGAACGGCTATCAAATATCGTGTCATCACATCTATGACTGACATAATATATTTATATCCCTCTTCACTTGGATTTATGGGGCCGATCAAGTCCATATGAATTCTCTCAAAGGGTACTCCTACCCTAGGGTATCGCTGCAACGGCGCCGGGGCGTCCCCCGACGACTTGAAGCGGTTGCAAGTAAGGCACGTCTTGCAATAACTCTCAACATCTCTACTCATCCGTGGCCACCAACTAAATCGTTTTAGTCTTTCTAAAGTTACTTTGATTCCTCCATGACCTACAGTAGGTAATTTATGAGCTATCTCTAGAGCACTCTGTTTGCATTCGTCAGGAGTTACAACTTGTTTTAGACTCTCATCATACTCATTGGTATCATAATGATAGAGTAATCCATCTTCAACTATGAACTCACTAGTACTAACTCCTAGTGCTCTGCGTTCATCTCTAATTTCTTCTCTAGTCACTTCTACTTCTCCATCTCGTATACACTGGAGATATTGTTCCTTCATTCTTTTATACAATGAATTCTTTTATACAATGGATGCGCATCCTGTCTGGGTCTCACTACCAACTCTCTCCATCTTATTATGTCTCTCTCTCTATCTTCATCAATTCTGGATATTTGATAATCTTCTTTTTCGCACTCACTATCATCATCATCATCATCTTTGGTTCTTTCTCTTATCTTTGGTTTTGTACCCGTAAC
This sequence comes from Coenobita brevimanus, assembly GCF_032717465.1. Classification (NCBI taxonomy): domain Eukaryota; kingdom Metazoa; phylum Arthropoda; class Malacostraca; order Decapoda; family Coenobitidae; genus Coenobita; species Coenobita brevimanus. Next base: position 19,319,375 of record NC_136960.1, read on the forward strand.
TGCGAGAACTCTGTCCTCCGACAACACTTGACCTCGAAGTCTAGATAAGGCATCTGCTACAACATTATCTTTGCCTGGTATATAGGTTATCTTAATGTTATACTCGGCAACCAAAAGTTGCCACCTAGCAATCCGTCCACTAGGGCTAGTTGTGTTCAGCAGCCAGACCAGGGGTCTATGATCCACACGAAGCTCTACCTCGTAACCCAATATTAAGCTCCTATTTACCTGTAGACCATATACTATAGCCAAAGCTTCTCTCTCTATAGTGCTGTACTTCACTTCAGCAGAGTTTAACCGTCGGCTAAAATAAGTGATAGGCCGTAAATGACCTGCGTCGTCTTCCTGCTGTAATACTCCTCCTATAGCAGAAGACGAAGCGTCTGTAGTCAGCACAAATTTCCTTGTGAAGTCTGGAAACTGCAAAGTCACTCCTTCAAGCAACTCGTGTTTCAGTGTTTGAAACGCAGTCTCTGCTTCAACACTCCATTGTATCGGGGTGTTATCTCTCTTTTTATTCTTTCTACCACCTGTCAATTTAATGAGTGGTCCAGCCTTCTCAGCGTAACCCTGAATATACCGTCGGTAGTAATTAGTCATTCCGAGGAAGGACTGCAATTCTGAACAGTTTTGGGAGTGGCTATATCACGAATAGCGTTCACCTTTTGGGGTTGTGGTTTTATGCCTGTGGCACTAACAACATGTCCCAAATAGTCCACTTCTGATTTTAAAAAATGACACTTGGACAATCTTAGAGAAAGATTTACATCACTCAATCTTCCCAGCACTATATCTAAATTTTTTAAATGTTCCTCCCAAGTCTCGCCCTGAATTATTATGTCATCCAGGTACACATGTGTGATGGAGCCCGTAAGCCCAATTAACACATGGTTAATCACTCTCTGAAACGCAGCTGGCGCTTCCTTAAGTCCAAAGGGAAGCACATTGTACTCCCAGTGACCTTCAGGAGAGGAAAAGGCTGTCTTTTCCTTACAATCCTCTGTTAATGGTATCTGATGGTACCCCTGACGGAGGTCCAAACAGCTGAAGTAACGACTCTTTCCCAGCTGTGCTAAGATGTTCTGAATGTTAGGTAGAGGGAATCGATCCTCTCTGATATTAGCATTCAGCTTCCTAAAATCCAAACATAAACTCAATCCGCCCTCTTTCTTAGCTATAGACACCAGAGGTGCGTTGTAAGGACTTCGGGAGGGTCGTATAACTCCTTGCTCCAACATAGTTTTCAAGCTTTCCTTGACCTCTTCATGATACTTTACCGGTATAGGATAAGGTTTCCTATAAGCTACTTCCGGGGTCACAGTTATTATTTCATGATAGTAGTAAGGGGTTACATTCAAAGGTTCATCCTCCAATGCGAACACTGTCGGATACTTCATTATCAGTGCTCTCAGAGCTTCATTCTCCTTACTCATCAAATGTGGGGAAAACATACTATCAACTAAGGCAAACAGTTTCTTCGTTCGCGCTCTCTCGGTCATTCTAGTCTCTTTCATCATGACTCCTGATACAATTTCTCCTAGGCCTTTCTGTTTATTCTCATTTGTATCCCACAATACGAACGTACTCTACTACACGGCCTTATATGACCCAGACATGTACCTCCCTTGAGTTCGATCCTGTCCGGACTAGGATTGACGAACCTCACTTTAAAATGAAATCGCGATTTCTCTCGTGCCTTCTCTACTTCCTCTAACTCTTCTCGTTCTCGTTCTCGTTCTCGTTCTCGCTCTCGTTCTCGTTCTCGTTCTCGTTCTCGTTCTGGGATCCCAGCTTTCTCCTGTAATAACACTAATCCTGGACACAATGTAGATGCCAACATGTTTCCTTCCTGAGGTTCAAAGATAGCCGCTTCGCTCGACCGCATTCTTACCTCTAAAATGACGGTACCGCAAGTCCAAGGACCTAGCTCCGTACTCGTCGGTATCACAGCTTTTGCTACCTCTACGTCTGCTTCTGACTCACTGTTCACTGGTGCCGCTCCTTTATACTCTAGAGGGACAATATTCACAGATTCGCCCTCTATATACAAGGTTAGAGGATTCGTTAGCAACTCCATCCTAGTGCTGAGCATAAAATCCATCCCAAGCAACATGGGTGCTGGTAAGCCTAAGCTTCCTACTATAATAAAAGTATGAGCATACCACTTATTTCCAATCTGAAGTTCAACCTTTATAGCTCCATCAGTCAATATCTCATCTCTACTTACGTTAAATAATTTAACCATTTCCTCTGATTCCCAGTCATCTTGCTCAACGCTTCTTTTTAACTGTTGATATACTTCTCTCGTAATCAACGACCTAACAGCTCCCGTGTCAATCAAGGCTAAGACACTTTCATCTAGGCCTTTCACATTCACCATCATTGCGACTAGTTTCTCGTAGCCCACGAGTGAGGCGATCGGAATTGGATCGGCGTTTTTTTTTTCTGAGTCCAAGGTACTGCACCTGACTGTCTTTCACCTGACGCCTGTCCCCATGGATCACTTCTCCCTCTTCCTCTATTATCTTCTCTCTCCCACTCTTGCACTCTCCTCCTGCCTGCCCAACACTGACGTGCCTGGTGACCAGGTTTATTGCAGTTATAACATCTTCCTGGCTGATTACTAGTAGCGCCTGTCTGACTAGAAGTAGGGCTAAACCTCCAGTTGCATTCTCGAGCAATATGGCCTTTACCGTGGCAGTAATAGCACTCAGCCATGGGGCAATTCTTAGCAATGTGTCCTGTCTTTTTGCATGAATAGCAAGTAATAGGTGGAGGCCCACCTCCTCTTATTCCTTGAGCTCCACCACTTTTGAGGCCAGTGCGAGGTTTCGGCTTTTCTGTCGTCACTACATTTATATTTGGTTTGTTTCTCTCTGTCCTCTCTAACAACTTTAACTTGGGGTGTGTTTCTGCATATCTTAGCATGGCTGCCAAGATCCTATAAGGGTCGTCACGCTCCGCATCGCTCAACATGTCTTGCACCTCCGGCGGTACACTCTTAAGTAATGCACCTGCAGCTACTTTATCAACAACATCATCATGACCTGGCTCTAACTCGTTCGCTTGAGTACTCAAAGTCTCAAGACGCACAAAGAACTGGTGAAACGTCTCTCCGGGGGAACGAACAGCAGATCCCAGTTCACTTAAAAGTGTACTGGCTCGTGCATCAGTAGGATAAATTCTTAAAAATTCAGCTTTCACAGCTGTCCAATCCGCACCGACTTTCTTAATTGTATTGAGAAGATGTGAATAGGCAGCATCTATGCTATGCGTTTTAGCTAGCTCTAATCGACCTTCATCAGTCCAAAGTGGTCCCACTGTCATATCATCTATAGTTTGTAACCAACGTCTCGCGCTTGTGATGCATCTATACTGAGGGAAATCCGGCGATATTACTTCTCCACCACAGAAATAAGGAAGACCCGTTATCTTAGCATAATTATTTACAGCATTGCCAGTTAAAGTCTGACTCAATTTATCAGCAAGATTCTGCAAAGGGTCCATAGCAGGAGCAGGGGCGGCAGCGGCCGCACCTCCTACTGGAGAGTGTGGTCTGCTCATGTTAACTTCTCTAACTCCCCCAAAATAATCTAATAAATGGTCAGAAAACGCGGAGTCACACCGGGGTGGGGCTTGAATACGAAGATTCGCAAGATACTGATGTAACGCTTCCTCTGATGTGCTCCTAAGCAATCTAAACCACTCTTCAGGACTCTGTATTAAACCACGAGACACTGGGGATGGAGAACGTGGAGGGCTTAGGGGACCAATATTCATAACAAATCCGAATAACAAGTTTTTTCACCTTAGAATCCCACCGCTGCCACCAGTATGTCGCGCCCCACTTGTTTGCTTTACTCTTTATCTATTCTTCTCCTATGGAAGACTAAGTTCAGTTACATTAAGTCCAATTAAGTTAATCAGATTTAATTAAGTTTCATTTTGGTAGCGCTGGATAAGTCCAAGTGGGGAACCCGACATAACAACACATCAAGTAAACACAAGTCCATTTAAGGCCGGCGCTACGTGGGAGCGTCTCGTTCCTTATTAAGAGGAAGGGATTCTAGGGTTACTCAAACTAATTTTCTCTTTTTCGTTTATCTATAAATTATGTACAAATTATACACTAAGTCAAAGCAATCAACTGATTTGGTCCACTCTATGAACTCCAAGTTATGCAACTACTTTTGATCTACAATAAAACTATTAAATCATGCCACCTTACAGTGGTAATCAACAATACAACTAAATTCCATTAAACAAGTAACAGTTCACGAATATTATTACTCGTCACTGAAGATAATAATCTCTCTTACTAAAATAAAACCAAGACTACTATGGTTAAACACAAGATAATACAAAAGGTAATATTCTCTTACACATAGGGTAATACTAAGAACCATACTCTAGCACACCATCATCTCCTCTTTGCATTATTACTACTAGAACATTAATCTCTGTAACATTTTATTCTGGTATCACTTCACCTCAAGTTATTTCAATATATTTCTGCAAAATTAATATCACTCTTTAACACAGTCATGTACCCTAACTCAATACTTCTCCATAAAGACACTTAACTTTTATATAATCTTTGTTCCTTTCACCATTGAGCAAATAAGTTAATTTAACAATCATATAAACTATCTGGCCCATCCTGTTATACCCTACCACGAGTCTACAGTATACTCTTAATATTTTTCACAGTATATTTCACTTTCTTCTCTTTTCTTTTCTCTTTCCTTTTCTCAGTTCCACTTTCCTCTATGTTCTCTAACAAGAATATCTACTCACTGATACCGTAGTGTACCAAGACATCGCCAGTCTCTGTCGTCGTGGTAGGGTGCTCAGGCGGCCTTCTCTCTAAGATCTTCCCCCAGGTTCTTCTCGACTCTTTGCCCTCTCTGCCTCTACTGACTCCCAACCTTCTGCTTCTCCCTCAGGAAAAGTACAGGGGCCGGAAGTAGGCGTGCACTCTACATATCTTTCGTTCACTTCTCTCAGTGTTCTTAGTCGGGTTTGGTCCGCAACATTTTGAAACAATGTTCATTGTATAACGTTAATTCACACTAGACATTACTACCCTTTAGTTTTGACTCACTCTTCTCTTATCTCTGTATCCATTAAGGTATCCATTAGGTCGTATCTAGCTCTCTGTCAAATCTAATTAAGTGTATACAGTACAGGGCTGTGAGAGTACTGTGTGCCTCGGCACTCCCTCTTATTATTATTCATTGTTCATTCACTTTTCATTTTTCATTCTTCATCATTCACTGATCTGCGGCTTCTTCCATCTTTTCAAGGTGCCGCAGGTAACGATATTTGTCACGTAACGTTTTTCGATATCCTTTATCCCTTACTGATTGTTGTGAATGACGTGGTTGTGGTATGGGTGGTTGTGGTTGGATGCTGGGTGGTCCGATGGTGGGTGAGTCAGCCGCAGCCACGTGTGCGCTCTCATCGAATGCCTGGTGTTCGTCATCAGCGTCGTCAGTACCGTCGTTGTCCTCCGTATTGCTGTAGTTGTTGCCGCAGCTTGCCGTGCGGCGACACCTCTCCCCCCCCCCTGCACGCCATTGTCTCGGCAATTCACCTGTTACCAGTGACCTGGCCAATAAAGACATTCAGGGCCAGAGTGATTCCCCAATCGATGACAATGTGGAGGACAAAGTTTACATAGCATTAGAGGAAGAAACAGTCAGAAATGATGATCAGGTAATGTGGCAAAAGAAGGTCAGGTATGGTGATGAGTTAGTGTGTGAAACAATGCTTATAATGCCTATATTACCCTTTGAAAACCAATATACTCTCGTACTACATATAAATTCGTACCAAGTAAATAAATAAATACCGTTTATGAGTGGTGTGAAATAGTTACCCTCACATAGAACTCGTTTTCTTTGGTGCCAGCCTGTTAGAAAATCCAGTCAGGTAAGGAGGTACTGCTACCTGGATCGAGTATTTTAACCCTCAGGTGAGAGATTTCTCTATGAAATTTTGATGTTTCTCACCAAAAGCGGAAGTTTTAGCCAAAAAAAAAAAAAAATCGAAAATACCTCATGATTGGGGGGTGTCGGAGGTGCGAAATAGCTCGGGATGTGACGGGTTAAGATGATGCTGTTGGTATGGTTCTGTAGGTATGGTATGTACTGTTAATATATGTAAAGCACACTATTCCACTGTTCCCAGAAGTAACCCTAAATCCTAATAATGTTTTTGTATTAACATGACACGAAATTTCAACTGTGAACACTAAGGTGTGCTGCAGCCAAGCTGTATCCCTCAGCCAGTCCATATTCAAGTTATATGTAGTCTTATATCCTATGTATGTATACAGCCAATTTGGTAATCATCGACAATAATGTTTACTCTGTATTAGTGTTTATATAACACGGGGTAATTGAGACCATCATACCGGGGGAATTCAGACCACTGCTTAACTTATGTATTTGCTGTTTGTTTCTGAACGGTGCGTCATTATAAGAAAAAAGTGACATCCCCCAAGGTCCAATACACTCCTGAGACCATGACACGGGCTGTTGCTGTAGTAAAGAATGAAATGAGCCAGGGTAAGGCAGCCAAGAAGTGTTGCATCCACAAGACATCATTACAATAAGTCGTGTCAGGGAGATCTAAGGAACCTGGGAGGGTAAAACAAAAGATATCCCTGCTGCAGTTTGAAGAGGAGTCTATTGCGCAAATCACTGCTGCCCTTGGGGATTTTGATCTTGCATCTCATATGTTCCACCTACGGAAATTATTTTGTAAGAGTCCACTTGGATCGTTAACACAGACTTGTCGAACAGTTTAAGAACAGTTTACTGGGATACGACTAGGCACGTAGGTTACTTAGCAGGCACTCATATATTCTGACGCACCGGATGTGTCAGAATATATGCAGGAAACGTGCAGCAGTCTCAGAAAATGAAGTTTAATAGTACTTTTATAATCTGGAAGACGGTGTCAGTGGAGTTTCTCCAGCCAATATCATCAATTATGATGAGACAAACTTAACAGACAATGCTAAACAAATACGTGTAAACCGGGTTGCGTGGCCTTCAAGTTGCCAGAGACTGAAGATGAGGATCTTATAACTGCTGACAGAATTGTGCAGAGGGTAAAAATTGATGATGAAATAAAGAATAAAGTTGTAACAAATTATATACTTGAGGGATTTACTGTGCACTAAGTTTTGTGGGCTAAGTAATGTGCACTTGGTTAAATGTTAATAATACAGTACAACACAGCAAATATGATGATGAAAGGATATTTAATTTTATTTGGCAAAGAAGTTCTTTAATGTTATATAAGTGGTAGGCTTAATGTGAGATCAGTGGTGGACTTATTGTCTTTAGTTATAGGCTTGTTGTTTGCTAAGTTTAAGTGTTTAGGTTATAGTACAGTACAGCAAATATGATGATGAAAGATACCTTCCTTTTACCTGAAACAGAAGTTTTTTTTAGTTGTGGTCTAAATTGCCCCATGCCTGGGGTAATTAATACCACTTTTTCAAAACTTTTGAACTTAGGTTTTCACTGTTTTTCTTCAATTTTTTGTGGTATGTTCTCCAAAGATCTACCTACTTCTCTTATTCAAAGTAAAGTGATCCATTGTATAGGTTGGGTTTTATTGACATTTTACTGGAAAAAAAAAAAATGAAAATCTGGACTCAATTGCCCCGCTGTATGGCAGGCTTGTTTGCCGGGTGGATCAGTGAAATGAGAGGAGAGCCAAAGGTGGTGGTGAATATTGAAATCTCCTAGATTGGAGAATTCTGAGAAGGAAGATATGAATAGGATGTGTTCCATTGTAGAGGGAAAATAGTTGAAGAATTTTTCATAGTTAGCAGAATTAGGGGATAAGTACACAGCACATATATTTAGTCAGAGAATGACAGGAAAGTTGATGCCAGAGAATAGAGAATTCAGAAGAATCAAGCTCAGGAACAGGAGACCAAGAAACATCGTTGCATATATATACACAACAGCCACCTTTGGCTTTGAAGTGAGTATAGAGAAAGTAGGAGGATACAGAGAAAGGTTTGCTATCAGTTGCCTCAGACAGCTGAGTCTCAGTTAAGAAGAGAAGATGAGGTTTTGAGGAGAGGTAAGTGCTCAACAGCGAGAAAGTTAGAGGAAAGGCGTGAATGTTCCAGAAATGAAGAAGTGAGTCAGACTGTGGTTCCAGTCGTCACCGGGACAGGGGCGGATGGTGGGGTCATTTGGCCCCCCCACCCTGGGACTCCGAGGCTTGGTTATTAGACGCCATTATGGTTAAAATTTTGAACAGGAAGTGTAGTGTGTAATGTGCATGTAGTTTGATGTTGATAGAGAAACTTGTGTTGGAGAGCATGTTGGCCTAGTCTCTGTGTTACTGAAACACTGAAAAAGTACAGCAAAGGGGGATGATCAGGAACTAGTCCCGAGGGCTGATGAAACAGGAGCTCCAGTTCTCCCTGTCATCAGCTTTCCATCCACCTTGGGAGTATTGCCCTGCTCGACTGGTGCTACAGTCTACTCCTGTCTACAGTTTCATGCACCTCTAATGCATCGTAACCTTTTCTATTGCTACTAAATCATACCTAAAAAGCTAAATCCACTGCTAGATGTAGGAAATATAATCAGATATATTACAAATGCAACATAAGTGCCAGAGTGTATGCCTGTGGGAAGGCGGGGTACCATATGGCTGCTGTGGTATCCTTCACTGTTTACAATGCCCTTTAGTATTTGAGTATATATTGGGTAATAATTCTTTCCTCTTCGTATAAGCACAGGGACCCGTATTCTCGTCGGGTATGTAAGCTCCACAACACCTCTTCCTAAGCGACTTATTTCTTGGAATGGTTGGTTAATACTCTTTAGTATGTCATTTATGCAGAGTATGGCACAACTTGAAGGATTTATATAACTCAGAATTAGGCTGTAAGGTGTAATAAGCAAAATTAATCTCTTAGGAAACGGTGTTAGGGAGCTTCCTTACCCGCCGAGAACGCGGACCAGGGAACTGTAAGGTCAACTACTGTATAATCACTCAGAAAGACGATAAAAAATAGTTTACCCACATGGTAAAATTTGGCTGTATAAGGTGAAAATAATGGAAGTTAACATGGATTTATATTGACATTTGTAATGGTGTTGGTGTTTTGAGACGTGTGTGTGTGTGTGTGTGTGTGTGTGTGTGTGTGTGTGTGTGTGTGTGTTCTTACCTAATTGTTCTTACCTAATTGTATCTTTACAGGAATGAGTCAAGCTCGTACTGTCCCGTGTCTTAAACCATATTTATCGTACATATCCTTAAATTTGTGAATTGTTGCTATTTCATTCGGTAGTGCATTCCATTGATCAATTGCTCTGTTTGGGAAACTGAATTTCCTTACGTCTTTATCACCTCTCTTCTTATGCAATTTTTTGCAGTGTCCTCTTGCTGATGCTTCTCCGTATGTTAAGTAATCATTTATGTCTATTTTCTCCTTTCCTGATGTGCATTTATATAGCATTATCATGTCACCTCTATTCCTTCTTTCCTGTAGTGTTGGTAGATTCAGTTTATTTAGTCTTTCTTCGTAGCTTAGGTCCCTTAAGCTTGGTATCCATCTTGTAGCGGCCCTTTGAACTTTTTCAATCTTGTCTATGTGATTTTTGAGATGAGGACTCCAGACTACTGATGCATATTCCAGGGTTGGTCTAATGAATGATGTTATTATCCTTCTTAGCATGTCTTCATTTATGTATGTGAATGCTATTCTCATATTTGCAAGAAGTGTATACATGTTCCGTACCTTCTCGCTGATGTGGTCAGCCGGAGATAGTCTGTTACTGATAATCACACCTAGGTCTTTCTCTCTTTCTGTTGTGTATAGGGTTTTATTTCCTAACTTATAATCCCAATCAGGTCTTTTTCCACTTTTACCAAACTTGATTACATCACATTTGTCCACATTGAATTCCATTTCCCATGTACTACTCCATTCATGAAGTTTATTTAATTCTTCTTGTAGCTCTTTACAAGAGTCTGTGTTAGTAATTCTCCTTTGTATTTTTGCATCATCTGCAAACACATTCAGATAGCTCTCATTTCCAGTGTTACTGTTTATATCATTCATATACACTAAAAACATGATTGGTGCCAGCACTGAACCCTGTGGTACTCCACTAGTCACTTCTTTCCATGATGAGTAGTTTCCTCTTAGTACTGTCCTCATTTCTCTTTTTATGAGAAAGTCTTGCATCCAACAAAACAGTTTGCCTCGAATTCCTACTTGATGGTACAGTTTCCATGAAAGTCTTTGGTGTGGTACTGTGTCAAAAGCTTTCTTGAAATCTAAATAGATACTGTCCACCCATCCTTCCCTTTCCTGTATTGTGTTTGTTACTCTGTCATAGTAGCTCAACAGATTAGTAACACATGATTTTCCTTTTCTGAAACCAAGCTGTTTTTCTGTTATCATACTGTGTTCTTCTAGATGATTTACCCAAGCTTTTCTTATAAATTTTTCTAATACCTTGCTTACAACACTGGTCTGTGATACTGGTCGGTAGTTGAGTGGATTTTGTCTCTTTCCTTTCTGGAATAAGGGGACAATATTTGCTTTTTTCCAAATATCAGGTAGTTTACCTTGACTCAAGGATTTCTTGAAAATTGAAAATAATGGTTTACATAACTCCTTTGCACATTCCCGTAATACCCAACATGAAATTTCATCAGGACCACTTGCTTTTCCTCTGTCTAATCTACTTAACTTCTCCTGTATTACTTTTTCTGCTATTTGTATATCTGGTAGTATGTGTGGACATGCGTGTTCCACATAGTCCCTCTCAAAATTTTTTTCTTTTGTAAAAACTAATTGGAAATTCTTATTTAGTGCTTCACAAATATCTTTCTCTTGTGTATAAGTGATTCCCTCGTCCGTAATGGATTGTATTATATCTTTTACTTTAGTTTTGCTTCTGATATAGCTGTAAAACAGCTTTGGTTGATCACTACTTTTATTTATTATATCCTCCTCAAACTGTTTTTGGGCTTCCCTCCTTATTCTTGTATAGTCGTTTCTTGCCTGTTTGTAATTATTATACGCCCTTTCACTATTGTGTCTTCTGTATCTATTCCACAACAAATCTCTTCTTTCTTTTGATTTTTTACATTCTTTATTGAACCATTTCTGTATTTTCTTATCTGCTTCTTTGTGCTGTGGGATGTACTTCTGGACTCCTATTTCATAAAATTCACAAAATTTTTTATATACAGCATTTAAATCTTGTCCTCTAAGCTCATTTTCCCAATCAACTTCTAAGAAATACTTCTTTAGGTCTTGATAATTTCCCTTTTTATAGTTTAGGCTCTTTTTGTAACTTTCATTGTTGTTTACTATGTCATATGATATCCTGAAGTTATAATTTAGTACTGCATGATCGCTTTTGCCGAGTGGAGAGTGATATATTAAACTGTCAATATCATTTTCTTGCCTTATAAATATTAGATGTAGCACTGAAGGTACATCAAGTCCTCTTTTTCTGGTGGTTTCCCTCACATGTTGCGTTAAGAAAAACTCTTGTACGAGATCAAGGAGCTTTTGGTCCCAACAGCTTTCTTGGCTATTTATATCTAGAGTATTCCAATTTATATTTGTATTGAAGTCCCCAGTTAGTATAATTCTTTCCGATTTCTCTTCCATTTTATGCAGCAATGATCTTACACTCTGAATTGTACTCTCTGCCAGGTCCTCATACGTATTCGTCTCTTTCCCATGTGTTTGATCTGGGTGGCATGTACAAATTGGCTACAATTACTTTACCTTCAGATGTGTCGATCTCTACGGCAATTAGTTCTACTTGTGATGGTATATCTAGTTTTATTTCCTTGACTTTTAGATTTTTCTTAGTTAATATTATAATTCCTCCTCCTTTTTTTAAATATCTGTCTCTTTTCCATATATTGTATTCCTCTAAGTTTAGTATGTCATTTGATATCCTTGGTATTAATTTTGTTTCAGTTAGGCATATTATTTGTGGTTCATTTTCTCTGACATAATCATTCATCTCTAGTAATTTAGATACCATTCCATCCACATTTGAGTACATCAACTTTATCATCTTGTTTATATACTTGTCATGACATGGTTCTACTACCTTCCTCCTTTTTCTTCCATCCTGTTTGTGTACCACTTTCGTACCTGCAATCCTATTACTTTGTAAAAAAATTTCTTCTCCTCTTCTGATCTTCCCTCATTTTTTGTTGTTGCTTCCTCCCTTTTCTCTTTCAGTAATTCCAGTTCCTCTTGTGTTAGGCATCTTTTTATCCATACATTTTTGAACTCCTCTTTTTCCTTAAGATTCTTTGCATTTTTTAGTATCTCTTCCACAGTGTTTACACTCTGGAAAGTCACCTTTAGAGGTCTTGTCTTGCTTTTCTCGTATTTCCCTAACCTTTTGTGTTCCTCTATGTCTTTACTACAGATTTCCTCTGATACTTCTTTCAGTAAGCTCATTACATTTGCCATCTCCTTTTTGTCTCTTGCGATCTTGTTTTTAACTTCATCCTCTTCTATACCAGTGATTATTATTGATTTGTTTATATCTACTGAATCTCTGACTAACTTTGGATTGTTTTGGATTATTCTTTTCACCTCCTTTTTAATGCTTTTTTCCTCCACCCTTGTTTCTAAGTCTTTCTTTACTTTCACCATTTCAGCATACGTGGTTTCTACATCATTTTTGTAGCTTTGCACAGCTTCATTTACTTGCGTTATCTTCTCCTCAATATCACTGCTCTGGTCAATAAGACTGCTAACTTGCCTAATTGTCTCTGTGTCATTTTTGAACTCTTCCATAACACTCTCGTGATTGACTACTCTACTTGCCATTTCACTCATTTTCTTCCTAAGTGTACTCAATTTCACTGTTAGTTCACTGATAGTTGTGTCTTTCTTATTGGCCTCCCTTCCTAGTTTTTCTATTTCTTCCTTCTGCAAGTGCATCTGCTTCTTTATTTCATCAATTTCATTTTTGAAAGCCATTTCTAGTTTGTTTACACGTTGTTACATAGCCTATGATTTCATCATCCTTTGTGTAATTTTAACGCACAGTTGCTGCATGTTTGATCACGAGCGTGTTCTGCCTCAGTCCCCCCCTTCTACCGTTATAGTAGAGTAAGTCGACATCTCTGTTATACTTTGCGGGATTGTCATCTCTTTGTCCCCATGGCTTCATTTGCGCGTCCTTATTACAAGTTGTATCAAGCTCTCCTGGCCCCTATATAATGAGCTCAGTCTCTGCATCATTGCCACTTAGATCTGCTCCTCATTTTGTTCACATCTCTGTCCTCCCCTGTACAGATATTATTATTGCGAGTGCTCAAGAAATCTCCAAACATCTAGCAGCTGTGTGTAATTTGAGTATAACTGTTGTTGTATTTTTTCTTGTATTGTGTAGCATATGATTGATTCTTAGGCCTAGTGAGGTCTTTGTGATTAATGTAGAGTTTTATGTCAGTCATTTTTGATAATAGTTTGTATCTGTAATAATTTATCTGGCATTCACTGAGTATTATCTGGTATCTCATTTTATCAGGGCTGACTTAGATAAATTTATTCTTGCTAATTTCGTGTTAATAGAGGCTATTGCAGTTAACCATATATTTAACCTGTTTATTTGCCATTACATTATCCTTATGAGTCCTGAATGTTTTGTTGTTAATTTAAGCATTAAACTTTAACTTGTAATTTTACCTAACTCTTTTGTTTTGAACCTGGAACTTTACGGGACAGTAGTGACTCTTCGTATTCTCACTAAAGTGTACATTATCTTTCTCTGTTCCGTAACATAAATTTGGCGACCTCATATCAGGATATTCAGGATATTATCATAAGGATATTGTTTGATATTTTGTGACTGTGATATATTCATGATGGCTACTATTTCTACACTTGATGAAGCCAAAGATTTTTTGTCAAATGTGCAAACAGTGTGTGATATAGAAAACAGAACAAAGAATGAACTTAAGCTTGTTGCTCAACAATTGGGAATTGCAGTTCACTCTCATCATTCTAAAGATCAAATTGTTGGCATGATTAATAAAAGCTTGTTTAATGTAACTCCTCCAAATGAGCAAACGCAGATTGAATTAGCTAAGTTACAGCTAGCTCTGCAGGAGGCTCGTGCTAATGAAGCTGAATTTCAAGCACGTGCTAAGGAGGCTGAGTCTCAGGCTAAGGAGGCGGAATCTCAGGCTCGTATTGAAGAGGCACAGGTACAGGCTCAGGCACAAATTGAACTTGCCAGGATTCAGGCAGACCATGAGTATCGCATGAAACAAGGTGGAACTGGATCATCTAGCTCTGATGATTTTGATGTGGCTAAAAATGTTAAACTTGTCCCTCCTTTTAATGAATCTGATTTAACAAAGTATTTTCAGTTGTTTGAGAGGGTAGCTACAGGTTTTAATTGGCCTAAGGAGTATTGGCCAGTACTCCTTCAAACTGTTCTCACCGGTAAAGCTCAAGTAACTTATGCATCTTTGCCTCAGGATCAATGTGATAATTATGATGTAGTTAAGAGCTTGATTCTCAAGGCCTATGAGCTTGTTCCTGAAGCTTATAGAGTAAAATTTAGGACAACTTACAAGCAAGATAAGCAATCCCATGTTGAGTATGCAAAAATCAAAGAAGATCTGTTAGAGCAGTGGTTAAATTCTAAGAATGTGGATTCTGATTTTGGTAAATTTAAGCAGATGATTTTGCTGGAGGATTTCAAAAGGTGTATTAGTAAAGATGTAAGCCTATATCTTGATGAGAAAAGAATAGATAATTTGTCTGATGCTGCAGTTTTAGCTGATGAGTATGTTCTCACTCACAAGAGATATTCTAGAGAAAAAGGGAAAGCTGAGAGTAAGTACGTTGCCTCTACTCAGAGTACAGGTAACAGGAAAGAGAATAAGGATGATGTTTCTCAGGAAGTAAATACCAGCTTCACCTCTAGATTTCAGAAAAGTAAATGTACTTATTGTAGTAAGCTTGGTCATACTACGGAGAGATGTTTCAGGAGACAGCGTGATGTGAACAAAAAGGAGTCTTTAAATATTCAGTCAATTGGTCTAGTGTCCACTCTTGAGAGTTCCCAGAATTCTTTAACTGAGTTAACTGAACCTGCTTTGAGGGGTAACTTAAATTCTCATGATGGAGCTCCTCTTTTGAGCAGTAACGTGGGTGACACTCTCAAGAGTTCATGTGCTAATTTCCTGTCTGATGGTTTCGTCAGTCCTCTGGACATTAATGACAGGAAATCAGTTAAAATATATCGTGACACAGGTGCTTGCCAATCCCTTATGCTGACCAGTGTTCTAGGCTCTAATGTTAATTCCTCTGATGAAACTGTAATCTTACAAGGTGTAGGGAATAGTTGCTTCTCTGTTCCTCTGTGCAGAGTGAATTTAGAGTCTGGTTTTGTTAATGGTTCTGTTATGGTTGGGTTGGTTGAGACACTTCCAATGTCAGGTGTAACTTTCTTACTTGGAAATGATATTGGTGGAAGTCAAGTGTGTCCAGCTCCTCAGTTGTCTAGTGAGCCAGTGGCTGCGTCCCAGGATTGTGATGTCCCTGATGTGTTCCCTGCATGTGCTGTCACTAGGGCTAAGTCTAAAGTTACTGGTGATTTAGAGGATAATGATGATGATGATGTTATCCTAGCTGACACTTTTCTTGCTAATTTGGACCACTCACCAGATGAGGCAGTACCCCGTAGTGTTGATAATTTGTCTCGTCAAGAGTTGGTTGAGTTGCAGGTTGCTGACCCTGAGTTGAAAGGTCTAGCTAACTCTGCTTGCAGTGAGGAAGAGTCAGCTGGTGCTTCTACTTGTTATTATGTAAAGTCAGGAGTACTTATGAGGAAGTGGAGACCCCCAACAGCATCAGCCGACTGTGAATGGGAGGTTGTACATCAAGTTGTCATCCCTCGTGTTTGTAGGCAGGATATCATTCGAGTGGCTCATGATTCCAGTTTGGCAGGACACCTTGGAGTGAGGAAGACTGTGGCACGCATTTTGAAACACTTCTACTGGCCAGGCATCTTCAGGGATGTTTCCTGGTATTGTAAGTCTTGTCACACCTGTCAAGTTGTGGGGAAGTGTAATCAGACCGAAAAGGTTGCACCTCTAGTTCCCATTCCTCCTTTTGAGGCGCCTTTCACCCGTGTATTGGTGGATATTGTGGGCCCTCTTCCTAAGACTTCTTCAGGATTTTCTTATGTGTTGACCATGATTGATATGGCTACTCGTTATCCTGAAGCCATTCCACTTAGAAATATCTCAGCAAAGAACGTGGTTAAGGAAATGCTGGGGTTCTTCACAAAGTTTGGTCTGCCCAAGGAGGTACAGTCAGACCGAGGAAGTAATTTCATGTCAAATGTTTTCAAGCAGTCTCTGAAAGAGTTGGGCATCACCCAGATCACGTCTTCAGCTTACCATCCCCAGACCCAAGGAGCGTTGGAGAGATATCATCAAACACTCAAATCGATGCTCAAGAAATACTGTTTGGAACATCAGAAAGACTGGGATAAAGGTCTTCCATTCGTTGTGTTTGCCGCAAGAGAATCTCCAAATGAATCATTGGGCTTCTCACCTTTTGAACTACTGTTTGGCCATGAAGTAAGAGGACCCCTTAAGCTACTCAAGGAATGCTGGCTGTCGGAGGAAGATGACGTCAACCTGCTGGAGTATGTGATGAATTTCAAAGAACGGCTGTCCACTGCTTTACAGCTGGCGAGAGAGAATTTAGGAGCTGCTCAGGAGAAGATGAAGACTTGGTATGACAAGAAGTCCAGGTTACGCCACTTTCAGCCAGGAGATCAGGTTTTGATTCTGCTACCAGTTCATGGGCAACCTCTTCAAGCCAAGTTTAGTGGTCCTTATTTCGTGGAGAAGAAACTCAGTGATGTCAGCTATGTCATCGCCACACCAGATCGTAGAAAGAGCAAGCAACTATGTCACATCAACATGCTAAAGTTATATCACAGGCGGGACGAAAATAATCCAGTCTGCACTGTAGCTGTTCCACCCGAGTCTGCAAGTGAAGCTCTCCCATGCAGTATGAGCCTGAGTGATAGTTTGGGGAAGAATCCTGATATCATGAATGATCTCCAGACTAAGCTTTCTCATCTACCTCCTAAGGAAAGGCAGGAGTTTTCGGCATTACTGCAGGAGTACCCGCAAGTGTTCCGTGCTACTCCAGGAAGAACCACTGTGTTGATGCATGATGTCGATGTTGGAGACGCAAAGCCAATTAAATTGCCTCCTTACCGTGTGAACCCAGTGAAAGTTCCTCTCATCCAGAAGGAGCTTGGCTACCTGTTGGACCACAAGATGATTGAGCCCTGTCACAACGAGTGGAGTTCTCCTGTCACTCTGGTCCCTAAGCCAGGTGGGTCACAGAGGCTTTGCATCGACTACAGACGTGTTAATCAGATAACCAAAACAGACACTTACCCTCTCCCTCGTGTGGAAGATTGCATAGACAAGATCGGAAAGGCTAGGTACATAAGTAAGTTTGATTTGTTAAAGGGATACTGGCAAGTACCTATGACTGAACGTGCTAGGGAGATCTCATGTTTTGTAACATTAGGAAAGACCTTTGCATGGTCTGTAATGCCATATACAGATTGTTTTAGAGTAATAAGAAATTTCCTTTGTAAATTTCTTTTTCTTTGTGGGGAGGTGTTACATAGCCTATGATTTCATCATCCTTTGTGTAATTTTAACGCACAGTTGCTGCATGTTTGATCACGAGCGTGTTCTGCCTCAGTCCCCCCCTTCTACCGTTATAGTAGAGTAAGTCGACATCTCTGTTATACTTTGCGGGATTGTCATCTCTTTGTCCCCATGGCTTCATTTGCGCGTCCTTATTACAAGTTGTATCAAGCTCTCCTGGCCCCTATATAATGAGCTCAGTCTCTGCATCATTGCCACTTAGATCTGCTCCTCATTTTGTTCACATCTCTGTCCTCCCCTGTACAGATATTATTATTGTTGAGTGCTCAAGAAATCTCCAAACATCTAGCAGCTGTGTGTAATTTGAGTATAACTGTTGTTGTATTTTTTCTTGTATTGTGTAGCATATGGTTGATTCTTAGGCCTAGTGAGGTCTTTGTGATTAATGTAGAGTTTTATGTCAGTCATTTTTGATAATAGTTTGTATCTGTAATAATTTATCTGGCATTCACTGAGTATTATCTGGTATCTCATTTTATCAGGGCTGACTTAGATAAATTTATTCTTGCTAATTTCGTGTTAATAGAGGCTATTGCAGTTAACCATATATTTAACCTGTTTATTTGCCATTACATTATCCTTATGAGTCCTGAATGTTTTGTTGTTTATTTAAGCATTAAACTTTAACTTGTAATTTTACCTAACTCTTTTGTTTTGAACCTGGAACTTTACGGGACAGTAGTGACTCTTCGTATTCTCACTTAAAGTGTACATTATCTTTCTCTGTTCCGTAACAACGTTCAACCAGTCTATTATGGGTCTCTATTTCAACCAGTTCTTGGTAGAAATCATCATTTTGCTTTTTACCTTTATCCCTTTTCTTTTCCAAATTTGGTTTACTGAAGTATGTATCCATTTTGCAATACTTAAAGTGCAAAGCATATACTTACAATCTCCGTCTTGTTGTAGTCTAAACAAACCTCAGAGATGACTCAGCGTATTCTTTCGTCTTGGTTCTATTTCCTGTTTTTACAAGTCTTGTTTAAACTTATTATTTTTTTCCTCTTTATAATGAACAATCATTTAGTCTAACCTGGTACTGAGCTTGACTCATACAAAGATACTATTTAGGTAATGCCACTGGCCGTGATGATTTGGTACGGAGAGCAGGTGTCACACGTCCGCCTAGATTGAATCCCTGTGTGTGTGTGTGTGTGTGTGTGTGTGTGAGAGAGAGAGAGAGAGAGAGAGAGACAATGGTATGGTTGGAAGAAGGAAGAGAAGACCAAGAACAAAAGCAAGGAGATGAAGCAGAAGAGCATATATGAGATGGTAGGTCGTGGAAAGAGGTGTCTTTACTGAGTATGGACAGAAAAGCTTGAAGATCAGACAGACCAGTGGTGCCTGAGTGAGTGGTGAGTTGGCGAGTGCGGTGTGAAGCGTAGGCTCAAAAACGTCCTGTCTCAGCCTTACCGAAACACACACACCGAAACACACACACACACACACACACACACACACACACACACATATATAAAGTTCTTCCCTTTAGCCGGCATACTCAGTAAATACACTGAATGGCGCAAAAATGGCCAGGTGAGACATTGGATGGCACCTTAGCCAAAGTAACAGTACGGTCCCACTGACTTTGGACACTTATTAATTCATTAAACGTCAGCCAAAGACAGTATATGTCTATGGAGGAGAAAGGATAAGGTAAACATAGTAGAAAAATTATATTCTTGAAATCCACACTGTCGTGCAGTTAAACTCTTTTTATAAGCTATATTCAGTTATGTTCACAATACCTATATGCAGCTTTATGGCTAAAGAAATGATTTCCAAGTTTCCCTCCACGTTCAAATATACGCATCATACAGATGAGATGAATAGGGAGTCAAAGGGTATGAGATGATAACACAATGACAAGAGAATTATCTAACTCATGTGAATTCAGTTATAGCTTTAGACTGATTGAAAGTGGCAGTAAGAAATACTTCAATCCCTTCACTTCGATGACATATCCTTGTTATTACTGAACGATTTTAGTTAAGAGACACGTTTGATGATGTGGAGATTATAAACAAACTCCAATAACCCATACTGATGCAAGAAATCGAGAAAATACAAATGCAATTAAAGACAGCAGCATGAAGAAAAAAAAACATCATTAGAAGGTACGGGTTAAAAGCAAAGAAGCTACGATGAACAGCGAGTGTTATCAAAATAACAGTGTATTACAGAAAATATATACTTAAGAAGTCGACCCGAGTAAACCATAAATCAGTGGGCCCGTTCCAGGTTGATTAATATTGCTTTGTGTAGACCATTACATTCGGCAGCCGAGAGACTGATTTGTGAACATTCTTTTTATTATTACTTTTTCTACATTATCAGAATTGACGCGTACTAAAACACCAAGCCAGGGAACGTAAATTTCAAATACTTATGCCTCAATAAGATCACATTTATTAAAAGAATTATTACCTTTCACCTCCCCGGAGGGGCTCGGGGACGGGTATTGCTTTCACTCGGTTTGTCTGTCTGTCTGCCTGTTTGTTAACAGCTGTACACGGAAACTGCTGGTGTGTTTTTGACTAAAATTACAGGGATGATGGACTATCCCCACCTGATCTCCTGATTAAATTTTGGCCCAAATTGGGCCAAGGCCCAGGCTGTAGCCCCCCCCCCAAAAAAAAAAAAAAAAATCACCATAACTCCTTTCAAATTCGTCATATCGACACGAAACCAAAACCTAAAAGTGCATCTTTCAAATCTGCATCCTATAACATGCCTCATTACATTAGGGCGGTCACCCTCCAGCTAGCGGTAGGGGGGTCAATGTTGGGGGGGTCGGGCCTAAAATATCAAATGTGCATAAGTTCTTCATTTTCACCCTATTTATTCCAAATCTGGTATGTGTCATCTCTGACTAAGTATCCTGTTGTGTTTATAAGTCAGCACTAAAATGACTGCCAGGGACGGGTTTGCTGTGCCTTGTCACCACTTCTTGTTATGTGGTAATTTGAACACATAAAACTTGATATAATAGATAGATAAATGAATGCATAATAATAGCATGGATTGGGAAGACACAAAGAGATACGCAACACATGGTATGGATGGTACTAGATGTCAAAGCTGGAACATTGACTAAACTGCAAAAACCTACGGCTGTACAGTAAGTGCGGGTTACATACTAGGAGAGGGGGTAGGAGGAAATGCAGGACACAAACAGTACAGTATTAGAACAGCGTTATTTGGAGGATGCAATTATGAGCTAATAAGTCAAGCAACAATCAGTTAAACACCTATGGTTAAATCATAATGAATATCATTCAGCATTCATGACGGCTGCCGGCAACAATGGGAATTATACATGAAAAAATAGTTTATCTTAATACTGAAAAAAGATACAGCTGACGCGTCCTTATTTGTTAAAGTCTTGGCCGCAGCATACTGTATGTCCAGTTGTGAAGGGTCTGGCGAACACGTTAAAATAAACTGGTGGAGCAGTTTATATTGTGCCAGGGAGTGAGGAGGTCCACAAATGTTGACCCAGACCCTCTTTACCATAACCAGGAGTTGCCTCTTTTCTTGTCCACTATTTAGCGCACCTAACATCTTGAAGCCTCACCTGAGTCCACACGCCCAGCACCCCAGCCAACAAACGCACACAGACGAGCATGCATGCACACATGTACACACGCACCAAGATTTTACCCAGAATTTATTTGTCGGGAAGAATATTATTTTCCAGTCAGCCAGACCGAAGGAGATGGATGGGGAGGAGGGGTTGTGATAATTCAATCCTCCCTCCGCCATGCTTATTGTGTTTGAGAGAATATTAATCTACAAAGACAGGTTTATACAGTACTACATCCCTTATGCAGCTGTTAATGTAGTAGGGTATTCATTAAGCATTTATCATTATAACATTTAAATGGCTGAACTTCACGGGAAAAAAAAAAATCGGGGTGGGGGGATTCCGCGTTATCACCCCTCTCCAACAGATAGGATCCTGATGCGTACAGACACTCATCCTCCTAGAAATCTAGGCTATGGAGTCACCAATAATGCCCAGTATCCACATGCCGAGAGATGGGCCACACACTTTCATTCAGGGCCAGTGCACAGGTATTAGCATCATCTTTTAGAACGTGATCGTGGGTCTTATGGAGAACGTGTAAAGTTGTTTCGTTAATTCATACACTCTGATATTTTCCTACGACACCTTGCATTCCATTTTGTAATCATCAGATCCCACCAACCTCCCCCTGGGCTGCCACTCATCATCGCCCTCCCTCCATCACCTCCTCCTGGGTTGCCACTCACCACCACCCTCCCTCCACCACCTCCCCCTGGGCTGCCACTCACAACCACCCTCCCTCCACCACCTCCCCCTGGGCTGCCACTCACCAACACCCTCCCTCCACCACCTCCCCCTGGGCTGCCACTCACCACCGCCCTCTCTCCACCACCTCCCCCTGGGCTGCCACTCACCACCACCCTCCCTCCACCACCTCCCCCTTGGCTGCCACTCACCACCACCCTCCCTCCACCACCTCCCCCTGGGCTGCCACTCACCACCACCCTCCCTCCACCACCTCCCCCTGGGCTGCCACTCACCACTACTCTACCTCATGTGTTAATCATGTGTGACGCTTCGGGCTGATGCGTTGTCTAAATTTCACGGCTGGGTGGTTGCGAGAGTGTGAGGGGCGGGAGTGAGTTATTAATATTAACAAAGGAGTGTAGGCACAAGGTGGCGTGAGGTGATAAGTGGAGACCGGGGAGAGGGAGGGTGTGAGCGAAGAGTGAGGAAACCCTAAAGCTTAAAGCAAAATGCTTGAAGCACATTGCTTTTATTAGTTTTTACTCTTCAAATTATTCTTGCAAAAATGTCACACGAGAACAAATAAATGTATTGAAGAGTTTAAATTATGATAATTCTATAATCATAAAAATACCAGACAATGGAAATGGTGTCGTAATACTCGACAGGACTGATTATCTGTCTAAAATGTTTAAGATTCTTAATGATCGTTCAAAATTCAAAATGGTAAATGATGATTTTTCTTTAATACTGAAATGTGAAAATCAAGTAAACAATTTTGTAAGGAAACTAAAGTCTGATAAAGTAATTAACAATGACGTGTATTCCAAGTTATACGTATCTGGCGCAACACCAAGAGTCATGTATGGGCTCCTCAAGTCCATATAAACAGAACTGTCCAGTTCGACCCATTCTCTTCCCCATTGGAACTGTTAGCTATAACGTACCTAAATTTCTTGTACCTAGATTACTTCCATTACTAATAACTGCTATACAGTTAAAGATTCATTTGGTTTTGCTAAGGAAATTTATAACTACGATGTTAACCACTGTACAATGGCTTCTGTCGACATAAAAATCATTATTCACTAATATCCCTCTTTATGGAACTACAGAAATTTGCACCAATCAAGTGTTTGAAGATGAAAACATAATTCATGGATTTAATATGAATCAGTTCCGTAAATTACTGTCTCTTGCTTTTAAAGATTGCGTTTTCTTTTTCAACGGAAAAACTTATAAGCAGATTGAAAATCTCCTAGGACCCTGCTTAGCAAACGCATTTTTGTGTTTCCCTGAGAGAAAGTGGCTCCAGTAATGTCCCTTCCATTTCAAACCTCTCCTTTACCACAGGTATGTTGATCATACATTTTTATCGTTTAGTTCTCCAGACCACATCCCCCTCTTTATAAACTATTTAAACTCGAGGCATCCTAACATTCACGTCACCTCTGATATTGAAGATAACAACAGACTTCCCATCCTTGATATACTAGTTAAAAAAAAAAAATACAAATTCTTCACCACTTCAGTATACCGTAAAACCCGCATGCACAGGATTAACCACGAAGTTTAGTTCAGCAATCCCAATTCAGTTTAAAGGTGATACGGTGTCAACCTTGATTACCAGAGCTTGTAATATTTGTTCATCCTATTGTACTTTACATTCAGAATTAAGATTTCTTACGAAAACATAATTCTATAATGGTTCCAATTTCTTTCACACATACTGTTATGGGAAGACAACTAAATAATATCCGTAACCCACCTACTCCTAAACTCACAGCAAACAAATCAGCTGTGTATTGTATCCTGCCATTTTTAAGTCCAAAAAGTATCTCCATGCGTAACAATATATCAAGGTTAGTTAGGAAATTTTACCCTCAAGCATCCCTGAGAACATGAGACAGAAACACAAAGCAGAGAAAAGTCGGACAGAGATGAAAAAAAAAAAAAAAAAAATGGAGTGAGCTGTCTGGAGAAGGGCAGGACGAGAAAAGAGAAACGGGGAGAGTATCTGAATGAGGAAGGGGCGAAAGACGACGACACAGAAAGGGGAAAGATGAGGCAAAAAAGTGGTTGGAAGCAGGAGATGCGAAGGTAAGGAGTAATGGTTCTTTATCAGACCAGCGCGAAGGGACGCGAAGTGCAAGGGGCTAAAGCGAAAAGGAGATGGGGGCTCAGAAGTGATTGCAGAGTCAAGCTACATGACTTGAACTGAAGACACAGAATGAGAGTAAATTTGTGATTAAAAGGAGATCAACGAATTCTTGGAATTACAACTATTTATACACATGAGGATGTAGTCAGTATGTTAAACAGTTGATTCTTTCTTTTCTTTTCCCTTTTGAATGAGATTTATGCATTTTTGTCCTGTTAACTTATCTGTACAAACGGAAGCCCTGTTATCTTCTCCACAAATCTTTTTCAACACAAAGATCGCATTACTCAATTACCTCACCTTACAAATCAAAATTGGCTGCGGGTGACGTTTCCCACAGGGTAGCATGTTTTGCTGGAATGCTCAGCATGATGTTTGCCTGATCAGCTCTCCCCCCCATGGAGGTTATCAAGTTCAGTGCTAACATGAACAGACAATATGTAGAAAACACAACGTGCTAAGAAGGGACCAGTTTTATTTAGTGTTTTGCCAAACAGGCATTATCAGCCATGACCTGAAGAAGCAATGCATGGCAAACCGTTGAACTGTACGGGGCTCTTCTTTGCGCTTGATGTTCCAGCCAATGCTTAATATAATAATCATGAGAACTCAGTGTTGTGTAACGACAGTTTGGAAAGAAATTACCTCATGGATGTTTATATGTAACGATTTATGGTGGAACAATATTGACAGGGATCGTGCCTAACCTCTAACGTTAACAAATGTAGATGATAGGAGTACAAACCTACAGGGTTCTTATGAGTTGCTGACAGTCTAGAAGGTTCGGGTTATTAGGCAAGTGTCACAAAGAGGGATTGACGGGAGGGGGCGAGGAGGGCCACCCAGTGGAGTGGGTGAATGATTACATAGACATCAGAACAACTTAGCCTTGACGAGCAACGTCTGTTCTTATTATCATGGACGGCAACAATGGATCAAGATTACCATATTCATCATCATCATTATCATCCGGGCCTTCTCTCCCACCTTAGGACAGGGTGAGGAGTAGCAATGTCCAGACAGCCCAAGTTTGCCACTCAAAGGGCCATACTTAAATTCACTCATCATTCAAGCCCCCGGAATACTGGCTTTATCTGATACGCCAAAAACTTTCACCATATACTGTAGCTTAACATACACGTAACCGATAGAGTAAGTCTGAACGCTGTCACGTCAAAAAGGGGTGCTAAATCTCTGATCATGCACTTTTCACAATATTCATCCAGCCAGCTCTATCTCTTTTCAGTCCCCTAGCCTCACCGACTTCCATACCTCTCTTCCTCACACAATCATCCACCATATCCCTCCACCTTCTCCTTGGCCTACCTCGCCTCCTCCCTTCTTCAAATTCGTTCAGATATACCGTTTTCACCACTCTAATGATATCCATTCTTTCCACATGACTATACTCGTACCATCTCAATACACTCTCTTCGATTCTGGTGTCCAAAGACTTCCTCACTCCACATCTTTCACGAATCACATTATTTCGTATCCTATCACCTCTCTGCACTCCATATACATTCCTCAGCAGTCCCATCTCCACTACTCTCACTCTTGACTTTTCATTTTCATGCCACACCATAGCCTCACATCCATATGTTAAAGTTGGCATTAACACTCCTTCACTTAAGTCTCGCACAGCTGCAACACCCAAGCCTCTGTTTCATATTAAGGCCTCCATAGCACCAGCTAATTTCCTACCTTGTGTCACTCTACTTTCCACTTCATTTGCACGTTTTCCTCTGTTCTCTATCACTGTACCCAGGTATTTGAACTCTCTTACCAATTCCAGTCCCTCTCCATTCACTGTAACATCACACTGGGAGTCACCTTTTCTCTCGATTACTATCACTCTTTTCTACATTTACTCTCAAGGCACGACGCTCACAGACATAAGCAAAACTCTGCACTAGTCTGCCAAGTTCTTGTCCGGTATTTGCAAGTGGCATTGCATCATCAGCATGTAACAAAACTGAAATACTTCATCACCGTTCATTACCAACGCCATCCCTCTCTCCATTACTTGTGTTTTAATTCTCTCATCACCCCATGCATATATATATTGCACAGCCACGGGAACATCACACAACCTTGTCGCACGCCCACGATGATCGTAAACCATTCATTTAGATGGCCTTTTACCCATTCTCATATATATATATATATATATATATATATATATATATATATATATATATATATATATATATATATATATATATATATATATATACACATATATATACACATATATTACGCGAGGGAGAAGGAAACAAAGGCTGAGCCCGCAAAACATTCCTCCCCAGAAAAAAAAAAAAAAAAAAAAGCCAAATTCAAGATACATTCATTTCGAGATGCCTGGAAACACTGCATTTAAAAGACTGGAGATCATAGGATGTAGGAAATACAGACAGAGGGAGACAGTTCAAGAACTGACCTGTTGCATAAATAAAGGACTGGGAGTAGCGATCAACTCTTGCATTAGAGAGATGGATAGAAAAGGGATGAGAGTTTGTTGCTAGACGGGTGCTACGCGCCCGTCGTAGAAGTGGAATGATGCAAGCAGACAGTTCAGAGGAGCAGTGACCATTAAAGTAGCGATAGAAAAGAGATAAAGAGGCAACAGTGAGGAGAAGAGACAGAGGTTGAAGGAAGCCAGTAAGAGAAGGAGAATTGATGAGACGAATAGCTTTTGACTCCACCCTATTGAGAAGAGCTGTATGTGGGGAGCCTTCACACACATGAGAATCGTATTTTAAACAGGGGCGAATAAAACCCGTGTATAAAGTCAACAACTGTGCAGGAGTAAAGAAAGCATGGAGTCGGCTTAGCATACCTAATCTCTTTGGAAGCAGATTTTACAAGAGATGCAATATGATCTTTCCAAGATAAATCCCGTGTGAATGAAATCCCAAGCATGTTCAAGGATGATGCAGGATTGAGCTGGATATTATTAGTGGGTATGCCTGTGGAAGATTTTGACCGGTTGACAACTGTAAAAACTGAGTCTTTGATGCATTAAAAACAACAAGATTATTTTTACCTCGGTCAGAGACACGAGCCAAGTTTGATAGCAGGTGTGCCATAGCCTCATCCCTTTTTTGTTGAAGTAACTGCTGACATGGACATTGCGGAAACCGAATGGAAAAGTGAAGGGTGGAATCATCAGCGAACGAGTGGACAGGGTTAGATGTACAGCTTTAGAAGATCATTGGTGAATAAAAGGAAGAGAGTTTGTGATAGGACAGAGCCCTAAGGAACACCACTGTTGATAGATCCAAAAGAACGATGGCCATCTACAACAGCAGCTATAGAACGACCAGAGAGGAAGCTGTAGATGAAGGCACAGATAGAAGACTGGAAACCGTAAGAGGGCAGTTTGGAAATTAAAGATCTATGCCAGACTCGATCGAATGCCTTTGCAATGGGAAAGCTTTCGTCAAAGTCCCGAAAGGAGGATGACCAGGAGTCTGAAAGGTAGATGAGAAGATCGCCAGTGGATCTTCCCCGACGGAACCCATGCTGGCGATCAGAAAGAAGGTTGTGACAGGAAAGAGGCTTTAAAATTTTTCTGTTGAGAACAGTCTCGAAAACTTTTGAGACACAGGATCTTGAAGCAATTGGACGATAGTTAGAGGGTTGGGAATGGTCACCCTTCTTTGGGAGTGGTTGAATGATAGCAAACTTCCAGCAAGAACGATAGGTACAAGTTGACAGACAATGACAAAAGAGTTTACCTAGGCAGGGTGTAAGCACAGAAGCACAGTTCTTGAGAACAACAGGAGGGACTCCATCAGGCCCATATGCCATATTAGTATTGAGGCCAGTGATGGCAAAAAATACATCAGCTGAAGAAATTTTAATGTCAGCCATGAGGAAGTCAGAGGGGGGAAGTGAAGAAGGAACAGCAAAAAAATCGTCTAAGGTGGAATTGGAGGAGAAAGTCTGAGGGAAGAGATCTGCTTTATCTGTAGAAGAAATAGCTACAGAGCTATCACAGCAGAAAAGAGGAGGGAAGGATGATGAGGTACAGTTGTTAGAAAGGTTTTTGGCAAGGTGCCAGAAGGAGTGGGAAGAATTCGAGTTGGAGAGTTGAGAGCATTTAGTATGGATGAAATTTTTTTTGGCAGAGCGAAGATCAAACTTAGCACATTTCCGGACAGAAACATACAAAAAGATGTAATTCAGGGGTAGGTTGCCTCCAGTACCTTTTATAAGTTCTCTCCTTGTTGCGGACAGCATTAAAACAAGCATGATTAAACCAAGGCTTTCTTGCATTAGTTAAAGGATACTTAAAAGGAATGTATGCTTCCATGCCCAGGAAAATAACCTCCATAATGCGCAAGGCACACTCAGATGGCTCCCAGCCTTGGAAGCAATAATCATTCCAGGGAAAATCATAGAAGTACTGCCTGAAGGCCTCCCAATTCGCAGCTCCAAAATGCCACAGACAACGTTTCTTTGGAGGCCGTGCTGGAGCGATAGGACAGGTTTAGGTAATAAGGTTGTGATTGGAAGAGCCCAACGGAAAGAAAAGATTAACAGTGTAAGCAGAAGGATTAGTTGTAAGGAAGAGGTCAAGTAAGTTGAAGCTCTCTCCAAGGTGGTCAGGGATACAGGTAGGGTGCTGTCCAAGCTGCTCTAGGTCATTAAGGATAGAAAAGATGTAGGCTTGTTCACCAGGTGGATCAGTGAAACGAGAGGAGAGCCAAAGGTGGTGGTGAACATTGAAATCTCCTAGAATGGAGATTTCATAGAAAGGAGAAATGGATAGAATATGTTCCAATGTAGAAGTAAGATAGCCGAAGAATTTTTGAGAGACAGTAGAATTAGGAGATAAGTAAACAGCGCAGATATATTTAGTCAGAGAGTGACAGGAAATCCGAAGCCAGAGAGTAGAGAATTCAGAAGAATCAAGTTCAGGAACATGAGAGCAAGATATTTCGTTGCATACATATACACAACAGCCATCTTTGGCTTTGAAATGAGTATAGTGAAAGTAGGAGGATACAGAAAAGGGTTTGCTGTCAGTTGCCTCAGACAGCTGAGTCTCAGTAAGAATTAGAAGGTGAGGTTTAGAGGAGAGTGGTGCTCAACAGAAAGTTAGAGGAAAGACAGCGAATGTTGTAGAAATGAAGAAAATGTGAATCAGACAGTGGATCCAGGCAGTTCAAAGAGTCGTCACCAGGAGAAGGGCGGATGGTGGTGGCATTTATGGTCGCCCCTTCCCCCCCCCCCCGGGGACTCGGAGGCATTGTATGGGTGTGCCATTTTCCTTTTTTCTTGTAAATTTTGAAAAGGAAGTGTACTGTGTACTGTGGATGTAGACTGGTGTTGACAGAGAATCTTTTATTGGAGAACATGCTGGCCTACTCTCTATGACTCATTACCATCATAAAATCCCTTGACGACATCTAACAGCTTACCACCTACACCGTACATGCACAAAACCTTCCACACTCCATTTTTGTCAACACTGTCGTATGCTTTTTCCAGATCCATAAATGCCATAAACACCTTGCAGTCGTCCTCCCAAGCCTTCTCCACTATCTGTCTCACTGCAGATATTTGATCCACACATCCTCTGCCACTCCTAAAGCCACTCTGATCATCACTCCCTAGGACTTCTGATATCTTTCTGACCGATAATCAAATGGGCCTTATTGCGTCATGAGTACGTAATTTCCACGCTTGGTGAAGGTGAAACCAAAGTAGATTAGCAAAGTTATGTTTCAGATGATTTGTTATAAATTAGGCATTGAATTATATTTTTGCGTTCCTCAGTGTACATTAATGTATGTATAGCAATGCGTAGCCATGAGTGGTAAACGTGATGGAATGCAAGCTGACATCGTTGACTTATGTAGTGCCACCACCATGGTTTTGCTAACCTTGTGTCTCGGGAGATACAAGAAAGGAGCACGCCGGTCTTTTCAGGCAGTTGAGAAGTGGAGCTCACGACGGGCGTTACCTGTACTATGCATGCTCACAATAAAGCCGTTAAAACGCGGTCGACCCTTTACCCACACCTTCCGACAATCCAGACATTTCCCATCAACAGTGCACTATAGTCGCGGCGCACAACTCTGAGTTTGTCATTATCGTACCCCGGCAACCTGCCATTCAAAAGTGCGTTCAATTTCGTATCATATTATAATGAATCATAATGTTATACACGAATATATTATACACGAATATTATTATACACGAACATATTATACACGAATCACATGTGTCTCATACACGAAATCGAACGCACTTTTGAATGGTAGGTTGCCACGGCACGATAATAACAACCGCGACTATAGTGAGGTGTAGTCCCATCGTATCCTGAAAGAAGTAATATATGTGGACACTCCCTCCTTACTCACAGCTAACAATTTGATTCTGAAACCCATCTTTCATTACCGTTAAGACATATCACACCTCGTTTAAGGACAGTCTGATCCTGCTGAATTATAAGCTTCGGGGAAGACAGCTTGGTGAGTCTGAGTACAAAAAATTGGGTGTATTGGAAGAAGAGAGAATAAAATCAAGAAAACGAAAACGACAGTACCAAAGAAGACAACTGAATCCTCACCATCAGATCTTTCATGAACAGCCAAGAGAGAGATCCGTATTCATACTTAAAACCCAAGTCAATGGGGTTCCTTGAATACCTGGCCACCTCCTGACCGCAAGATACAAAAGCACAAGAGGCAGTTGATTCAGGAAGACGATCCCACCATCACTTGGCATTGTGATGGTGACGGTATTTTTGTTATCAGCCCCCCCCCCCTCTGTGTGTGTGTGTGTGTGTGTGTGTGTGTGTGTGTGTGTGTGTGACGCACTATCCATTTCCTATCCTTTGTAATTACTGGGTAAACATTTTTGTCTGGCATTATAAATCAGTGGCAGTTAATACAATGCACATAGGTAGTTATGAAGCGCATATGTGTGGAAAGTGCGCCTGTGCGGTGAAGCCAGGATTCCGGGGGCTTGAATGGTGA
Organism: Coenobita brevimanus; assembly: GCF_032717465.1. Classification (NCBI taxonomy): domain Eukaryota; kingdom Metazoa; phylum Arthropoda; class Malacostraca; order Decapoda; family Coenobitidae; genus Coenobita; species Coenobita brevimanus. The sequence continues at coordinate 19,350,564 of NC_136960.1, forward strand.
GTGAATGAGAGTATGACCCATTTAAATTGGAGACATTAGTTAGTTCTCATTCTATGATGTGTTTCCTTGTTCTCTGGATCCTGCCTTAATCCATCTATAACTGAGAAAAGAGGACTGGTTGATGATGATGATGATGATGATGATGTTGATAACATTTTAGTTGTTTCCAGATAATTTTACTTTGAATAGTGAACCCCTAGTTACTCAAGGGCCAATGGTCGGATGGCTTCACTGCCCTTATATGGTCAGTGTAATCTACAGTATGTAACCGTGAATCTCTCTCTCTCTCTCTCTCTCTCTCTCTCTCTCTCTCTCTCTCTCTCTCTCTCTCTCTCTCTCTCTCTTGATCTACAATAATTTTCTCCGGTATCGTCATCCCTCCATTCCATCTACAGCAGTTCAGCAATCCCCCATTACCTCCGCCAACGAAGCTGGAATAGGATGTGTATTCACTTATGTTTGTTTGTCTGGCTGTTTGTCCAGACGATATATCCAAAAGATCTCAATGAATTTCAATGACATTTAGTGGACGGGTGGGCCATGGGGCAAAAAAGAAGTGATCCTATGTATAATATCTCCAAAAATTCTCAATGAATTTCAATATATTTTTGTGGAAGAGTGGACCATGGATTAAAGAACAATTGTTTAAATGAGAGGGCGGACCGAATTCTATATATTCCACACAATATCTCCACGGATCCGGATCCTTCATAATGGCAATGGCATTGGCGGGGGTATGCGCTCTCTGAGTGCTTTCTAGTTGCTTCTGCATCACTCAGTATTACACTCCACTTTCATTCCCCTTGCATCACTTTTTCATCTCCTCCACCATGGCTTCATACTCTCCACATCATTCCATCAGTCCCTCTAGCATTCCACATCAGTTTTTACCTCCGACAACGAAGTTGGAGATTATGTATTCACCTATGTTTACGGTATCTATCTCTCTGTTTGTCCAGAAGATATCTCCAAAAGTTCTCAAAGCATTTCAATGAAATTTTGTGGAAGGGTGGGCCATGGGCCAAGAAAGATTTGTTAACATTTTGGGCTGGATTCGGATCCTGCAATGGCACTGGCGGAGGTATGAGCTCTCTGAGTACTTTCTGGTTCATTCTGCATCTCACTAGTCTTTCCCCTCCTACTACAGCAATCAATCTTCGTCACTCTTCTGTTGTGATCTTGAAGAGTATATCACAGTGGGTAATCTTCATCTCATAGCCCCCCCACCACCACTGCATATATACTATTTTCCTGTCTCACCAGGCTCTGAGAAGGAGCCTACATATGGTGGAGCTGTGTGCCCTGCGTGGGCTCACCTAAGAACCAAACCTCGTCGTAGTTCCCTGCACCACACGACGTGGGAAAGGATCCTGGAGCCACCCTTGTGACGCGTTACCTACCACGAGGGGGCGCCGGTTCCCTGCATGATATATGTATTATATCGTACCTGCAGGACGGCCCCACAGAAGTAGTTGCTTACCTGTGGTCGACGGGTTTACTCGGCCGGAGAGACCAAGGTTAAATAGCAACAAAAACAACTGCCTTAACAGCGTCTAAACCGGGTTTATCACGTTGGATTAGTCCATTCACTACGATAGATCTCCTCAAAGCTGAATATATTCAATTGGTGGCAGTGAGAAGAGAATATATAAAAGAATCATCATACCCGGAAATGAATGGGTTAAAGATGCCTTTCTGTCCACTTCAAAAGATGACTTTTTGTTAATTTCGTTTAAGAGTTGTGTCAATAACGAAAGGTACAAAGAACGTTTCATTTAAACAGAAAGACGTGTGTAGGGTGAAAACTGAACATAAAAGGTAAAGGGCAATGAAGTGACAGAAAAAGTGTAAGAAAAGGAAGAAAGAGGAGTTAATAAGGACTGCCATATTTGCTCAATGCCCCAGGTGGCTGCACAGTGGAGTGCAGCAGGATAAAGCAGGTGTGGGCCGTGGGGGAGGGGGGGCAGGGTGGTGGCCAAATGGTGGTAGAAGTAGTTTGTTGTTTGAAAGGACGCAAGTTGTACAGTAGTTCACCCTGGGATAGGGAACAATATGACTATCTAAATTTAGCTAAGACACTACTGATCTCAACCAAACGACATCCTCGCTATTATCATCACACAATTTCTGAATGAGACAACCCTAGCATGTATTTAGCATGGGCACTGGTTAATAGTGCCGAAGTGGTGACATGTGATAGTGTGTGACACGATGGATGACTGCTGGGCCTTAGGGGACAGGCTATCAAGTCTATTCCCAGCGACAGACACATACAAAATAATCTAGCTGTCTCTGAACCCCATCTTTACGAGAGGTCTGTCCTAGAATGTATAAAACCGTATTTGACATTAGCAATGCAAAATCATAATACGAAAGGTCTTAATGATGATAGTTTCTGACTGCTTCACCACATCAGTACAGTTCTTATAATTGATGATTCAGTAGTGCTTATTTAAATACCATGATCATTCTTGCCGACACTCACCTGAGGCAGTCCTATCCTGACGTGTTGTTGGTCCTTTAATTTTACACCCGGGGATAAATAAATTGAGTGACAAGAGTTTCAATTACATCTTCTTAATCTAACCTTCATCCCCTGTTTATTAGTGTGGCGGGTTCCCTATGCACTACAATGGTTTGGCAGTTGGGTGGCAAACAGTATCATTCTTTATATACTGTAATATAGTACATGAAAGCGGGCGGCTTAAATTGAGGATGACAGTGATGAGTTGTGATAGAGAGGTCTGGAGGATGATCTGTCATTCTAGACGAACTCCGGGATTGGACGTCTGGAAGTAGATAAAAAGTAATGAAGAGCTTGATCAGATTATTACGAGTTTTTGCCACTCAGTTCTTGATAAACTCTGGGATAGGGCGTCAGGTAACAGATGAAAGGCTTGATGTACGTATCACTGTTGGTTTGGATGTAAGAGGGGATTCATTACAGACAATTTCCCTGTATCCCACCCTCCCAACCGCAGTGTTTGGTGGGCGATATCCCGGTTATGTCGCTCTAAACACACCTGTGCTGGCCTGCCCCGTCATAGTCAACCTCTCATTGGGTACGCCGGGTATGGAGGTGCCCTGACAAAAAACAAGTAATTTTGCTCTGTGGGAAGCATCACAAAGAAGGCAACATCAGCCTACGGTCTGGCATTTCGGGGCCTCTAATGTTCCCCAGAAGTGCCAAGGGCCACAATATCTGATCAGTTCATATATCAAGGCGCTGTTTGTTTTAATGAGGGATGGTCACTGTTTTATCCCGGCCATAGACACTCTACTCACCATCACTCAAGCTGCTCTCGTTAACATGTTCAGCCATCCCTCTCCAATTTGTACCTCTGATCATGAACTACTTATAGGGAGATGGTATCGTGATGCAAGAGTGAGATGGATGAGGCTTTAATCTGAAGAGCCAACTGCTATACTCTGTTCACTTTAACTTTGCCTAAAACTGCCATCTCTCTATTAATGCTGAACTGCAACAAGATATTAACACTAAAAAACGGTGTTATCATGAAGAAGTGCTATGGAAAGGGCGCACAGCCATACTGCTATTAGTTTCTCAAACTGAAGTACGTGAAAAAAAAAAAAAAAAAAAAAAAAGCTGCAAATGGAAGAAATATCTGGGCTAACTTAAAGTGAATGAACTACTGCAACTGCTGGCTATACAATTGAGTTGAGAATTTCGTACATCACAGTCACAGCTTCAGTTATGTGCATCCTTTTCCTAATTATGAATCTTCCACAATACTTCTCCAATGCTGCCGCGATAAAGGAAAAGATGATGGAAAGAGCAGAGGAAGGAAAAGGCGAAGTACAGCGTCGTTGTTGTCGGTGGTCTCTGGCGGTGGTGGCAGCAGTAGTGTCCTAATTTCCACCAGTTCATCGGGTGAGTAGGAATTACTAGAGATAGGAAAAGGCGGTAACAATACTAGAAGATTCATCACGCAAAGTGCCCTGTGAAAGAGACCATAATTATCCTTTTACTAAACATTCAAGACTTCCAAAATTTGACAACAGCCTTTGTGGCAGCTGGAGATGGGACGGAGGCTGATTTGTGATATACAGTATAAACACTACAGTAAGTGGACCCTCCTTAGCGATAGTCAAGGTGACAACACTACTTCTTGCTTTGTGCTGTATCAGTCACACCCAGAACTCCCTCACAGTCAAGCCTCATTAGAAACCAATACGACATTTGCACACACTGGACGTGATATGGCATCTGGTATCGACAGAGACGTAGATAAGCGATAAAAAAGGTACGCACCTGCTTGATCTATTATGACTAAAGCATAGAAAAGAAAATATTTCTACATCTAACCATAAATCTAATAAATAACGATAGTTTCAAGGCCACAAAGTGAATTTAATTATGTTATGCCTATTCAAACGTGTGAATTTATCATTTCCTTAAATTCATTTTTTTCTTTTAGTATTTCGTTCATGTAGTCTAATTAAGTTCAAATATATCATAGACTTTTGCGAGTATTTTTTGTAATTCCACCAAGTTAAACAGTAAAAATAGCCTGAAAATTTCACATTCACCACAGATTTACGTGTTTTTGTCTCCATTTTTTTTTTCCAACATAGAAGTCGTAATTTATCACACTCGCCACGAAATCACCATTTTTTCTTCTTCTTCACGCACATCAATTCCCTTTATGTTCAGGTCGGTTTTCTTACTCCACGCTATCAGTTTCAGGATATTCTGAGACTTGTACAATTCGTGCGTCCTCGAAAGTGTGATTTTCTTTCTTAGACTGGAACATGGGAGTGTGACGCAGGATTATGGTTTATGATACAGCACGGTGTTCTCGAAAGAAATGTGGGTTTTCTTTCACAATGTTTTTCTTTTTTCAAGTCAGGGTCCTTCCTTTGCTGCACCCAGTCTCATTTTCTCTTCCATCTTTCTCCCTGTCTGCTTTGTCTCTCCCTCATTCCCTTAACCCTTCTTCCAAGTGAGTCTGTCTCCTTGTATTCCTCCTTATGTCTCGTCTCTTCTCCAATCCCTTATCTCAACTATCTGCATGGGGATCTTTCTATCACTGTATCTCCCTCTCTCCCACTCTTCCCTCCTCCCTGACTCATTCTCTCCCTTCCTCCCCTATCCCTGCATGGCGGACTGTTTGCCCTCTCCCATAGTCCCTCTCTTCCTTCAACTTCTACTTTTACTTCCCTATCCTGCCTCTCCCTTTTTACTTGCCTCTCCCTGTCTCCTTGCTCTACCTTATCCCTTTCTCCCTCCTAATACACGCCTTCTTCTCTCCACCCAGCCAGAGTCAAATTCACACGGTCAGTCCCACTCAGCTTAGGTTAGAAGTGATTGACCAGCAATAACGACGACCCACTCTATGTATTAAAAATAAGAGTGAGTCGATGCATCACTCCCTGCATAATGTTGCTCAGGCCTTTGTTAATGGTGTGTATTTTGGTATGACAGTAATGTTAATGGTGGGTCAAAAATGACGTATACTGTAGGGTGCCAGTATGTAGGGTGTCCTGCGATATGTCTGCCAAACTTCAGGATGTTATGAAGCTACAATTACTGATATCCTTGAGGGTGAATTAGGGGGAGACCATTTTCACTTATAAGGTTATCAGTAACTGTAGCTGGGTAACGACTGTGAATTGAACCCATGTTGATATAGCATTTTTTTACTCAGAATCAGCCCTGGAATCACCTGTAGTTCGGCGGAAACTTCCTGGGACACTGTATAATTCCCTCTCACCCCCTGCTGCTCCGGCCTTTCGCACATACACGAGAAAAACTCCCTACTCAGTCCCCAACCACCTCGCTTCTTGTCTTATGATATATTCTGCCTTAGGGGAAAAATGCTAATATGGAGATTGTTTATGGAAGCAATTATGTTATGAGGGAGAAAAGGGTTTTTGATGGCCTGCTGATCATAATACTGTAACATCAACCTCCCCTAGAAAGGTAATATTGTTTTATGCTTCTTTACCCAGACACTTCCAGCATTCACAACAACTTGCACACACCCTTCACCAAAGTGTCTGCTTAATGCACGACTAAGCATGGTGGCAGGTACTAATGATGCTATGTTTAATCTATCATTCTGTCAGTCAGTCTATCCATTAGTATCTTTCTAGTTTTTCTCTTATTCTGATCCAGTGAGAAGTGGCCTTAATAAAAAGTACCTTCATACATTTCTGTTCCTCCACAGTTACAACTCTGCCTTTAACAGTACACCCCTCTTCCCTCATATACTCCCTAGCCATGTCCCTTCACTTCTGGCGATTTCTCTTTCTCCAAACCTGGGATAGGGAAGAAGAGTAGTATCCAGAAACAGAAACATGAGAGCACAAAAGCAGAAGAGTATCAACAGAGTATCCAGTAAAATGGATCATCCACAATACTTCTCCAATGCTGCCGCGATAAAGGAAAAGATGATGGAAAGAGCAGAGGAAGGAAAAGGCGAAGTGCAGCGTCGTTGTTGTCGGTGAGCCCCGGCGGTGGCGGCAGCAGTAGTATCCTAATTTCCACCAAAGCACTAGATGAACAACAAGTGTGTAATAAGTGGATAAACTGAATTGGGTTAATTACGGGCGGAAAACTAATGAATTCTTGGGTCTGTAGTTTGGTAAAGCGGGAAGGAAAGAACACTACTCTTTCACAACTTTAACTATCTTCGAGTATAGGGAGGATTTTTGTGTGCACCATTCATAAGTACTGCTGTCATAAAAAGAAAGAAAAAAAAAAAGCTCAATTGGTGGAGCTTACATTTAGCTGTGGCATCCCACATCACACAATTCCTGAAAATAAAATAATGACTCCAAACCTGTTGACTGAACTTTCTGTATGACGAACCTATGTGAATCCACAAAAGGATAAGTATAATCTACTGTACGTACAGATCCCGCTGCCTGTCACAGAATCCACCAGTCGTCACAGAAACACCCCGGCTGATGGCATCACACCAGTACTGAATGAAAGAGCCATATCCCATATTAATTATCAACGTTAAGTATTAATGATCAGGCTGCGAGATGTGAAGGTTTGTGGAGCCATCTGATACGCATAACTGGATGGTTGGATCTAAGGGAACGGCTGTCGAGTCTGTGATCAATGTCAAATACAATAAAAGAAGAAAAATGCCGGCAGTGTGATGTTTGTGCCGTGATCCCTGAGTCAGCCCGGGTCAGTATTTACCAACAATGACGAGGCAAACTAAATGTTATTCGAACTGGGAAAGTCGCCGGTGGTTCACTCCAAGATGTAAATATCACACACCATTATATCTGTCTGCCTGGCCAAAGTCATCACTGTACATCTTAATTCATGAATTATTTACTCACGCAATCCTCTAGGAAAATGAAATAAATTCCTACGAGACCATACGATTATGAATCTAACGTTGGCTGTGACAGTTTATATAGAAAAAACACCAAGTGCAGAACAAGGGCCAAGCTTATTCAACATTTCACCAAAGCTGGCTTCTTCCTGAACAGCAAGCATTGGCGAAACGTTAAGTCGGACTCTGTTCTACACTTGGTGTTTTCTCTATAGGATATAATATGCTTCACTAGTATCTTAAAATAAATTTTTACTCATCACTCTGTTTGAAATATCATTACCGTCACTTCCTATGAAAATAAAATAACTTTTGCAAAAATAATCATACATAAATACACAAACAAAACTGACGAACGTACAAACTTTCCTGTATCCCAGACAAAGACACATATACAAAGACATAATATTCAAAGCATATGCTCCCTCCCTCCTCCACACACCCCATTCCCCCTACACATATCTTGATCGAAAAAAGGAAAATAGCTATTGATACTGTTCCAAATCAAACAGCGAGAAGCACATCAAATAACACAGAACAACCTGCCTTCCTCTCCACAACTGTACCACGAAAAAATTCGCACCACTTCCCCCATCCCCTACCTCCAAATCCTCCTCTTTTCCTTCCCCTCTTCCTCAAACCCAGAGAGTGGTTTGGTCCGATCCTGAGTTGGTTTAGTGACGTCAAAGTGTCAACAAAAGGGTCGCTCCGGGTCACAAAGATACCTCCGACTCACGTCCAGCTTTTGGGGTGATTATTTTTTTTACCTTCGTGTGTGTGTGTGTGTGTGTGTGTGTGTGTGTGTGTGTGTGTGTGTGTGTGTGTGTGTAAAATGCAAGAAGGGCAAGTGACTGTGATTTAATAGTTTAGGTGTAGATAGTAAGTGCATCTACGTCGTTAAGAGTGAGTGTAGGCAAGTTTGCATAACAATTACTAAACATATAACATTTCAAGTGAATACTCGTAAACCAATGACATGTTTGCGTCACCACATACGTGTAACAAGAACAACAGGAAGAGCAAGAACATGAAGATATATTACGAGGCCAACTCTGACAGTCTCCATCCCGCCCATGTGAAATATCCATCAGAAATTGTGAGGTGAACATTTACTCATACCGTCAACACCCACCCCTGACTGCTCGCCTCTGATATACATTCCTCACAAATCACTCACACCAAAACCACACCCAGAGAAATATTATGATATTCAGGAGTCAGAAGTGATCTAAGCGTTCCTATAAATACTTGGGTGGTTCCACGCGGCGGTCACTGGTAATCAAGCCTCTTCATCCATCCCTGATTCATAGGCAGGGGCTTGAACTCATCCCAGACACAAATGAGTTTTATTTCGTCTCCTGCGTGTCGGTTTACGCTGCTTACTCCTTTGGCCTTGGCACTTAAAAGACAGAGCGGTCACATTTGGCTTCCTGAAAAAGAATGATAAAGATAGATGCTGGGAGTGGTTGTCTGACTGTCTGGCTCCTGTCGATGCTGTTGCACTACACCCTACTTCATCACATGAGGACAGTCATCCTAACCATTGTGATAAAGTGTAATAAAGTCTGATAACGACAGAGGTTGGAGGAGGCTGGAGGACTGTGTGGATCCTGTTGATGCTGTTACACTACACCCTCACTTCATCACAGGAGGACAGTCACCCAAACCAATATTCAGACAAAGTGGCAGTCCCAGAAAAGTGCCAAGCCACTCTATCAACTTATCGACTAAGTAATAAAGCCAGAGCTGTGCTGCAGTTCAGTTACCCCTTCACCACATCCCTTCTCAATAATGTGTCAGACCGTTATCTCATTCCGTTCCCTCAAGTCCACAAATATTAGTAATTTTGGTTCCATGAGGCTCACACTACCGATTTGGTTCCTATATCCCCTCCCCCCCCCCCCTCGCTCTCATAAACTATATGTAGGCTGGTTTTTAATCAACTTGTTATTCATGGTTCTTCCATTTCACCTCTCTCTCTGATCTGACTCGACCTGACTTGACCATTATGCCGTACCAGGTGAGGCCGTACCAGGTGAGGCCGTTGCCTTCACCAGGATATTCTTATCCTTGTCTATTCTCTCGGGACATGACTCACGGATAAATACGGTATATGGGTCAATATGCATATGTTTATATACCGGTATGTATCCATGCACTGATACAGACATGCTGAAGCTTATGCGTTATGTACACATGCATGGGTGTACAGAGTTTTGCATACTTACATAGCGATTAAGTACATAGTTCAAATTTCCTTCGTTCTTTATAAACAAAAATAATAAACATTAAAAAAATGCATGCAATATATTCAGATTAGCCTGACATGTGGCTGTATATTCAGCTTTTTCATTTCCATTATATTCTACTTTCTGCCGATCATATGAAATGTCCTTCAGGCTTGTTAAACTTTGCATGGTGCTACTTCTCACTTTTTTCCTGTACTGTAAAAACAGGAGGATCTGGAGGGTGGGGGAGTGACCCATCTGCTGTGCTGTCCTTTTTCATACTTCTGTAACTTGAGTATTTTATTAGTGTTCAGACCGGACCGCCTCGTATGGACCGTAAGGTCTGTGTGGTGTGTGTTTGTAAATCTCTCTCTCTCTCTCTCTCTCTCTCTCTCTCTCTCTCTCTCTCTCTCTCTCTCTCTCTCTCTCTCAGACAAATCTCTGTTTTTAGAGTAACTTTTATTCCTGACCCATTTGTACTGATCTTTTAACTCTACATTCTTCGCTTACCTTCTTTCACCTCTCTATCCATTATTCTGTTCCACTCTTCCACACTCCTCACCCTCTCTTCTCATTCTACATCAATAACAACTCCTATTCTCTTCCACTCACCTCTTCCCTACTCCATCTCTTCGTCTTCCTCTCTGCTCCTCATTTACTCCTCTCTCAGAGTTTCCCCTTCACTTCATCTACCCACTCTTCTTTTCTTCTCTTAGGTCTTTTTCAATGCAGTATAAGAAGGAAGTTACAAAGAGTTCCCGGGGCACTATGAAGGTAAGAGGAGGCGTCAGAGACGGGAGGACGAGGGGTGTGGGAAGGAAGGTTATGAATGAAAGGAAAAAGAATGAGACGACAGAGTGGGAGAAAGAGATGAAAGAAAGATAAAATGAAAGTTTAGAAAGTAAAAAGGTTTCAGAGGGGCTAAGTGAGAAGGTTATGTGAAGGGAACAGAAAACGTGAAGAGGCAGTAGGTGGAGAGTGAGAGGAGAAACAGAGAGCAAAGTCAAGGGGGGGGTGGCACGAAAGGAAGTGTGACAAGAAAAGTGGGTTATAAAGCGACACCAACAAGGGATACAAAAACTTGTCCCCGACAAGCAGGTATTTTTTCTTACATCATTAGAGCTCAAGCCAGCTAATGTGCATAAAACAGACTAACCCCCAACAGCGATACAATGCAATATCGACATATCTAGACCACGCTAATCTGACTGTGTGTCTTTTAAACTCCCTCCTATAGCATGAAGTAGATTTTTTCCACAATCCAGTTGACTCCATATTTGGCTTAGTCTAATATTCACCAAGATACCTGCCATAAACAGGGGAGCAAAATAGCATATTCATTTACTCGATCCGTGGGAATCACAAAGGGCATTTGAAAATAATGGCACAAGGACTCCACAGTATAGCTGGCTTCTACTGTGAATTTTATTGCCTTTATAGACAATGCGGAATAGGCAGGGGGTGACTTACATTATACAGATCTACAATAACGAGTGCTGCTTGGATGCGACTATATATAAAGATACAGTGACTAGGATGGCACAGAATGGAACTGGAAATGTGATTCTCTAATGTCCTCGGATCGGGTGCATGGACAACTAGTCGTACTGCCTATGATCTCCAGTCTATTAAACGCATTGCGTCCAGGCATCTCGAAAGGAACGGATCTTGAATTTGTCTCTCTGTTATCTTGTTTATTTTTTCTTGGAGGGAACTAATTCGCGGCTCCTGGCCTTTGGTTCCTTCTTTCTTGCATAAAAAAAAAAACTCACTGAAAATGAATTCATATAAGTAAAAATGCTTCATTACCTGACCAAAGTGTCAGTGCTGGGTCTCTTATTTCACAAAGTAGAGCACTAGGGAAAAGGGTGAGAAAAATACAGATGGCTTCCAGGTGCCATTTAAGACAGAACAGGAAGGTGCAAAAAAAAAAAGTTAGAAAGGAGCAGAGAATGACAGATGAAGGGGAAAATTAGATATTAGAAGTGGAAAGAAGAGAGAGAGAGAGAGAGAGAGAGAGAGAGAGAGAGAGACCATGCGAACGGAAGGAGAGAGAAACAGGGATACAAAGAGAATGAATCAGAGAGAGAAGAGTGAAACTGAGAGCAGAGAGGCAGAAAAAATAGAGTGAATAAAGCATTTGTATATGTATGTTTAATGTATATACGTATATATGTATGTATGTGTTGCAAGGAGTGTTTTCACAAGTCTGACACAGGTATGCAGCTCTACCATACACGTTCAGGTCATATTTTATGGGTCTTGGGGCCGCATTTTTGACGGATCCTAAAGAATTACGAAAAAATAAAATCCTAACAGGCAACTATTGCCACAGAAAGTTTTTTGTCGCTTTAATGTGGCTCAGGTTTGGTTGTAATACGTATGGCAGGTGTGGTGTGGTGTGGAGAAAAGTGTATATACAAGCAATCTCCTACACAGCTATAGCTTTGAACCGAGGAACACGAATTTTTCACTTGGGAAATACTGGGCCTTGACTGTAACTAACCCTCATTCTGTGCTTCACACACGCTGGTAATACTGCAGAAAATTTTTGTGGAGTTAGAAATGCATGTGGAAATGTGCTGGTATGGCTGTGTTTGTGAATGTCTGTACACGTTGTCATAAAAGGAACCCCAACAGGGGGCGAACCGGTGTGACATACTAAGGCACCTTTTCAGTCTCCGTTCTCGGGCGGGGCTGAACCCAGATCAAGATAGCGAAAGTATTCCCAAAGGAAGAAAACGAGAGACAGGAATGGGAAGATGGTAGGAAAAGGAAGAAAACAAAATCATAGTAATGGCTATGATAGTTCCAATAATGTTGGTGATTATTACTTCATCAGTAAAAAGGTTGCTGGTATGTTTCTGGCTTCGTTTGCCAGTCCGTCTGTCTGACTGTCTCAGCAACAATATGGAAAACTAGTGGATCGAAGTGTACAGAAGTCTGTTTGTTTGTTTTTTCACAGTAGATGAAAAGAGGAAGAAAAAAAAATAAAATAATCCGTACGCAAGATTACAGGTGTCCTGCATTCATAAACAATCTGTAACAGTTGGACTTTAACTGCTGTAGGTAGACGTCTGGGGAGAATCTAATCTGTGGAAGCGGGTTCCAAAGGGAAACAGCACGGTTGTCAAAAACCGTCAGCCTTTTCTTATTTCACCCTCACTGTCACCCAACCCTAACGGCCATCCTCTTCATTATGCCTACCTGGAGAGATAAGCCACAGGGTATCGCCCGTAATGACCGTACCGTTGCCTTACTGCCAAATTAGTTATCATTACTCCCCTCATTAAGCCACACATTTCACGCCAACGTCAGGAATTGCAATTTTCCGATTATCTCTTCTTGAAAATTGAGTAGAAAATTAATAAGCTATCTTTCCTTTATATACTGCCTGATGCCTAAACCCAGACCTCATGTAATGTGGCTGGGTCTGAATCGCCTCCACGCCCCTCTATCACAGCTTTACTCTCTTCACTTTACCTTGGCCTAAAACTGCCCTTCCTCCATTCTAAATGCTAACCTGCAACAGGAGATTTACATTAGATTAGGATGTCGGTTACGAAGTGCTACAGACAGTACTGTATGCAGAGCCACAGTATTGTCTTCTTCTACCACAGAGATCGTGAAATAAAGTGATTAAGGATGAAAATTTGAGTCACGTTAAAGTGAACGAACTATAGTCACACGCCTTCCAGCCAGTCTCAACCCGCCCTCGTGAGCTCCTCCACTTTGTCCCCTTTATTTCTTATGACCTAAACTAACCATTTACTCGTAGCCATCATGATTATTAAAAACTGTCTATTTAATAACAAGACATTACTCACAACACTAATTCTCACTCATGCTTTTTTCGTTTTTCTTTTGTCAGTACTGTCACCTACCACGTACTAATAATGCTCAATTTCTTTGTATCTCATCTATCTGTGGATATTTTATTGTATCAGTTGCCTGAGGAGTTAAAGAAAATGTATGGTACGTGATTGCCAGTCTGAGCAATACTACAAGTCTCACGGTAGCTACTGTGTTTTGTGGTTCTCGTGTTGCATTTGTTGTTCTTTCTGTTTCATTTGAACGACTGAAGCTGACTAAGAGTTGTGGCGAACAACAAAAATGAACACAAGGGGGCTGGGGTGAAGCCATATAGAACGATGAACGCGTGTGTCTCTTTGGCCCGTATTCTCGTCTGTTAAGGAAGTTCCCTAAGAGATATTTGCTTAATACAACTTGCCATCCTCTTCCGCGTTGCGTAAATCTTTCCAATATCACCATACTTTGCATAAATAGATTACAAAACGATACTAGCTGGCCATATCCAAAAATAAATCGGTAAGGAAGAGGTAATAGAGAGATTCTTTAATGATCATGAATACGATCCACAGACAGATATCGCAAGTTTCTGCTGCTTTGGAAAAAAAAAAAAAAAACTGACGAGGCCTAAGATCCTGAGATATCAAAAGCGCCAATGGAACCTGAGTAATCAAAGGCATCAGTGAATCTTGGATCAAGGAGTTTAGGTCAGGCTTCGTATGTTTTTCAGGATGCAGATTCATCACAGCCTTAGGTTTATAATCTGTTCGTCCCTTGGGTAATGGTGAACCCAATATCTATGGCATATAGTCGTACTAATGCCCATTTCTCCGATACAGTCGCCTTTATGGTAACAGGATTTGTGTTTACGCAATCCACCAGGTTGACAGCCAAAACAAATTAAATGAGAGATGCAGGTATGAGTGATCAAGTTCTTGGCTATCGTGTAAAAGAATCTGCAGCCGAAAATGGATGCCGGGGCGACTTGGTCAGAGATCTCGTATTTGTAAATTAAAAAAAAAAAAATGAATGAGATCTGGTTTTGGTGAGTTTGTTGAAACAGCTTACAGCATGAAGGAGTCTTGTATTTCTTAATGCCGAACGATGTGATCAGTGGCTTACAACACTTAAAAAAAAATGCAATTGTACTAACGTCCAGTTAGCACAAGTAGGCCTGGGAATTCAAGATACTTGAGGATATATTTAGGATGTTCAGAGTGACTGAGCAGCACTTTTAATGGCTGACACAGCTTGGGGTCAGCACCTACCTAATCTGCTAGTGACATTTTATTTTTTGTCATTATTCATATTTCTCTCGAATACTGCTGTGGTGAGTGAAGCAGCTGTTTAAGAATATTCATGATTGTAAAAAATCTTTGGCCTGGTGTTAGCTCTCCTAGGTTTTCAGCAATCTATCCAATTTATCCCTCTCTTTTTACTCTGTTCTCACTCCCTCCTTTCCTTTCATTCCTCACATTCCCTTTCCCCATTTCATATCCACACCTCATCCACCACTCTCACACCCTCACCTTGCTCCCTCATCCATGGCTCTCTACCCTCCCCCTCTTGTTGCTTCATTTCAGCATCACTTTCAATTCAGAATGAAATTCTCTTGTCCCAACCCCTTCTAAATCACTCATCTTTCCTTTTCCCAGGAACCTTTCCTCTACCCTTCCAACCTCACACATTTACATTCATTCATCATTCTCAACAACTATCCCACGCCTCCCACACCTCCCCTTCAATCTTCATCACCACCATCAGTTCCTACCCACCTTCATCTCCACCTTTACCTCTCCCCACCCTACCACCACAAACCGATAACTATCCACTCTCATCTCCTCCACCACCACCACCAGGAGGCGGTGGCTCAATTGGTAGAGAGGTGGCCTGCAGTCCTACCGGACCCAGGTTCAAATCCTCGCTGGGGCAGGGAACAGTTTAAGGATTTGAATTTCCTGAAGTCAGACTTTCTGATCTACCAGAAGACCCGCCGACATGTCGTAAAAATACTCCCTCTAATACTAATACACCAGTCCTGTATGAGACAGCCCTATCATTTATTCAATATGGACGGTGGGTGTTAGCGCCGAATTGGTGACATGGAGAGGTATATGGTATGTATGAGGACTACTGGGCCTTGACAGCAGGCTGTGAAGCCTATGCCCAGAGTTGGACACAGAAAAAAAAATCACCCTTACCCCACCATCATCATCACCACCATCGCCACCATTCGCTACCTATCCACCCTCATCACCCTTACACCACCACAACCACAATTGACACCACCATCCTTTACCTATCCATCCTCATCTCCACCATAACCACCACGCACCACCAACCACCACCACCATCACAGTCACTATCTGTGGCCTATTCATTCTCATCTCCATCTGGACCGCAACACCACCACCACCACCACACGTCCCCGGTCCACCCTAATCTTCACCAATATCTCACCACCACCACCACAACCACCATCACTATTCACTGTTTCTCTTTCACCTGCTCTATAAACACTCCTTTTCTGCACTCTCCTATCCTGTGCGATATAGAGTCGCAGATCAGGACGAGAGATGGAATCACCTAAGTCTCTACTTCGGTCCTTTTCCATATCTTTAACCTGAAGCCGCATCCTTTGAGGGGTGAGACCACGACAAAAATATTTTAGAATACATCTGTTTCCATCCAGCACGGACCTCCCCTTCCCCACCCATAACACGCCATCCTCCCTCATGTGTTCTCTCTCTCTCTCTCTCTCTCTCTCTCTCTCTCTCTCTCTCTCTCTCTCACCTGATTAGGCTATTTTCCAAGAGTCTGAGGCCGCTAGCAGACTCTGTGTGTGTGTAATCGCAGAAGGGGTAATGTGATGCAGGAGGAGAGGGGAGGGGAGGGAACAAGGGATAGAAGAGAAAAATGAAAGAGCAGTGGAGGGATAAAGGAAAGCGAGAACGAAAGGAGAAGAGAGAGAAGAGGAAAGGAAGGGATAGGAGTTGATACAAGGAGTGGAAGGAGGAGGAGAAGAAGGGGGGGGAAGAGGAAGGAGGAAGTGCAGGAAAAAAGTAAAAAAAAGACTAGGGAAGAAGAAGGAAAGAAGCGAGAGGGAAGAAGGAGAAGAGGAAAGGTGGATGGGGAAGGAGACGAAGATGGGGAGGGTGTGTGATATCTGGCTACATTCTTCATTATAAATCTAAAAATAAAGATAGGCTGCGTGAGTCTTACATCAGATACACAGACCACCAACACTACCATGTGTTTGCGTGCGTGCGTGCGTGTGTGTGTGTGTGTGTGTGTGTGTGTGTGTGTGTGTGTGAGAGAGAGAGAGAGAGAGAGAGAGAGAGAGAGAGAGATGAAGGGGAAAAGGAATACCAAGGGAGGAGAAAGACAAAAGGAGAAAAAGATGAAACTAAAATATACGAGTGGATAACACACACACACACACACACACACACACACACACACACTGACTCGTATCCTCTGTATCTGTGCTTCTTTATGTCCATTTATATTCCTTTCTGTTTCTCTGGGTTGTTTATCTGTCCCTTTATCCTTTCTGTGTGTTTACTTGTGGCTCTTATCTCTCCTCGATGGTGTTCCTATATATCTGTTAACCCACCCCATCTGGGGTCATCTTGTTAGAAGCACGAAATGTTAAGACGCCTCTCTCTCTCTCTCTCTCTCTCTGGTATTTTCCGCATAGCCATAGAGTCAGGCATGTACCCCTTCTCTCTGTGTTATTTTGGTGCTTGATAACTGTTGCCACGCGTTTATTTGCCTTTCCGTTTATCATTCTCTCTCTCTCTCTCTCTCTCTCTCTCTCTCTCTCTCTCTCTCTCTCTCTCTCTCTCTCTCTCTCTCTCTCTCTCTCTCTCTCTCTCTCTTTGCAAACGCTGCTTCTCTCTTTCCTATATCTCTTATTCTTTTTTGTGTATACTTAATTGGCTTCTCTTTCTGCCTCAACTCTTTTTCTATCTCCGTTTATAATGTACTGTACAATTACTCAGTATTTCTTTAACTCTCATTAATTGTTAGACAGTAATGCTTGAAGCAGCCCATTCAGTCAGTCACACACTAAGGTTTTTCGGATGTAAGATGCTTCATTCCCGCAGAGATTAGCGACTCCCCATATTACGGTCCTCCTGGTTCCGTACCCACCTAGTTCATTAGTATTTGTTTATGTTCTGTATGGCAAGCTTTTTTTTATTTTTTTGTACATCTCTGACAATTTTGTGATCTGTGTTTGGAGGTATTCATCATCTTACTTTACTTTCAACAACCACCATAATGTGGTTATGTTGCGAGTTTTATCTGTTTCTTTTGCTATAATTACTACCATTTCCTGTCTCATTCTTCTTTTACCACTTTGTTGTCTGTTGCTTGCACATTCACTCTACGTCTCTAATCCCATCGATCCACCTCTGTGATACCAAATTTCTATGGCCGCAACTAGAACTCCGACATTCTCTTATCAAGTTCACCGCAACACCAAACCTGCTACTAGGCATAGTAGTAGCTAGAATCTACCCTTTCCCATGCTGGCAAAGTACGAACAGAGATAAGATATTTGCAGTGAGAGGGATTCCTGTGAATACTTAAATGTTGTAATAGCCGTTTGTGTGAGTCAGTGTGGATGAAGGCCAGGTGCGAGAATACACCAGCATTTGAAAGGGCATACTACCACCAACAGCTTTAAATGTCAGCCACGTTTAGGAATGCAAAACTAGGGCGGTATTCTCGTGCGGAGAGGAATCTCATTAACAGCTCTTCTTTACCAGTTTTTTTTCTGAGTCTGCTCTGTTGCTATATTCTTGTGCGTTATTCATGCACATCTATGTCGATATTAAGAAGGTATAAGACGCCAAAAAAGGGATATTAATGGACAGCTTGGAAAATTGGTAAGGAAGAGATGCTGGGAGCCTCCTTAGCCTACCCGACGGGAATATGGGCCCAACACCTTGCGCACACTTAGATCACTATATCAGCGAGGCTGTACTGTCGGTAACTGTTCAGTTTAAAAGGCTTTCATATTCTAAGACACCTTCGTAATGCAACCCAATGGAACTCTAACAGTGACAAAAATAACAAAGCAATTCCTACCAACATAATACCTTTTCACTGTTCATATTTTCCTCCATCTTCGTCATAACACCGGTAAATGAAAAAAGCACATACCGGTACTGTTAACAAAATCTTTTCACTTCTATTAACCAAATCCTTTCATCACTACCAACAAAATCCTTTCACCTCTATTAACCAAATCCTTTCACCTCTATTAACTAAATCCTTTCACCTCTATTAATTAAATCCTTTCACCTCTATTAACTAAATCCTTTCATCTCTATTAACTAAATCCTTTCATCTTCTCATTCCCTTCACACTACCAGTCCACAAATCCTGAAGCAACAAAGCCCAGACCCCAGCAACCTCCTCCCTCCCCCCACCGTTCCCCCTCCTCCAACGCGTTTGTTTTCATTGTTCCCGCGGCAAAAGAGCTTTGTGGTATAAGTGGTGGTGTGATCTGGTACATTAGCCAGTGTGTGGTAGTGCTTTGATACCATCTGAGTGCTGACCCTCCTACCCCTGCCTTCCCTTCCTCGCACCCCTACCCTCCTTCCCCCACACGTCACTCTAATGGTGTCCCAGGATAATGGAGCATCTTGTACTATTTCACTCTGGCATGGATTTCTGTAAAGGTAAACAAACATACCTTTATCAAGGTATATAACTAAACTCTTTTCACCTTAACCTTAACCTCAGTGGCAGAAAAAGTACTACGACTCTGCGTCCTTTCCATAAAACTTCCTCATTACTAGCATCATATTCTACTGTTAATCTAAAGTTGCAACTCAGAGATGACCATTTTGCTGCCTTCCTTCCAACACACATACCCTTTCTCTCATATATCCATCCACGCCATACCTCCATCTCTTCTTTGGTCTTCCCTTCTCCTTTTCCCCTTCATCTCATTTACACACACACTTCTAGTCAAACTCTCATTCTTTATCCTATCTACATGGCCAGGATAGTGAATGAGAGACTGCCTAGGAGAGTAATAACAACCTGTCGAAACTATGGACAACTAAAACGTCCACCCACAACCTCAACAAACGCCAACACTCACCCACCCCACCAGTGACCATCAAATTTCACCCATCATCCATCCTAACATCACTGACACCCACCCACATTCCATCCAGCTCATCCTCTCACTGTATTAACCACCCACCCCACTCAAACCCACCCTCCTCACTCACCCCACCCACCTCACTCAAACCCACGTTCCTTACTCACCCCACTCACCTCATTTAAAGCCACCCTCTTCACTCATCCCACCCACTTCATCCAAACCCACCCTCCTCACTCACCCCACCCACCTCATCCAAACCCACTCTCCTCACTCACCCCACCCACTTCACCCAAACCCACCTTCCTCACTCACTCCACCCACCTCACCCAAACCCACCCTCCTCATTCACCCCACCACCCCAACCTACCCCACCTTCCCCACCCACGACCTCCACGCCCCATCCCATCACCGTAAATATACACCGTGAAGCCAGTCTTACAAAATATGAAGCAAGAGGGAGGGAAACTGTTATATGTTTGCCAAATACGTTGAGACGGTTACTGGCTACGGTGAGGTGCGGGACCAGACATGCCCACCAGCGAAATAAAGCCCTATCCTCGTCGGGTAGGGAAGCTCCCAAACACCTCTTCCATAGCGATTTATTTTTAGATAAGGGTGGTTGATATCCTTTTGTACGTTGTCTATGCAAAGTATGACCATGTTGGAAGGATCTGATTAACACAGAAGAGAGTATGGTGTAGGAAACAAAATAAATCGCTGAGGACAAGGTGTTAAGGCCCTCTCCCACTTCGGCGAAAGTGGGGAAGATAAAGTCACGATGTGTCAAAAATCCCTAATCGTGGGTATTCGTGATCAAAATCTTGTCCATTCGTGGCATGTCGCCGATACGTCGCACGAGGTGGAAATTTGTCGTGGGGGCCACGACGTTTTCATGCTGCATGAAAACGTCGTGGCCCTCCACGATTTTGTAAAATTTCTCAGATTAGTCGTTGACAACAAGGCGACGCCTCGGCGACGTCGGCGATTACCCGGTGTATAAACCGCGTATGATCGCCGACATCGGCGAGGCGTCGGCGGTGAAAAAAACCGTTGAGATGTCGTACGGTCATACGGCGAAGCGTCGGCAATGTATCGGCGATGCATCGGTGAGGTTAATACGACATAGCTTACGTAAACCGTACGATACGTACCGGGTTGTGCGACAGTAATATTTCATCTTATGAATGTCGGTGATATATCGCCGACATTTCGCGGATGAACCGTCGATTAATCGCCTTAAATACGCCGATGACGGCGAGGCACCTGCGATGGCCTCGGCGTTTTGTCTGCGAGGTGCGTGCGATTTATTCCGCATTGGCGCCGATGCATTCGCCGACACATCGACGATACATCGTCGACAGCACGCCGCCGTTGTACCTTTATCGCCATTGAATCGCCGTAAAAAAAAACCGTTATTGAATTTAGAATAATGCTTGCGCATTACGCCGACATATCGGCGATATGTTGGCTACTAGTCGCTGGTTATATCGTATACTCCGCCGAGGTGTCGGCGTTTTGTCCTACTGGTGTCGCCGGTATTACGCAGACACCACGATTCTTGGTCAGAGTCGTCGACACATCACCGACTTCGGCCACGATTTCCACTGTGACTTCATCGTGCCTATTTACGCCGAAGTGGAAGAGGGCCTTTAGGGAGCTTCCTCAATCGCCGAGAATACGGGCCTGTTCAAGATCATTTGTTTAAGCCTTTATCGTAACTCTCACAGCTACTGAATACAGTATCACAAAAATTGAGAGGATAATAACATCAGAAATAGAACAAAACTAATGATTCGCGATAAATTTGAGCTGTCACGGATACTTGTTTATGTAAAAAACAGGGGCCCATATTCTCGTCGGTTAAAGAAGCTCCTGACACATTTTCCTAAGCAATTTATTTTTTTTATTACGCCTTACTGTCCACTTTTGTTACATATATCCTTCCTATATCGCCATACTCAGCATAAATTACGTCATTATCATCATCCGGACCTCCATTCCCATCCTAGGGCAGGGTGAGGAGTAGCAACGTCCAGACAGCCCAAGTTTGCCCAGTCCAATGGGCCACGCTTCCATTCACTCATCATTCAAGCCCCCGGAATCCTGGCTCTATCTGATACCCCCAAACTCCACAAATTACGTAAATAAGGATACTAACTTGCTATATCGAAAAATAAGTCGCTAAGGAAGTGGCGTTAGGTAGCTTATTTAACCGGCGAAATTATGAATCGGGGCTTAGACACTTTATGAAAGCAATCCCAGGAGTCGTATTTCACATACCTCCCTTGAGTGTACATGGTATTGGTTTGTTTATTTTTTCCCTTCACTTACATCGCCACCAAACACTTAACCAAACTAGAGTACATTTACGTGAGAAATACGAAAAATAAAATTATTCGGTGTAATATTTCACTGCTAGCAAGACTCGTTTGCCGTACAAAAATGGTTAAAGTCTTTTACAATTACGAACCACGGACCTTCCTAGACAAACCGGTTTTATAACCTTATATGGACAGTGCCCGCCACTTGCCCCAGGTCTGTTGGGGAAGAGGTAGGGAAGGGAGGTAGGAGAAGGGAGAGGTTAGGGAGGATAATAGGTAGGTGGTAGAAGAGGTTAGAGAGGATAACAGGTAGGAAGAGGAGGGGAGAGGTTAGAGAGGATAGTAGGTGGGAGGAAAGGCAGGGGAGGGGAGCGAAAAACTGCAAAGATCTAGTTAAGGGGGAAGTGAGGGTGGAAGGAATAGGGGAGAGGGGTGCGAGTTCAGATGGAGTGGAAGAGGTTGCATGGAAGGGATGATGGAGAGCTGACTGTACGGGTAGAAAAGGGTGATGTAGAATGGTGGACAGCTGGATGGTTTGGGAGGACGGGTGTGGCGTATAGGAGTTGGAGGAGGGGGAAAGGGTTATATGGGGTGGAGGGTAGGTCTGAGAGAGGCAGAAAATATGAGAGAAGGAGGGACGGGAGACTAGAGTGTTAGCAGAGAGTTGGCAAAGATATACACGCTTGACGAATAAGATGAAAGTTTAAGGGATGAGAGGAGGAGGAAGATATAAAGGAAAACAAGTTAAGTAAAAGGTGCGTAAGAGGTATAAAAAACCCAGTGAATAACAGAATGAAGAATAACAGCCTAATGAATGAACAGAATGGGAAAAAAGATGGGAGGCAGCACATCCCAACAGGCCAACTTAGACTTATAACTGGATGGGAGAAATAGGCTACGCAAAGAAAGGGGACACATCCAATGCAGGGAAAAAGATATTATTCTCCAGACATTTCTTTTCAGTTTGTTAGCATCCATAAATTGTAGGGATCTCAATCAGGGTTGAAGATGCCTAGGAGTGAGATGAGAGAGATGAAGTGAGTAAGGTGATGGGTTGGTGTGAGGATACCACAGGATAAGGATGAAGTGGAGAGGTAGGAATGGGTTGAGAGGATGGTGAAGTGCAAAGCGTGAGGCGGGAGGTTGACGGTGGCGTAGGGTTAGGAAGGGTGAAGTGTTGCTTCACACTTCTACCTACTCTTACCAACGCCTCATTATCTATCACACACACATATCCTTTACAGACAACAGTTACATATTATCCCAGGAGTCCTGAACATTAAAAACCAGAGCTAGAAACGATGGATAAGAGCAATCAAAATGTAATATGAATCTGAATGCATGTTTGATGGAACCGGTTACTGTATGGGAAAGAAAATTAAGTAGTGAAAAACACAAAATTCGAAATATAAAGGCTTGTCTGCTGGGAAGAAATTATACAGAAGTAGTCGACAGTGTGTGTGTGTGTGTGTGTGTGTGTGTGTGTGTGTGTGTGTGTGTGTGTGTGTGTGTGTGTGTGAGAGAGAGAGAGAGAGAGAGAGAGAGAGAGAGAGAGAGAGATGGGATAAACATGCATAAAGAATAACAAAAAAGATGCGAACAAACAATGGCTTAGTAAGGGAAATGAGTGAAGGAAAAGAAAACAAATGTACAGCTGATTAATGGTTAAAAGACAAAATATTCAGGAAGGAGGAGGAGCAGGAGAAGAAGAATGGGCTGAGAAACTAATGACTGTTTGATGCTTTAATGGAAGGGGATATGAGGGTTAACTACAGAGGTATCGATAGGAGAAGAAAGAATGATGGATGAAGACCTGATTGTGAGATATGGTGAGAGACATCACGGGCTGGTGGTGAGTGTGTTGTCTCCTCCTGTCATCTTCCTTCACCATCATCTGTCAGTTTCCATCAGGATGTTGATTCCTGTCCACACCCACTCTCTGTCTATCACCACCCACACTCACACTCCAGTATTTATATAATACCCAAGTCCCTTCCAACACATCCAACACCCCAGCCACCACCCACGCCCTCACTCCAATACCTACACAACACCGAAGTCCCTCCCAACACAACCAACATCCCAGCCATCACGTACACCCTTACCCCAATACCTACACAACACCCACGGCCCTCCCAACACAACCCTCGCCCCAGCCACCACCCACACTCTCACCCCAAGACTTACACAGCACCCAAGTCCCTCCTAACACAATCAACACCCCAGCCATTACCCACACGCTCACCCCAATACCTAGACAACACCCAAGTCCCTCCCAACACAACCAACATCCCAGTCAAAGTCCCCAGCTCACAAGCTTCCATTCTTTCTAAATCGGTAAAATAGAAGCAGATAAAGGCTGGGAGGCTGTTAATGTCCCTTCCATTGCTATCTACCTGTTTACAGCCAGACGTCTTTATCCTGGAGGGGGTGGTTACAAAGAAAAGCCTACATGTAATTCTGTCTTCGCCACGTGGTTGTCCAATCCCCAACTCAGTTTACACACCCCTCACTCATATCATCTAATCCCCCTATCTCATCGTCGGTCTCCCTTCCCCTTTCCCCCTCTGCTTCACGCATATACACTCTCCTATTCAATTTCTCATTCTCCATTCTCTTCACATGGCCAAACCATCTCATGGTAGGCTACTTCCTCGAATGCTTCCCAATACATCCACAGCAACACCACAAAGCTCCTTCACTTCCTCACAATGTATGTGTATCCCTCCACGTATCTCTACATGCTCCTATCAGATCTCCACATGCTCCTCTCAAGTAACTCATTTTCATTCCTCTCACTCTTGACTTTCGTCTTTCCAACATGGTCCAAACTTCACTTCCATTCGTTAGCGTGGGGATCACAACACTGTCATACAGCAGTTTTTACTTTCATGCTCACTTTCCTGTTCCTTATCGTTGTTATCAGTGAACCTGCAACCTTTAATGCTTTCTGTGTCCTTATATGCACTTCATCCTTTAAAATTCCGTCTTCTCATCACGCTGGCTGAATATTTTGAAGGTACTCACATTTTCCATTTCCTGACCATGCGATCTTACTATGCACTCCATTACTTTACCAAAAACCATAACTTGACACTTTTCTAATTACAGTCCTATTTCGTTTCTGATACACCTTTCGAAACTTATTCACCATTCCATGCAACTATCATTCATCTTAACAATACGGCATCATCAGCAAATAGTAGCTACAGACAATTTCCAAACACTACCTTCTTTCACCAACGACTCTCCAACATCCACTGCCCTACCATGTATTTCTCTTATTACACAAGAACATTTAATGCTTGCCTTAATATTGCTAAAAGTTCCCCGGGGTGTTTCTCCACCACCATAAAACTCTGGCCTCATAAACACACCATTATAATCACTCTTTATATTCACAATTTTCACGAGCCTGCTCCCCCATCACAGTCATATCCCTGCCCCCCTTCCACTGTTTTCACTCAGTTTTCACACATCTACAATTCACCACCCCTCTCCACCAGTTCATGCAATATTTAGTGACGGAAACACACACACACACACACACACACACACACACACACACACACACACACACACACATACACACACACACAGGAGGAAGTGAAGATTCGTGGGGCATTATATTGTTAAATAGAACAATGAATAATGTGATGACGCAGTGGAAGGTCATATGTTTCCAACCAGTTAAGCTTTTACTCAAGAGAAATTGACGTGCTACAGGAGACAGTTGGGTGGATTGTGTGTATTTAAATTTGGAGAAGGCCTTCGACAAGGTATCCCATAAGAGACTAATGTGGATACTAGAGCATATAAGAGGACTGAAGGGAAACCTCCTGGAATGGATGAGAGACTTTTTGAGAGACAGACAAATGAGGACAGTAATAAAGGATACGATGTCTGGATGGAGGGAAGTAACAAGTGGAGTCCCACAGGGCTCGGTGTTGGTGCCACTAATGTTCCTGATTTACGTAAATGATACGGTAGATGGAGTGAACAGTTACGCAAGTTTGTTTGTTGATGATGCAAAGACCTTGAGGAAGGTGGAGGCTGAGGAGGACTGGATAGGATTCACGATTGGAGCCGGATGTGAGAAATGAAATTCAACGTAAAATAATGTAAAATACTGGAAATGGGTCAAAGTACCAAGAGGCCACCACTGGATTATTTGATGGGTATTGAACCAATCACAAAAGCGAAAGAAGAGACTGATTTGGGAGTGCTGGTCCAGGATAGTTTGTCACCTGAAGAACATATTAACAAGGCAGTTAGAGAGACGTATAATCTCTTGACTAACATAAGAGCAGCAATTCATTACATGGATGAGGAGATGATGAAAAAACTGACAGTGGCCATGATCCGGCCCAGGTTAGAATATGCAGCAGTAGTGTGGTTCCCACACAAAAAGAAAGATATAAACAAGATTGAGAGAATACAAAAAACAGCAACCAAGATGGTCTCCAGTCTGAGAGATCTGTCGTACAGCGAGAGACTGGAAAAGCTGGATTTGCCTTCCTTAGAGGAAACGAGAGAGAGAGAGGGGCGACATGACTGCAGTGTTCAGGACCATGATGGGAAGATCTGTTTGTATGGGATAAGAGAATAACAAGAGGACACGGAATGAAACGGAGGCCAAGCTGCTTGAAGGATATTAAGAAATATAGTTTTTCTTATAGATGCAAAGACCTGTGGAATAGCCTGGACAAAGAGATCGTCCAGTCTAAAAACTTAAACGAGTTTAAAGCAAAATTTGACTTACTGAGAAACAGAGACGGGACCCCACGAGTGTAGCTTATTTCCTGTATATCACAATCAGGTAAATACAAATAGGTAAATTCACATGCGCAGCCCAAACGAGCGTACTAAACCCAACTTGAGACAGCGTATGTGCCTCAACCTCAGCACTAATCATAACTCACCCGGCTTGCTTCTCTTAGCCCGTGTCTAAATCGTTTTCGCTGGTGAGGATCTTTTCTTGGACTCCTAATTTTATCTTATCTCTTATCAGCATTTTCCAGCAGTCCACTTAGCCTTTACCATGATTCCACTCATACATTCAACAGCAAGCAATATCCCCGCCAGTCATCCATATGGAGGGAGTGTGAGGGTGACCTGTGCAGAGACCACCACCCACACCATATCTTCCCTCCCGACCCTTGGCACCTGAGTTGTGGCCAATATGCAACACAACAGTAGTGGTGCTGCAGGGGAACCTCCCATCTCACACGATGCACTGAGCTCCTAATCCTTTTAGCGACCATAAAAGACGTTTCATTCTCATCATGATAGCATCATGATGGAAGAAACGGTGACTCTTGAAAGACAGATTGGTGGCTCGCATAACTCTGCCTGCACAGACGGATCTCAGAGCTGTAAATGAGGTCGGCTTGGCTACGACACCTAGCTGGTTTCTCCTTTGTCAGGATGATGGCAGTAAATGTCACCATCTCTTGCAGTTATCGACGGCACGTCAGAATAATGCGATGGTAAGGGAGAACAGACTCTGCCAGTCTTGCTATCCACAGCACTGAAACTGACTCTATCTTCAAAAATGACTGATATTATCTACTTAATGTATATACTCAGGTCAAGATCAGTAGGAAAATTTGTTGCTTGGTGGTTTATGAGACTCCGTACAGATAATTTGGAAGTAGTAATTACCTAGTGACAGCTTCACTGTGGGCAGAGAAAACTATCATCTCGCGTTGTCGTCTATATCTCCTTTACAACGTCATCGTCAGTCACTCCATCACGTCAACTGTGGTTTGTAATTCATATTGAAACAATTAACCAATAGGTAATGGACGGTACAAGAACTCACTCAATTGTGCCTGTACTGACGGCGACTCTCAGTCCTATGATGCTCTCTCTCCTTTGTAAAGCCACCGAATATGCTGAGGGTAGCAGCAACCAACGGGCAGGTGAGTACGAACACCTGGTTTCTCAAAGGAATCTTAATCCATACCGAAGATAAGCACATCACACTAATACTGTTTTTGACGCTACACATTCTTATACTCAAGTGACACCTTTATGGCCGTCTGATCTGATAGGTTACTGTTCACCATCACATATGTCGTTGTCAACAGCCCTTTGAAAACACCTGTGTGTTCTGTGGTCAAAAGAGCACCGTATCTTACATCGTCTCTTTTTGCTCTCCTTTATAGCTGTAGCTATCTAAAATGCATGGGAGAAAAAAAAAGAGGTAGAAAGTCGATAAAAGGGACATATAAGAATGGGTGAGGCTGGTTGAATTATCGCCAATTCAACATCAGAAGCGGGATCATTTGGGTGGAGGGAGACTAAGTAGGTGATGCCCACTTACATACCCACAGTCTCCCTCAGCCCAGAGAACATCTATCGGTGACAAAATTGATACATACACTGAGAAGCAAACCATAAGTGAAACATTTAGAAAAAGTAATCTGTTAAACAAAGAGCAGAATGCGAATGGATCAGGTATACAGAATTTTCAAAGATCACGATGACAACTTATAAATATTTTGCAACAAACCCGTCGAATTACACAACGGATCATTGCTATAAAGCTACTGGCAATCGTTTCCAGTTAAATAAAACAATGCATTTCCTCTTACAAACGATGATACTGCCTTGTAATGTGGCCAACTTTGACAGAGCAGTAATATTTAAAAGTCATTTAGTCTAGTAACTAGCTTTAATATTTAAGTGATCATTTTTATGACTAACCTTCTACTGCACTTCACTGCCGACCTCAATCTTAATGACATCCTTCCTTCTCTTCCTCTTCCTGCCTACTCCACCTCCCTGCCTCCCCCTTCCCTTGCTACCTCCACCTCTCTACCTTTCCCGCCCCCTCTCCACCCTGCCCACCCTGTCCACTCCGCGCCGTGGGCAGGTCCCGGCACCAGTCCACATTCCATTCACCCACCTGTGCTGCTGTGGTGGTGGGTGTTGCAGACAGTGAAACGAATATAAACTTGCCTTTCACAATCCAGTCCTGCCAGATCCACTCCAGTCCAGCTTAATCATATCCATTCTCGCTACACCCTCTGCCTTAACATTCCCCACCCAATTCAAGTCAACTTCGCTCAGTCAAACCAGTCTAATCTGTATCTGTCTCGTCTCGAAGAATCCTGCCTCGCATTGTCTAGCCCTGATCTGCTCTACACAGCCTGCCCCTGCCTGGACAGAGGTATGGCATGAAGACAGCACTGTGTGTGGTGGTGTGTCAGTTTGTTCATCACTGAAGGTAAGTACTAGTGGTGGGGTGAGGTGACATACTGCATGGCAGGTGGTACAGTATGCTGACAGGCATAGGGGGTATATGTCCTAAGATGCTGCTGGAGATGTGATGTCGATACGATTGGCTGAGAAACAGATAGATAAAGATATTGGTACTAGACAGAATAAGGTTACTTTCACACATTCAGCAAGATGAACAGTCGTGTGTGTGTGTGTGTGTGTGTGTGTGTGTGTGTGTGTGTGTGTGTGTGTGTGTGTGTGTGTGTGTGTGTGTGTGTGTGTGTGTATGCGTGCGTGTGTGTGCGTGCGTGTGTGTGTGTGTGTGTGTGTGTGTGTGTGTGTGTGTGTGTGTGTGTGTGTGTGTGTGTGTGTGTGTGTGTACAAAATACACTAACACGGACGCAAGAAGGAACTTACACTGTCTGATGAAGAGACAAATTTTAAAGGCATGATATAGATGGGTAAACGGACCCGGCAGAGTACCTTTGCTAGAGTAACTTCATAGTAGTGCTAGACACACAGCACCCATCAAGACAGACATACTAACACACAGGTAGACAAGGGAGAAGTGCATCCTAAGCATGTCATGACCGAGAATGTTTCTTACATTATATTTTCCTATTTCCAGAAGGTTTTATTCAGCTTAAGAGATATATTCAAACTGGAAGTGTTAAATTCAACTTTTAAAAACTCATTTACTATTACAGTGCTCTTCTAACCTGAGTAAAATTGTACGGAGAACTCACGAAAAAATCAGAAATACGAGTACGTCCTCGGATTTTAGGAATTAAGACTGGACAGGGTTACTACTGCAGAATGAGGGGTAAGACAAGTATCACATGGAGTGATGTGTCATGCACTGTATGGCTTCCCCCTCAACCCAACCTCCATCCTAACCTGTGTACGTGGCAGCAGAGGAGTCGCTGCCCACGCACCGACCTTGTTTATGTTAACATTCCTACCAAGGCCACTACAAACAGAAAGCACCCAGCAACGCACACAGGCAGGCATGCATAGAGGCAGGAATACAGGGAAGGAGGTAGGGAGAATGACAAGAGGGCTGGAGGTAAAAAAACTGGTGGACAAAAAGTAAAATGGCAGGCAGAATAATAATTCGGACGCAAGCTTGACTCATATCCTGCAGGGAGATAGGACAGTTGACTGCAAAGCAGGCTGGTTGGTAGTGATGAAAGTAGTGGACTGTGGGTGGTGGGGATTAGTTTTTACAAGGGCATGCAGTTCTGAAAATGGTGGGTGTGACGGTGGTGGGGTAGACTGATGATGATGGTGACGGTGGTGGACTGAGGGAGGCCTGTTATGTAATAAACGTGAAACCTTTGAACAAATTATGATGTGAGTTTATAGAATTACCTTTAATGTTGCCGTAATCTGTGCACTGGGAAGGCATGACAGCGTCTACAATCGTTAAGATTCTTATGTATCATCATCATCATCATCATCATCCGGACCCCCTATCCCACCCTAGGGCAGGGTGAGGAGTAGCAACGTCCAGACAACCCAAGTTTACCCAGTCCAGTGGGCCACACTTCCATTCACTCATTATTTAAGCCCAAGGAATCCTGGCTCTATCTGAAAAGCCAAAAAACTTTCACCACATTCTGTGGCTTCACATAATCGTATCCGACAGTCAGTCCGAACGCTGTCAAGTTAAAAGGGGTGCCAAATCCCTGATCATGCACTTCTCACAACATTCATCCAGCCAGCACGATCTCTTGTCAGTACCCTAGCTTCACCAACTTCAATACACACTCTTCCTCACACACTCATCCAACATATCCCTCCATCTTCTCCTTGGTCTACCTCGCCTCCTCCCCCCTTTACATTCGCTAAGATATACCTTTTTCACCACTGTTGTTATCCATTCTCTCCACATGACCATACCATCTCAATATACTCTCTGCGATTCTGGTGTCCACAGACTTCCTCACTCGGCATCTTTCACGAATCACAGTATCTCGTATCCAATCCATTCTCTGAACTCCACATACATTCCTCGGCAGTCCCATCTCCACTGCTCTCACTCTTGACTTTTCATTTTCATGCAGTACCATAATTTCACATCCACAAGCTGAAGTTGGCACTAACATTTCTTCATGTAAGCCTCGCGCATCTGCAACACTCAAGCCTCTGTTTCTCATGAAGGCCTTCATAGCACCAGCTATTTGTCTTCCATGTGTCACTCTACTTTCCACGTCTTTGCACATTTTCCTCTCTTTTCTATCACTGTAACTACCCAGGTATTTGAGCCCTCTCACCAATTCCAGTCTCTCTCCATTCACTGTAGCATCACGCTGGGAGTCACCTTCTCTCTCGTTTATCATCACTTTACTCTTTTTTACATTTACTATCAAGCCACGACGCTCACACACATCAGCAAAACTCTGTACTAGTCTACCAAGCTCTTGTCCGGTATTTACATTTAGCACTGCATCATCAGCATACAACAAATTTGAGATATTTCATCCATCACCATTCATTACCAACGCCATCCCTCTCTCCAATCCTCGTGTTTTTACTTCTCTCATCACCCCATCCATATATATATATATATATATATATATATATATATATATATATATATATATATATATATATATATATATATATATATTAGGGCGTCCAGCATTTATAGGGGAAAAAATCAAAATTGGATATTTTGGTGGGCAAAGTATGTAATCAATTCCACTGTACAAGCAACACATTCAAGCAAAAGTTTATGTTTTTTTATCAATGCAAAGTCGTGCCTCACTACCCTTGCATTCTATAAATCTAACTGATCTGAGTACGTTAAAGGTTAGGTGAAGAAAGGTAAAAGTAAACGATATGGTATAAAAAGAAACAATATTGTTGAGCTGTACTACAAGCATAACCAGTTTATTACATGTGGGATTTTTTGGTCGAGTCGTAGAGGGCTCTGTGGTGCTGCACAACATGGAAGGTCAGCAGCCGTTCTTCTTCATTCTTCATCAGACCACTGTTGTAGTCCATTGCCAGTTTGACTGCCCGGTCAGCAGCGCCATTGACCACTTTGAGGTGGGCC
>NC_136960.1:19382756-19462756 GCF_032717465.1 Coenobita brevimanus
GACCATCACGTGATCTTTAATGACTTGGTGACTTATATTTGTACATATCCCCAATAACTGCTTTACAGCACCAAACTGATCACTGAATTGTTGTTATCTGATATATGCTTTGATAATCGCTTTCTTTGCATTTATCTGCATAAGAGTGTGATCTTCAGTCTCTGTTATTCAAAAACTTTCAGAAAAATATCGTGCATTTAGTAAAACGATCCAGACCATTGACTAAAAGAACATAAAAGCCTCAGTATGTAGAGGAAGTGTATGTGTGTTGGTAAACAAAACATGACATTAAAGTCAAAATATTCTTGTATATATCTTACCTGTACTTCCCATTCTCTTTTCAGACTCCACTCACTCCTTCCCCTCTAATTCTTCTCTTTTCTCTTCGTGTCTTTACTTTACCATCTCTGTATTTTGCCCTTCTCGTCGTCAACTTTCTATTCACCTCTTTTTACTCAACTTATTGATAATGCTTACCTGGAAAAAGAATAAAGGGAAATTAAAGATTGGAAGATTACATGTGGAAGAAAAAAGGTGCCTTGACAGACGAACAAACAGACAGACAGACAGACAAGACGGACACTGCACACACACACACACACACACACACACACACACACACACTCTCTCTCTTTCTCTCTCTTTAAATTAAATAACCCTCCCTTTCTTCCCCCCTGCCCACGCTGGGCAGTTTCACAAATACTTCAACACCTCCAGTGTCCATCGTATTACCACCCCGCAACTAAGTATCGATGAACTAAGCACAGCACGACCATGCTTCTTCCCAGTGTGAAGAGAGCGCTGGATGAGAGAGGGATGTCCTGTTGAGCAAGGAAGAGTGGCTGTACGTGAACGAAATAAATGGAGAGAAATTGTGAATGAATAAGTGATGACACAACCTGAAGATGGATAGCTTCTCACGCATTTGGTCTGATCAGCTAGTCAGGTCAGGTGCCGGTAATGAAGATGAGTCTGTTATGATGTGGCGAAGTGCTTCAGTTCTACTGTCAGGCCACTGCTACATGGATGTCCGCAGTTACGTTACGCGATTGACGCTTGTGCGGTGTATGATGCAGTGAGGATCTGTCAAATTCTCCCCTTTGAAGCTAAGATGCGAACAGATATGTCCTGAATGGATGAGTAAAATGGAGAGTGAGTCGTCCTGTCTCGACTACCTCGCTAAGCTTGGGGGAAGCAGCCTAGGTATATAGAATTAGATAGAATGAACTATTTCACTCCGAACTCAAGGCCGAGTAATGCATTGAGTCAGTGTCAAAAATCACTCTTGGGCGACAGCAGCAGATGCAGGTTTCAGCAATAATAGAGATAAGAAACCAGATCAACATCCATGGAGGTGCACCAGACTTGAGCCATCCAGGATTTGCAAAGAAGGCGCTAAAAATGCTGTCACTTATGTTTCGTGAAGTTCAGGTCATGGTAAATTTAGTCATCGTCAGGCCAGTCCTTCAAGATAATTACTAACAATTAGATGTTAAGCACAATAAGACTCCAAACAGAAGCTTGTAGCAACATGGATGGCGATGGAGTTTGGTCCGATAATTAAAACTTATACAACAGTATGAGAGGATATGCCTACATTCACGAAAGTATAGAATTTGTCCAAAAGTTTGGTCATCAAAAGATGAAAAATCAGTTCTCTCAGTTTACACAAGTACAACCTGCGCAAGATCAGACCAACTCTGGGTTCAATGAAATAAATAATGGCAATAGAGTGTGTGTGTGTGTGTGTGTGTGTGTGTGTGTGTGTGTGTGTGAGAGAGAGAGAGAGAGAAAGCGAAACACAATCATTTTAACAGGAAGGAATAAGTGACAAGATATATATTATGACGAAAAACACATTCACGAAAAAAATCAAGAAAGAATAAAGAGGAGAAACAGACTGGGAGAAAAAACCCTGACATTAGCCAGTATAAATAAAATACTTTTTATTGTGTCCCGGGGTCTTTCTTCAAGCTTCTACACACACACACACACACACACACACACACACACACACACACACACCAGATGGAAATATAGTTATGATATATGAGGAAGGGTGAAATGCATCAAACCCTAGTAAAT
This sequence comes from Coenobita brevimanus, assembly GCF_032717465.1. Classification (NCBI taxonomy): domain Eukaryota; kingdom Metazoa; phylum Arthropoda; class Malacostraca; order Decapoda; family Coenobitidae; genus Coenobita; species Coenobita brevimanus. Next base: position 19,384,842 of record NC_136960.1, read on the forward strand.
TATGCGATACTGCTTTAGATCAGTGTAACCTTGTATGTGTAATATGGTACAAAAGGGGGTCCATTCTAAAAAAAGTGTTCGTTTTCAATACCAAAATAATAGTCCCTTTATTCCATCTATTACTATTACAAAATAGAACCCCGGGCCTACAGAAATATATTATGGGAGATCCATGTGCAATCTTACACCAGAAGATTCCCTCGACAGAAACCCGGAGAGAGTGAAGTCAGACACCCAACACGGGCTTTACAGTTTCTATACTGGTGGTTCGACGCCACTATCAATTACGTTCTAAGAATAGGATAGTAAACCAGGATGATCATTGAACCTAACAATTTATCTCTATTGCTTTCCTCTTATCAGTGTTTCTGCTTTTTCTAACCGATGTATCTGAATTTCTTCCTGCAAGCATCTGTTTAACCGTGTCCATCATTAATACTTATCTATGCATATTTACACAGGTATCTTTATCGTTGTCCATCGTTATGTTTTATGTTGTTACGTTATGTTACCTAATGATATAGCTGCTGTTATGTATATAGCTTTACCAGCGTTTTCTGCATCTCTTAGATAATTGCGTTTGCTTACAGTCTTTGTCTTATCATTTCTCTGTAATCATCGGTGATATGTCTACACAACAACGATATATACAGTTTCAATAATATTGTCTGTAACTATGTCATATCATCACATACTTTAATAATATTAAATGTCTTATGATGAATAATAACTTATCAACTCACACTCACCAAGTCATTCCACTCACCCAAACATAACCCAATTTATTATCACAAGAAATCCAATTCAATTTAATTTGAACTTTTAAAACTCATGACTTCTTTTCCAGGACGCTTTAGAATACCAACTATTCCTTATTTAGCCCCCCTAGAGTTAACACCTGGACCGCAAATCAAACTGGACACGAGGGACCCAGCAGTAGAAGACTGAAGTTTAAACTTGTTCTGAAAGGAGAGGGAAAGGAAATTAAAGGACGAGACAGTTGCGGCACGGAAATCGAGAGCAGACAAGAAGAGTCAACAACTGAAGAGAGATTCTACACTTAAAAAGATGGAAAAGAGTTCAGCAACAAAAACAGTTAGCTATTTTACAATGTATTAGAAATTAAAGGTCTACAATTATTAAAGTATTCAACCTTCAGGAAGGTGAAGGGAAAAAAATGAATATCAAGAATCATGTCTTGCACTAGGGATGATAGATACAGCAAGAAGAGTATAAAGTGAGGTAGTGGCCAGGGTTGGCTACTGTAAATCAATGGTTTAAATCGAAATGGTTTAAATCAAGCGAAAAATATTTTTTTTAGCTCTCCATTTCATCTTGGTTTATGCCGTATGTATTTTTTGTTGTTTTCTTTATCAATTACTTGCGACTTTTAATTATATGCAATTGTATTCCTAATACCAGGATAAAAAATAGTAAGGTGAACTGAAAATTTTAATTAAATTTTTAACATAATCATCTCCACGATTACTCACGCGATATGCCGTTTCTACGTGGAGTGAAATTCTAAAGATGTTCGAGTCTTTCGAATCGCGTTTCTAATAGAAAAAACGCCATCAAAAGAAAAGTTTTTGTAAGATTTGGAATTAAAATTTTGAATGCGTTCGAGTGTGTACATCCTCTTTTTCAAAATAATTATTTGGCAATTCTTATTTATGCTCTGACGAGGCAATGTGTAGCAGAAGCTCTCGGTATCTCACGAGCAGCCGGGCAGGAGAGTAGCTTGTGGCTGTCAGCTTCCCTTTAAACCCACCATTTTCCCCCTCCCACCCGGGCAGAAGCCATTATTGAAATATTGTGATTGTACAGTGTTTTTGACTATAATAGCAGAAGTGATTATTGTCTATGAAACATAGATATATTATCTGTACATCATTGGGCCTATAGGAAGCAGTGTGGTTTGTTACAACAGGGTTTTTCCTATGCTTCACCCTGCTGCCCATAAATGTTGGCAGTATTTTGCCTTTATATAGTGAGGCCAATACTTATCTTTGTGAGACTTTATGTAGGTGCCTGGATTGGTGAAATAACTGACCTACCATAGCAGGCATTATACACGCCATAGAGATATGCAACAGTTGCTAAGGAAACAGGTGGTCACGTATGCCATAGCAAAGTCGGGAATAATAGATGAGGTTGGGGGATGGAATCATGTGATAGTGTTTTATATTGCGTATGGTTTAGTGTGAAATATACATACTCTAAAATAGTGCAGCGAGTGTTCACAGAGAAATATTTCATGCATTGACTGACATAACAAAAACACTCAGCAAATCAAGTGTAAGAGACAAGAAATATGACACAGCCACATATATATATACGTATGTTAATGCGAATGTTTATGGTGGAGAAATCTATTGTGTGCATCGCATGAGTTTTAGGCAAATGTATCCCATAGGAGAGAAGAAAATACATACAGCCACAGACACACACACACACGCACACACACTCACCCACACCCACACCCACACCGACTCACACACTACTATAACTCCTCATCTTCAAGCTACACCAGCATCTCAACTTACCTCTGGAGGAAGTGAGTTATCTGTATTTTGTTGATTAGTATATTGACCTATTTTCTATAGTTCAATATTTTTTACTAAATAAGTAATGTTTTTTACATACACACATATGAGATGGAAGAAAGTTCAGCTTCAGTATCCAGAACCTAGCAAAAAGACTAGTGGTCATGTCCAAGTTTCTGACAGCTTTATCAAAAAAACCTTATGATATTTTACGTGTATGCTGAGTAAAAAAAGAAAATAATAAAACGTAACGAGCGAAAATCTTTCTTGTACCCGTGGGTGAGGCAGGGAAAGAATGTTTTTTATCTCACGTGCGGGTGAGGAGGAGTATTCTACATTTGACTCGTCTAATTACTGCCAAAACTATTGGACTTATCGATTTCCCGCAAGAACCATGATAAAGAGCAGTAAATTCTACATATGTTCATTTGCAGAGTAGAAAGCCTTAGGGAGCATTTTCTGTTGGAGAAGTTGGAGGAACAGACTGTTTTGGTAAAGTCGAAAGCACTCAGAGGAATTAATCTCACTTTGTTGGCCAATTACTCGAAAACTATTGAACGTATCGATTTCCCTGTAAGGAACCGTGATAAAGAGCAGTAAATTCTACGTATGTACAAGACATAACAATATAATATCTATGATAAGAATTCGTTGTTACGGAGGCGGGAATACTGCATATGCTGTGAGCACATCACGAAAGTGACGTACGGACGTAAAGTTCCCAGTCGTTTTATGGCTATTTACTCGAAAACTATGAAGCTGTATCGAAACCAATTTTAGGTCATTAGAAAGCTCGTGAAATTACTGCATAATATTATGCAATAAAAACATAAGATGTGCAAGAAAAAGTTCAGTATTAGAGCTCCATGAATTTTTCAAAAATGGCTTTCAGTTTTTGCAGCTATTTTCTCGAAAAATTACAAATCGTATCCACAACCGGATTTGTCTCTTTAGAAAGCTGATGAAAATTCTCTAAATTTTCTAAAACATTTTCCTGTATGATGGAAAACATTCGAATGGTGATGTTGGAGGAAGTGAACGTGACGTAGCGAAAAGGTTTATTCACGGCTACCTAATGTTTTATTCAGCGTTATCACTGTTTTTGTGGTGCTTATCGGCTAGAACAAACATCGACGAATATAAGATGATATAGAGTTTCATGGCAGTATAATAATGACGTTTGGAGTGGCGAAAATAAAGGAGAGAATACGTGATTTACAATTTGCCGCGCGCGGGCGATCTTGCAAGAAAAAATCGTGCTCCAGGAAAAGTTACTGAAACTTAATGTAAACTTATCGTGTGCGAGAGAGTTGCGGTACATAATTATGGTACATCCAGAGTACGTAAAAGGACAAATTTATTAATCCTTTCAGTAAACTATCGCTAATTTGTTTTAAGGAATCTTTTTCTAGCTTTGTAAACAATATAATGGATATACAACACATTTAAATAACAGAGCAAATTTACAGTATACTGAGAACAATCACTGAGAGATATCTTAATACTATGTTTCAGAAAAAAAAAAACAATCACCCAGCAAACTAACAGGCCTACAGAAAAACCTCTAGTCAAGTGATTCATTCAAATTATAATCTTTGTTCAAAATTTTGTGAAGAAATACCAAGTTTGCCAGCCTTCTCCACTCCCAGTCTAAGTTTCGAGTGTACCAGATCGAAATGAGGAAAACATTGTAACATCACTTGCATTTGAAGCAGCTGGCAGTATGCAACCCATAACATATTTTCCGATTGTTTATCAATCGCGGAAACTAAAATGAAAACTTGCTAAATCCTCCTTTATATCTATGAAGGAACTGCATGTCAATCTGGTATATATATATATATATATATATATATATATATATATATATATATTGTTATGGAACAGAGAAAGATAATGTACACTTTAAGTGAGAATGCTATTATAATCACTACTGTCTCCGTAAAGTTCCAGGTTCAAACACAAAAGAGGATTAGGTAAAAATTACACAAGTTAAAGTTTCTACAATGCTCAAACTAACAACTAAACATTCAGGACCTCACATAAGGGATAATGTAATGGCAAAAAACAGGTAAATATATGGTTAACTGCAATAGCCTCTATTAACACGAAATTAGCAAGAGTAAAACTTATCTAAGTCAGCCTTGATAAAAATGAGAAAACCAGATAATACTCAGTGAATGCAAGATAATATAATTACAGATACAAAATATTATTACCACAGCTGACATTAAAATGAATTACAAAAGACTTTACTAGGCCTACGAATCAACACCTTATGCTATACAGTACAAGAACAAAGAATGTAATAACACTTATACTCAAATTACACAGCCGCTAGATGGTTGGAGACTTTCTGAGCACTCACAATAATAACAACTGTACAGGGGAGGACAGAGATGTAGAGCAAAATGAGGAGTAGATCTAAGTGGCAATTAATGCACAGAGGAACTGAGCATCATTATATAAGGGCCGGCATGAGCTTGATAAACAACTTGTAGAAGGAAAAGGACGCGCAAATGAAATGCCAAGAAGGGACAAAGAGTGGACACTCCTGCTCTGAACAACAGGAAAGAATGACTTACTCTACTATAAGGGAGGAGGGGAGTGAGTGGTAGAACACGCTTTCGTGATCAAACATGCAGCATACTGTACATTAGAATTACACAAAGGATGACGGTGAAATCATAGGCTATGTAACACCTCCCCACAAAGAAAAGAAATTTACAAAGGAAATTTCTTATTGACCTCTAAAACAATCTGTCTAAAGTCTAGATAAGCAATCTATGCAATAACATTTTCTTTCCCCTTGACATGCCTGTATAGTCTAATGTGAAATACTCCTGAAGAAGTAGACTCAATCTTGTCAATCTCTGATTTTTATCTTTTAAACTTACTAAGGAATTTCAGTGGGTTATGATCGGTGTAAATGACTATGGGGTCATAACCAGAACACAAATAAAATGAAAAATGCTGTAAACCCAAAATCAAGGCCAAAAGCTCATTCTCAATAGTTGAGTAGTTCTTTTGAGGTGGAGTGAACTTCTTACTGTAACAAGATACAGGGTGTTCAATACCCTGATCATCCTCTTGCAGCAAAACAGCTCCAGCTCCTGTACCACTTGCATCAACAGCCATCTTAAAAGGCTTAGCAAAATTTGGAGTAGCGAGCACTGGCTGACTTAATAGGATAGCTTTAAGTTTGCTGAAAGAGGATTCACAGTCATCGGTCCAGACAAATTTAACTCCCTTTTTCAGTAGGTCTGTAAGTGGTGATACAAGAATTGAAAAGTTAAGAACAAATCTCCTGTAATAACCTACCATTCCCAAAAATCTTTGTAGCTCTTTCCTACTTTTAGGTCTGGAAAGATCACTCATAACCTGAACCTTAGCTCCTGGTGGTGCAACATGTCCATCACCAATTACGTACCCAAGGTACTGAACTTTAGCTTGACCAGACTCACACTTTGATAAATTAGCTACAAGATTAGCCTGAACCAAATGCTCAAGAAATTTACTGACATGGCATAGGTGACCTTTCGAGTTGTCACTGAAGATTAATACATCATCAATATAAACAACACACCCTGCCAAACCCTCTGTTACAACATTCATGAGCTTCTGAAATGTGGATGGTGCATTCTTCATACCATATGGCATTACAGAACATGCAAAAGTCTTTCCTTGTGTTACAAAACATGAGATCTCCCTAGCACGTTCAGTCATAGGTACTTGTCAGTATCCCTTTAACAAGTCAAACTTACTTATGTACCTAGCCTTTCCGATCTTGTCTATGCAATCTTCCACACGAGGGAGAGGGTAAGTGTCTGTTTTGGTTATCTGATTTACACGTCTGTAGTCGATGCAAAGCCACTGTGACCCACCTGGCTTAGGGACTAGAGTGACAGGAGAACTCCACTCGCTCTGACAGGGCTCAATCATCTGGTGGTCCAACAGGTAGCCAAGCTCCTTCTGGATGAGAGGAACTTTCACTGGGTTCACATGGTAAGGAGGCAGCTTAATTGGCTTTGCGTCTCAACATCGACATCATGCATCAACACAGTGGTTCTTCCTGGAGTGGCACGGAACACTTGCGGGTACTCCTGCAGTAATGCCGAAAACTCCTGCCTTTCCTCGGGAGCTAGATGAGAAAGCTTAGTCTGGAGATCATTCATGATATCAGGATTCTTCCCCAAACTATCACTCAGGCTCATGCTGCGTGGGAGAACTTCACTTGCAGACTTGGGTGGAACAGCTACAGTGCAGACTGGGTTATTTTCGTCCGGCCTGTGATATAACTTTAGCATGTTGATGTGACAAAGTTGCTTGTTCTTTCTACGATCTGGTGTGGCGATGACATAGTTGACATCATTGAGTTTCTTCTCCACGAAATAAGGACCACTAAACTTGGCTTGAAGAGGTTGCCTATGCACTGCTAGCAAAATCAAAACCTGATCTCCTGGCTGAAAGTGGCGTAACCTGGACTTCTTATCATACCAAGTCTTCATCTTCTCCTGAGCAGCTCCTAAATTCTCTCTCGCCAGCTGTAAAGCAGTGGACAGCCGTTCTTTGAACTTCATCACATACTCCAGCAGGTTGACGTCATCTTCCTCCGACAGCCAGCATTCCTTGAGTAACTTAAGGGGTCCTCTTACTTCATGGCCAAACAGTAGTTCAAAAGGTGAAAAGCCCAGTGATTCATTTGGAGATTCTCTTGCGGCAAATACAATGAATGGAAGACCTTTATCCCCGTCTTTCTGATGTTCCAAACAGTATTTCTTTAGCATCGATTTGAGTGTTTGATGATATCTCTCCAACGCTCCTTGGGTCTGGGGATGGTAAGCTGAAGACGTGATCTGGGTGATGCCCAACCCTTTCAGAGATTGCTTGAAAACATTTGACATGAAATTACTTCCCCGGTCTGACTGTACCTCCTTGGGCAGACCAAACTTTGTGAAGAACCCTAGCATTTCCTTAACCACGTTCTTTACTGAGATATTTCTAAGTGGAATGGCTTCAGGATAACGAGTAGCCATATCAATCAGGGTCAACACATAAGAAAATCCTGAAGAAGTCTTAGGAAGAGGGCCCACAATATCCACCAACACACGGGTGAATGGCGCCTCAAAAGGAGGAATGGGAACTAGAGGTGCAACCTTTTCGGTCTGATTACACTTCCCCACAACTTAACAGGTGTGACAAGACTTACAATACCAGGAAACATCCCTGAAGATACCTGGCCAGTAGAAGTGTTTCAAAATGCGTGCCACAGTCTTCCCTCACTCCAAGGTGTCCTGCCAAACTGGAATCATGAGCCACTCTAATGATATCCTACCTACAAACACGAGGGATGACAACTTGATGTACAACCTCCCCATTCACAGTCGGCTGATGCTGCTGGGGTCTCCACTTCCTCATAAGTACTCCTGACTTTATATAATAACAAGTAGAAGCACCAGCTGACTCTTCCTCACTGCAAGCAGAGTTAGCTAGACCTTTCAACTCAGAGTCAGCAACCTGCAACTCAACCAACTCTTGACGATACAAATTATCAACACTATAGGGTACTGCCTCATCTGGTGAGTGGTCCAAATTAGTAAGAAAAGTGTCAGCTAGGATAACATCATCAACATCATTATCCTCTAAGTCACCAGTAACTTTAGACTTAGCCCTAGTGACAGCACATGCAGGGAACACATCAGGGACATCACAATCCTGGGTCGCAGCCACTGGTTCACTAGACAACTGAGGAGCTGGACACACTTGACTTCCACCATTATCATTTCCAAGTAAGAAAGTTACACCTGACATTGGGAGTGTCTCAACCAACCCAACCATAACGGAACCATTAACAAAACCAGACTCTAAATTCACTCTGCACAGAGGGAAAGAGAAGTAATTATTCCCTACACCTTGTAAGATTACAGTTTCATCAGAGGAATTAACATTAGAGCCTAGAACACTGGTCAGCATAAGGGATTGGCAAGCACCTGTATCACGATATATTTTAACTGATTTCCTGTCATTACTGTCCAGAGGACTGACAAAACCATCAGACAGGAAATTAGCAAATGAACTCTTGAGAGTGTCACCCACGTTACTGCTCAAAAGAGGAGCTCCATCACGAGAATTTAATTTATCCCTCAAAGCAGGTTCAGTTAACTCAGTTAAAGAATTCTGGGAACTCTCAAGGGTGGACACTAGACCAATTGACTGAATATTTAAAGACTCCTTTTTGTTCACATCACGCTGTCTCCTGAAACATTTCTCCGTAGTATGACCAAGCCTACTACAATAAGTACATTTACTTTTCTGAAATCTAGAGGTGAAGCTGGTATTTACTTCCTGAGAAACATCATCTTTATTCTCTTTCCTGTTACCTGTACTCTGAGTAGAGGCAACGTACTTACTCTCAGCTTTCCTTTTTTCTCTAGAATATCTCTTGTGAGTGAGAACATATTCATCAGCTAAAACTGCAGCATCAGTCAAATTATCTATTCTTTTCTCATCAAGATATAGGCTTACATCATTATTAATACACCTTTTGAAGTCCTCCAGCAAAATCATCTGCTTAAATTTGTCAAAATCAGAATCCACATTCTTAGAATTTAACCACTGCTCTAACAGATCTTCTTTGATTTTTGCATACTCAACATGGGATTGCTTACCTTGCTTATAAGTTGTCCTAAATTTTACTCTATAGGCTTCAGGAACAAGCTCATAGGCCTTAAGAATCAAGCTCTTAACTACATCATAATTATCAGATTGATCCTGAGGCAAAGATGCATAAGTTACTTGAGCTTTACCGGTGAGAACAGTTTGAAGGAGTACTGGCCAATACTCTTTGGGCCAATTAAAACCTGTAGCTACCCTCTCAAACAACTGAAAATACTTTGTTAAATCAGATTCATTAAAAGGAAGGACAAGTTTAACATTTTTAGCCACATCAAAATCATCAGAGCTAGATGATCCAGTTCCACCTTGTTTCATGCGATACTCATGGTCTGCCTGAATCCTAGCAAGTTCAATTTGTGCCTGAGCCTGTATCTGTGCCTCCTGAATACGAGCATTTGCCTGAAATTCAGCCTCCTTAGCACGAGCCTTCTGCAGGGCTAGCTGTAACTTAGCTAATTCAATCTGCGTTTGCCCATTTGGAGGAGTTACATTAAACAAGCTTTCATTAATCATGTCAACAATTTGATCTTTAGAATGTTGAGAGCGAACAGCAATTCCCAATTGTTGAGCAACAAGCTTAAGTTCATTCTTTGTTCTGTTTTCTACATCACACATTGTTTGCACATTTGACAAAAAATCTTTGGCTTCATCAAGCGTAGTAATAGTAGACATCATGAATAAATCACAGTCACAAAATATCAAGCAATATCCTTATGATAATATCCTGAATATCCTGATACGAGGTCGCCAAATTTATGTTACGGAACAGAGAAAGATAATGTACACTTTAAGTGAGAATACTAAAAATCACTACTGTCCCGTAAAGTTCCAGGTTCAAAACAAAAGAGTTAGGTAAAATTACAAGTTAAAGTTTAATGCTCAAACTAACAACTAAACATTCAGGAATCATAAGGATAATGTAATGGCAAAAAACAGGTTAAATATATGGTTAACTGGAATAGCCTCTATTAACACGAAATTAGCAAGAGTAAATTTATCTAAGTCAGCCCTGATAAAATGAGAAAACCAGATAATACTCAGTGAATGCAAGATATATTATTACAGATACAAAATATTATTACCACTGGCTGACAGTATGAATTACAAAAACTTTACTAGGCCTACGAATCAACACCTTATGCTATACAGTACAAGAACAAAATGTAATAACACTTATACTCAAATTACATGGTTGGAGACTTCCTGAGCACTCACAATAATAACAACTGTACAGGGGAGGACAGAGATGTGAGCAAAATGAGGAGTAGATCTAAGTGGCAATTAATGCAGAGACTGAGCTCATTATATAGGGACCAGCAGAGCTTGATACAACTTGTAAGAAGGACGCGCAAATGAAGCCAGAGGGGACAAAGAGTTGACACTCCTGCTCTGAACAACAGAAAGAACGACTTACTCTACTATAAGGGAGGAGGGGGGGAGTGAGGTAGAACACGCTCGTGATCAAACATGCAGCATACTGTACATTAGAATTACACAAAGGATGATGAAATCATAGGCTATGTAACAATATATATATATATATATATATATATATATATATATATATATATATATGCTAGTTGGTCCTGACATTTAAGATGTGAGAACAAAACTTCATAGACCTTCCTTATCTCCTTCTTACATCCTCACAAACCCGATGTTGACAATGAATTCGACCTGTATTTATGTAATTGACTGTGAGAGATAATGATGTAAACAACACGTGTGGTGGTGATGGTGGTCGTGGGACCTTGGCTTTATAAGAAGTGATCCAGCTGAGGGTAATAGAACAGGAAGGCCATCAGGAAATAATAAGTCAGTGGACTGGTAGGTGTTGTGATTATGTGGAAACTAGGATGGAGGGAACGTTCTTAAATCATTATCCAACTAGAAAGCACGCAGAAAGCGCATACCTCCGCCAATGCCAATGTCATTAAAAAGGATCCGGATCCGCATCCGGATCCGTGAAGATATTGTGTGGAATACATTACATCAGGATCCGCCCCTAAATTTAATAAATTGTTCCTTTATCCATGGCCCACTCTTCCACAAAATTTCATTGAAATTCACTGAGAACTTTTGGGGATATTGTGCGGGATACAAAGGATCCGGATTCGCCCCCAAATTTAATCAATTCTTCCATGGTCCATGGTCCAGCCCTTCACAAAATTTCATTGAAATTCATTGAAAACTTTCACAGATATCGTGTGGACAGACAAACAAACACAGGTGAATACATAACCTCCAACTTCGTTGGGGGAGGTAAAAAATACTTGAAACCGCTAGCTGGATTCTTCATGGCAGTTTTTGATGAAATACACACACACACACACACACACACACACACACACAATAAGCATTGCACTTTATATCAGAGCTACTGCATATTCGCCATAAAACGGGTACATATTATTAGCTTCCCTTGAATTTACTAGTTAAGAAGAGTAAGGCTCGTACTGTATTCTCACTGGTTAAGGAAGCTCCCTAACACCTCTTGCTTAACGACATATATTTGTATATGGCTGGTTCATGTCGTTTTGTATATTATTTTGATAGAGTATGGTGATATTCGAATGATTTAAGTAACTCAGAAGAGGACGGCAGGATGTAATAAACAAAATAAATAGCTTCGGAAAAGGCGTTAGGGAGCTTCCTGAACCATCGAGAAGACCGACCTAAGTAACAAGCCTGATAAGGAACAACACTTGAATTTCCTGCGGATCTGCGTATTCATGGCAGCATTTTATGCAACCGAGGTTTTTTTACATCCCTTGACTTATAAATCCTGAAAACAAAATTTGAAATATTCCTTAAACAGAACAACAAATGACCGTTGCTCGTATTTGGAGGGCATTGTGTTTATTAGCAATGAAAGCGCTTTAAATTTTTAAATGCTTGGTTTCAGTCAGTCGAGTAATTTGTCCTGCGTAAATATGAAATATCAAATTCGAGCGTGGTATTCAGAGAACCTTTTAAAAATCTGCTGCCGATATTAATTTTTATTATTATACCTCTTTAGGGGCCACCGTCTTAAGTGGAGACGGTATCAGGCATTTTTAAACAAAACTGGGGGGGGGGGGGGCTGGACCCAAACATCAGGATCTATGAGCTTTAGGACTATAAGCCGGTAGGTGGAGGGCGTACGTTAAATTCCCCTCTAGCATAATTCCACACGCCACAACCCTGGACATGAGTGACAGATTTGGGGGCTACAATGGCTGCTGTATAATAAAGTTAATAATAATAACAAAAATATTAACGAACCACAAAATAAAAATAAAAACATCGAACAGCGAACATTACATTAAGCTGCAAATATTCATGTAGGAGGGATGACTGTAATTAAAACCAAAATTTTTGGTGATAGGAAAGCAATTTAATCTTTCGTCACCATGAATGAACTTCGGCATTGGGAGTCTGGCGTTAAATTGATGGAATATAAGAACACAAGAAGAGAGGATAATTGCAGTAAGTCAGTTGGCCCATGCTTGGCAGCTTCTACAAGAGTGTGACTACTAGATGAAGACAAGGATAACAAAAGAAGAAGGCTCTCTCCCACCCACCAAACCCTCAAGGGGAAATCGACAGGAAATGAGAAAGAAAACCTCGCAGTACAGAAAAACTGACGCGGAAATTTTATAGGAAAGGACACACAGATAAACAGACATTCAAACAGAAAAAAAAAGAAAAGAAAAGAAACAGACTGATACAAAAAGAAACGGCCAAGATGTACAGTATGTACTAACTTATGAAGTGGGACGATGGTAACAAACACTGCAATTAACGGTGAGACACATAAACAAATGAACAAATAGAGACAAACACAAATAAACAGATAAACAGATGGGCAGACCTTGAGATGGCCATATGAACATTAAACTAGGAACGAATAATACAACTAATGACTGCCCGACCATGCTTATTGTGAGTCACCGTTGGGTGGGGTTATGGGTGATGGGGTGAGTGGAGGTGGGTGGGAGTGGGTGGGAGAGGATGCGCTGAAACAGGGAGGAGGGAGTGAACGTGAGTAGGGGGAATGGAAGTGGAAAGAAAAAGTTGAGGTAATAAAGTAAGCTGGGGAGAGATGCAGTGGAGGCGGAGAGGGTGGACGTAGGAGTGGGTGGAGGGAGGGGAAGGAAATAAGGGAAGTTAATTGTTTGTGTGTGTGTGTGTGTGTGTGTGTGTGTGTGTGTGTGTGTGTGTGTGTGTGTGTGTGTGTGTGTGTGAGAGAGAGAGAGAGAGAGAGAGAGAGAGAGAGAGAGAGAGAGAGAGAGAGAGACAGAGAGAGAGAGAGAGAGAGAGAGGATGGGATCTAGTATTAATTTCCTTAGGGCATCGTTCATTCATTTCTAGTTCTTCCTTAAATGTTTTAAGCTCTTTAAGTAGGCCTACAGCTGTAAGTTAAGTGTATGAAGAAAATATGGATAGCTGCAATGTCAAAAAATTATATAAGTATACACGACAAAGCAAAAGATACTGGATAAAGAAATATTCCGCAGTTACTGGAAATGGGAGCAAGAGAAGGCAGCGAAGACCCCTACAATTCTGGTAAAGTCCATAAGGTTAAGGGTAAAATGGGTGCAACTAAGAAAAAAAAAAAAAAAAGGCTAGGATGAATATCGAAATCTATCTTAGCTGTTACGTAAAAAGTGATTTTAAGATGAGTTCATTTGATCAGTATTACTCTAAAATAATTTCTTAAGGAGTTTCTTTAGCAGTTCAATACTTAAATTGTTAAAAACTCACGATCGGCGACTGACAAGTGATATGCTATTGCACACAAGACAAAGTAAAATTCAAGATGGCTGGGTTACATGGTTTTTTATCCCTTGTAACACGTAACCTACGTAAACATTTAACGATTTTAAATAAAAAACATTTGAAAACTCTTGCGTGATTTTTGTGAATTCTTGTTGTTATCCCTTCATATTTTAGAGCAATAAATTCAGACACCATAAGATTCCTCGCCAGGTAGTGATGGAAAGTAGGCTACTTGGTAAGAGTCTTTTCAGTGTGGGATATCTTTGAGTTTGTTCCGACCTTCTTCCCGAGTTACAAGGCGTACGACTTTAGCTAGTTGTTCACTGGTATTATATAGTGGGATATCTTGATTAATAAATACTGTTTTGGATCTTAACAATACGTACTGATACTCGTATAGTTCTTCATTTCATTAACATTAAAACTTCGAATTATGCAGCTATACTAATGGTGATGATGATGATGATGATGACAGTCGTATGTGCACTTTGCCGTTACACCGGCGCATCAATTCCCATCTATCATCTTGCCCTCTCTCCTGACACTCAAAACTTGTGAATCGAATATTTATTAGGAATATTCTGCCATTCCTCCGAAGCACATCAGTTGACTCACACTCCTTTCATGCTCACATACAACTTCTCCCCACTCATTTGTCCGGGCACACCCATTCCTCTCAGCACTCACACGTAACAGCTAACCCACCAATCCACCCTTCAATCACACACTCATTCACCAGCCTCCCTCTACCCTGCCATCCACATTCATCCTTTTAAACTTTCATTAACACCCAACTTTCCATAAACAACCATCTACCTTCACACTCCCTCACCTGACTCCATATAACCTCCAATCCACATCCATCCTACCCGTCCATCAACACCAATCGACCCTTCCATACACAACCATCCATTCTCACACTCACGCATCTCCATGTAGCTTGCCATCCACACCCATCATTCCACCTATTCATCAGCATCCACCCACTCACTCAAAGCCGTCTCGCATTGCTTCCAATATTCCTACACTTGATCATTTTCTCGCTCACAGCTTAATATTTCATCTCACGTCCACCCACTAGTCTATTCTTCTGTCACTTTAAACACACATTTACCAGTCCTCATTCACTCACCCATACAAGCTCACTCATCCACCTCTCTACACATATCCACCCATATATTTCCTTTCTTCCATACTTCCATTCCAGTCCAACTATTCCCATCCCCGCTTTCCACCCAGCCTCTCACCCACTCGGCTCTCCAGATACTTCTCCCACCCGTCGACACCCACTCACACACACTCTCTCATCCATCCTACTGACTACGACTCCACATCTTTCTCGCATACTGTCACACAAACCCACACCCACACCCACACCCTAGAGTCCACACCCTTCCCCTATATTCTTTTAAACATTCACACACCCTTTCACACACTCGCCCATCCTCCCTCACCCAACCACTCCTACCAACACATCACATCACAGCCAAGGATAACAGCCCAAAGGCAAGGCAATATATTCAATCAATCATTTCCTGTGGCACCCTCGGGGATGCATAGGGCCTTGATGAAATCACACCACCACATCCTATCTTGTGCTAACTCCTCAAGATCTCCCCAACACTCATCTCCAGCTTCCCGTCTCATTGTCCTCACCCACGTCTCTTTTGGCCTTCCTCTACCTCTCCTACCAAGTGCCACCCACCCTAGTGTACCTCGTACTATTCCCTGTCTCCTATACACATGTCCTAGCCACTTCCATCGTGAGAATCTAACATATTCATCGATCGGCTGCACTCCCGTTATTTCTCTAATTCTACTATTTGGTATCCTTTCCCACCACTTAACTCCTAATATTCTTCTAAGTGCTTTATTTTCAAACACCAAGAATTTATTTTCCATAGTCACTGTGCTGTACCAAGACTCGTGTCCATAAATTAAGATACTCCTAACCATTACCTTATAAAGTTTGATTTTTGTATGCACAGAGAAATTGTTATTATTCCAAATATTTTTAAGCATTCCCATTGCCTGATTAGCCTTCTTTAACCTTTCCTCGAATTCAAAGTTCAAAGAACCATCCTTGGCTAAATAAGTACCTAAATATTTAAACCTATCAACTTGCTTTACAACCATACCCTCCAATTACACATTCCTGCGCATTTTCCATATTCATATTGATTATTTCAGTTTTTCCACAATTAATAACCAAACCCACCTTGCGACCTTCACTCACCAAACAGTCCAACACTCTCTGCATCTCTTCTGGCCCATCACAAATCAAAACTATATCATCTGCATAATCTAAATCCAAAAGTTTCCTGTTCTCTCCCCAAAGTATACCTGCACCGGTTTCTGTTCCAACGCGTTTCATAATGTAATCAATGACCAATATAAATAGTAAAGGCGATAGAACACCACCTTGAATTACTCCGGACTTGACTTCAAACGAATCACTCAGACAACCATCAACCATCACTTTACAAAATGTGTCCTCATGCATGTTCATAATGACCCTCACAAACTCCTCTGGTATTCCATAATGTCTCATGATCTTCCCCATAGTCTCTCTCGAAACACTATCAAAAGCCTTTTCAAAATCAACAAAACAAAGACTTAACGGTACTCTCATTTCATTAACTTGCTGCATCAAATGCCTAACTATAAAGATCTGATCATTGCAACCACGTCCCTTTCTAAAACCAGCCTGTTCATCCCTCAGAATACCCTCAACCACCGGCTCCAACCTATTTAACAACACTCTACTTAAAACTTTCAAAGCTATCGGTGACAAAGAGATTCCCCTCCAATTACCACATTCTCTCAGGTCTCCCTTCTTCGGAACTTTAACAATTACACCATTCTTCCAAACTGACGGTAGTAACCCCGTCACCCATATCTTATTGAATAGCTTGGTCAAGATCATTATTAATCTATCCCCCTCCACTTTAAACATTTCCGGAAATAAACCATCCTCCCCTGGTGCCTTATTATTCTTTAACTGTTTTACTGCTTTCTCCACTTCTGCAAGCCTCAACTCTCCTGTTTCTATATTTAAATCTTCCTGAGCAGACGGTATATCCTCTTCTGGTGGTATTGGTCTATTAAGAACTGTCTCAAAATGCTCTTTCCATCTGTTTTTAATATCTCCATCTTTGGTCAATAAATTTCCTTCCCTGTCTCTAACTGGTATTTCCTTGCGTTTACCTGCATTACCACTCAGTTCTCTAATCGATTCATATGCTATTCTTTGACTCTGTCCATCATTTTTGTTTATTAAGATTTCAGTCTCTGCAACCTTTTCATCCACACATCTTCTTTTATCTCTCCTAGCTAACCTTCTTACTTCTGAATTCAAACTCCAGTACGCAGCTCTTGCTAATTCAATCTCTCGTTCATCAACGCATTGCATCTCACTCCTCAATTTAGCCTCACCTCTCTTTTTTATCATATCCCACGTTTCCTCCGATATCCATTTCTTTCTCCTGAATCTATGTCTCCTTTCAATCGTACATTCAGCAGTCTCATGCAAAACTTTGTTCACATCCTCCCACATCTCATCTACACTTCTCTCCCCCTCTTCCAACGTTTCCAACGTTCATATATTAATATGAGGTAATTATCTAATAAGTTTTTCTCATCACGCACGATGCAGTTACATGAATCTCCGAACAATGTGTAATTAAATTTATTAAGAGTGAGATAAGGACACACACACACACACACACACACACACACACACACACACACACACACACACACACACACACACCGTCACTGCCTTATATAATAACCCTCCACCGTGCGTCCATAAAGGTTAGTGAATTACAGGCTGCTGCGGCGGATAACTAGCCTCTACCTTAGGGGTATACCACAGCTTGCCTTACATGCTCTCTCTCTCTCTCTCTCTCTCTCTCTCTCTGTAATGCTTCCCAATGTTTATCATGGCAGTTTTACAACACTCTTCGTTACAGTTTTGCACATTTTCTCCCTACAATATAATGTGCTATTCTACGCAGGAATAATCGATTATTCTCTCCAGAGTAAAATTCCCTCACTCTTTCTCCTCTCTGCAATGCTGCCTCACTGGCTTTCCCTAATACTGGTGTTATTAAGAAGTCACTGCATGATAGTACTGTGATCCCTACCCTGACGTATGGAAGCGAGGCGTGGACCTTGCTAGAGGGGAACAAGTCAAGAGCGAGAGCAGTGGAAATGAGTTACCTAAGAGGAGCATGTGGAGTGACAGGGAGGGACAGGTTGACGAATGAAGAAGTGAAAGAACGTTGTGGGGTGGATGTGGATGTAACTGAGAAAATTAGGAAAAATACACTGAGGCGGTTTGGACATATGGAGAGAATGGAGAATGAAAGACTGACTAAGAGGGTGTATGTAGGTGAAGTGGAAGGAGGGAGAGAGAGGGGAAGACCGAGGATGAGGTGGAGGGATGGAGTTGAGAGATATATGAGGAAGAGGGGAGTAAGTTGGGAGGAGGGCAGTCCAATGGTGGGTGACAGAGCGACTTGGAGGCGTTTTGTCCGCAGCCACCCTTTGCTGGATTAGGACGTCGGGCTACAAATAGATAGAATAGTTCCCTATTGTAATTGCAATCTGTATTTTGTGGAATAAGTAAGGGTTATGGGAAGATACGGTAGTCCTTCCCTTTTTCCATCCTGTTGCACAACAACGACAATATGGCAGCAACAACAGCAGCAGCAGCAGCAATAATAACAACAACAGCAACAGCGGCAGCAGCAGCAATAATAACAACAACAGCAACAGCGGCAGCTGAAGCAGCAGCAGCAGCAGCAGCAGCAGCATTAGCAGCAGCACCACCACCACCACCACCACCACCACCACCACCACCACCACACCACTACCACCAACAACAACAACAACAGAAGCACGACCACCACCTCCACACCGCCACCACCACCACCAACAACAACAACGCCACCACTACCACCACCTCCACCATCACCACCACCAACAGCAGCAGCAACAGGAACAACCTCAGCAGCAGCAATAACAAGAAAAACAACAATAGCAAAACGATCACCACCACCAACACCAACACCACCACCATTACCACCACCACCACCACCACCACCACTTCCTTCACAACCACCACCACCAACAACAACAGCGTCACCACCACCACCACCACCAGAATCAGCAGCAGAATCATCATCTGCAGCAGCAGCAGCACTACCACCGACGCCAACGACATCAACAAATTTCGTAAATAACCCATTCCTTTCCTCCATCCTTCTTTCCTTCCATCCTCTTCTGTCTTTATTTCCTTCATTCTTTCCTCGTCTTTTTGCCTACTGGTGGCTTTACATTCCCTCTTCTGTCTTCCTTTCCATCATTCATTCCTCTTTCTTCTGCCTGTGGGTGGCTCTACACTGAGTGACAAATCAAATGGTTTCCTGTACACCAGAACACCATTTACTACGGTGGGTGGTAACCATATAACCAAATTTTGGCTCCTGGTGGTTTAGTGGGTAATTATGGCACTCCAATCGGATTGAGCCGGTGAAGGTATACTGTATATCCTAGGGGTGGTTGGGGTTTATTGCTCCCGTATTGCCACTCAGGGATGAGTGAGGCTCGTCACTCTCATCTTAAATAACAGGACCAATTTGCCTAGTCCCAGGCTCCTACGCTCCTCATGGGGCAATGTAGGACTGGATGATGGATGGATGGATGAATACTTGCTTACTTAAAAGACTAAAAAAGAGTGTAAGACTCTGCACTATCCTTGTCCATCCTGCAGAAACAAATGACACAACACGGCACCAATCGTGTCTTCGTGAATGCGTAGCCAGGAAAGCACAAAACCTGAGCACTTTTTACTGAATGGTGGAGAGATGGCTTGCAGTCCTAATGGATCCATTTTCGATTTTTTTTTTTTTTTTTTATGCGAGGAAGAAGGAACCAAAAGCCAGAAGCCCGCAATATGTTCCTTCCAAGATAAGAAATAAATAAATATATAACAGAGCCAAATTCAAGATCCGTTCGTTTTGAGATGCCTGGACCCACTGCTTTTAAAGACCGGAGGTCAAGGGCAGTAGGACATACAGACAGAGGAAGACATTTCCAGAGCTGACCTGTTGCATACATGTGTCGGGACAGCCAAACACTGGATAAAGTCACTGATCCCGACCTTGCTGAAGCCGGCACGTGCGGGGCAAGAGCTTATAAAACAGATTAACATGGGAGGCGGTATTCTCCTCGACCCCTTAGCCTACCTGGTACTCCCATTAATCTTGACTTAGGAAAAGTCGGCAGCAGAGGAGATGGAAGTGGAGGAGAAGAATGAAGAGGAGGAAAAAACTGCTATACATCGAGAGTGTCTCAAATTCCTGAAAGTGGCACATAAAGCCGTTAAAAGTAGATATCATGAGAAGATCAGAACAAAAACCACAAGAAGTATGACCAGCTGCAGTGAAGACGTGGAGTGAACATGTAGGAGCTATGAGACAGTGTACTGCTTAAGTGGATAAGTAACCATAATAAGAGGTCACGAGAAGGTAACCTTAAAAGCGACTGAATTAATTTTAATGTAAGTGATTCAGGTGGAGCTAGACAGTTCGAGTGAGGGGCAAGACAGTGTTCCAGGAAGTAGATTGAAGCAGACGCATAAGGGTGAACAGCTGAGTACATTTTTTGGTAGCTTTCAGACAGGAGAGATTTGGGTGTCTCGGGAAGCAACAGTTCTGTGAGAGGAGCAGACAGTCACAACCATTGACAGTTTAAGGAATCTGGTGGGTGGAAGTAGCTAAGATGGGGAGATTGTGAGTGTACAAGGCACGGGAATTTCACATACCTAAGAGTAAATTACAAACGCCAGTTAACTTCCGCTCGATATCCAGCAATAATGCTTGTCCCTGGTAGTGGGAATAATTATACTGGTTATTCTTGTAGTGAGTAAGAACTCAAGTAAACATACGATACTCAAAAGTGAGTCATTATGATACATTTAGGGTTTGTAATTATATGTAACTGAGTTAAATCTCCATGCACTGAGTGACTTGTTCACATTTGTGTTGCTAAAGAAATGTACCTGTCTCGTACTAAGTTAGTAACAGTAAAGCAGAAAAAATATTTGTGTTTTGGAACCTCAGTGCGTGGAACATTTTTTATCGTAGTCCGGGAGGGAACTGGGAGAGAAAGGGATACACAGTGTCACATTGTTCTAGCTTTAATGTTACAGATTCTCTCTGGACTTGTCTCCGCACTCCTTAATGCTGTCGCTCTCAAACTACCTATCTAAGTAAATAATCATATATCGTGTTCATTAAGGATGAGTATGAAACTTGTAAATGATTACTGAGGGAGTGCTGGGCACGACACATGTAAGGACTGGGAGTAACGGTTAACCCTTGCATTAGAGAGTTGACAAGAAAAAGGATGAAAGTTTGTTGCAGGGAACAGTTTCATGATTTAAATAATTAAAGCAGACTTTCCTGATCAGCCGTAAGGCCCACCGATGTCAACAAAACATCCTCGCTAATACTAAAACACAGTACTGTATTGGACAGCTCTAGCATGTATATAATATGGACGGTGGGTGTTAGCGCCGAAGTGGTGGCAATGTATAGTACGGAGAGCGGCTGGTACTCAGGAACGAAAAAAAAAAAAAAAAAAAAAAAAGGTACCCATCAAATCACTCTATTCAAATCTTCGTAAGTTGGGGATTCACCCACCAAGCCAACTGGTATACATAAAACTGTGCTTCAAAATCGTGCTTTATAACTAGAAACTAAAATAGGAGAATAACAAGTAAGTGTATTTAGTTAGAACACACCTCCACCATCACCTATACCAAACAACTCTGATAAACACCAAAATTTAGCCACCTCTTCCTTGGCCATTGACCCACAGATTCACAAAATTTCGTTGCAATATATATCGGTAACTTTTCAGATATCTTGTGGACAAACAAACAGGCAAAATGGGTGAATACATACCCTCCTTCAACTTCGCTGGCGAAAGTAATTACGATGGTAGCGAATGGGGAGGGATGATAAAGAATAAAAGACAGGTGTTAACGGAAGGTTGTTGTGATGGAGTATGATATGATTGAGTCAGGAGAAAAAGACGGAAGGGAAATGTGCTCATCTGTAATCATTCTGCCAATATCACTGGAAATGGGAACGTAGTGCTTAAGATATGACGAAAAATAAAAATCGTATCTTACCCTGAATCAAAAAAGTATATCTAAGGTCATAGTTTCGTTAATGTAGAAATATAGCACACACACACACACACACACACACACACACACACACACACACACACACACACACACACACACACACACCTCCTTGGACCCTACGACAAACACAGCAGCAATCAATAACCACCACACACGTCATCAACAGAGCTAAGCAGGTTTGGCTTGGAGGGTCGTGCTCGAGGTGTTCATAAAATACATCACCCATCACACTAGAAACAACTTCATAAAATACTGATGATAAGCTTAAGGTGACTTACGATAACGTTATAGTCAAGAGGGGAAAAAGTTACTGTTTTGTCTACTGTATTAATAAAGGCATTATTAAATGTACTGAGATGGGCAGTCTGAACTCAGTATCATAACAAGTCGGTTCACGTCCTGACTAAAATAAAAAGAACGAATATTTAGAAGTAGAGGGGACAAAAAAATCTGTAAGAAATTTTCGCAGAGAAGACCCACCACTATTTATCAGATAACATAATAAATGTGTGGAAATACAAAAATTCAGGTTGGTGAGGAAAGCTTATGAAAGCCTTTATGGGTGAAGGCCTTATAATCGTCAATGGATTAAGATTACTATAGATACTTATTACAAATAGGGAATCAAGTACTCAGTACCAAAAAGTTTACAAGAGGCTATTGTCTTTTTTTTTTTTTAAATCATTAAATGAATAAGCATAGCTGCAAGAACACTAAATCATACATACATACGGGCTCGAGCCCGCTTCGTCTCAGACTAACCCTCGAGCAATGGCCACATAAATAAATATTGTCACAGGAGGGGGCAACTTTCTGAGGGCAAGACAGGAAGGGGTACTGACACTGCACCAATTAGTGTGAGGAAGGGATTACCGAGTCTGCCTAGGGGTTGACAGACAGTCATCATCTCCCATGCTGGTTCAAGATCTTTTCATCTCCTCTCACCCTCGCTCTCTTGTATGTTGATTCCTGGCCTTTATCACGAACACCACACACACACACACACACACACACACACACACACACACACACACATACAGAAGTCATACACTCTGGCACGTCTCGAGGTATCTGATCGTCGTGTGTCACATAAGACGAGCTTGGTCACCGTAATTTTTACTCAAAACCCCCAAAGAAAACAGATACTACACTAAATAAAGACGGTATGCCATTAATTTCTCCTTGTGTCGAGTAGGAGCTGTTGCTTGCTTTGCCTTGTGCTCCTTTATGTCCCTTTTTCGTTCACACTACTATTTTACTCCCTCCTTCCTCTTTTTTATCTCCGTGGATCCCTCTTCCAGGTCCCATCTTCCAGCTCTCGTATTCCAGGCCCCTTCTTCCAGTTCTTGTATTCCGGATCCTGTCTTCCAGCTCTTGTATTCCTGGCCCTGCCTCCATTTCTCGTGTTCCAGGACCCGACTTCCAGCTCTCATGTTCCAGGCCACTACCATGTTATGAACTTCCCGGATTGCAGTTTTTCCATACATTACCTTGGATCTTTGTTTACATATGTGATCGGTGCAACGGTTATCTCGGCTTGGTATTGCCTTTGAGAGTATTCGGTTTGGAGCCATTACGAAGATGGACAAAGGGTATTCCCTGAATATCATTCATTATAATATTCTCTTTTCCCTGTTCCATATACGGATCCGGGTCTCTTGTTAGCCACAGATAAATTATCCAGAATCTGTCTCTTGATAGCGGAAGGAGAGTGAGGGATACTGAAAAAAACAAAAAGTCAAAATGCTGGAGAAAATAACCACCTCACTATGTTATTTTTTCTTCATTTTGTTCGTGCTACCTCTTGCCGATGTTATTCACTTTAAGACAGATCCGGTGTAGTGATGCAGTCCATGATGACTATGTTGCAGTTTGAAAATACTTAAGCCGAATGAAATCATTATGAAAAACAACGAATAAAATAGAAAATACACAAGTGCTCGTGGGCCCTTCGGGTCCCTCGCACTTGCTCCTGCGGAGGGCTCTCGCGCTACTGGTTTGTTTTACAGTAGTTTTTTTTTTTTTTTTTTTTTTTTTTTTTTTTTTACGTGTCCGACTCTGGGCAAAGGCTCCAGGGCCTATTTCTCTGGGGCAGTGACCTATCCCAAGGCCCAGTAGTCCTCCTACACCTCCACATGTCACCAGTTCGGCGCTAACACCCACCATCTATATTGAATACATGTTAGGGTTGTCTCATACAGGATTGGTGTATTGGTATTAGCGGGGGTATTTTACGACATGTCGGCGGGTCATCTGGTAGATCAGGAAAGTCTGCTTTTTAGGAAATTCAAATCCTTAAACTGTTCCCTGCTCCAGCCGGGATTCGATCCTGGGTCCATTAGGACCACAAGCCGCCTCTCTACCAATTCGGCCACCTATGGGCAAAAAATTCTATGGAGATCCTATGCCGGTCGCATGGAGCTGCGTTTTTTGGTCAAAATGTGATCACTCATTAAATACAGTAAAAGGTTTTCAATCATGATGAGACCAAGTTTTTTCATATCAGCGAATTTTTTGCGGTTTTTGTGCCATTTTTGGTGCGATCTGAATGTGTAGTTTCGGCATGCCCAAAACACACACCCACACACACACACACACCCACACACGACTAGTACTATAGTATATTAAATCTGACTGAAAGGGTCAATACTTATGAAAACACGCTAGTTTCAAATATCCTTAAAATGTAATGCAAAAATCCACCCAATAATAGACCAAAACGACTGGCAAGAAAAGACAAAGGACACAAAGCATGTGGAGCCGAAACAGAATACCTGACTTCTTTTCTTTTTGCCACTCCGCTGTGAAGATCAGAATAACAGTATCAGACTAATTTGCTTACACTCACCTTCCAATGAAATGCAACACATGAAGGCCTGAAGAAAATACAATTGCAAAAACAGAGGGTATTTTACACCAATTCTGGAAAAAACATTATTCAAAAGTAAAAAAAGAAAGGGAATAGTGTCAACTGCAGGTCATCACCAAGAGAAAGAAGCAGTAATATAAAAGGATTGAAGAAGAAGATAGTAACAGAGAACAAACTATTACAAATGAAAGCAAAATGGAATGGAGGAGGAAGTGATTACAAATGATTATAAATGAATGACAACGGCAGGAGGAATATTAGTTCCAAGCTATTCGTTACAGAGCAGGATTAATACAGCAACAGGTCTGTTAGATCAAGAACAAGGTGTTATGCAAAAGGTTTTTCCTCATTCAGAAATCTCTCAAAGGGAAGCCACAAAAATTAGAATTACAAGGCTATAATGAATAACCATACAGGAAATCACTTATCTTCATTTCCCATCCGCCTCTCCATCTTTCCGACCAACTTCTCTCCTACTCCCCCACACCATTCCCGTTTTTCTGTCCTTCGCGTGCCTGTGACTCGTCCATCACATCACTGGTGCCCCCCTCACCCCGAACACACACACACACACACAAAACACCCCACTCAGCACACACACACACACCTCAATACACACACACACACACACACACACACACACACACACACACACACACACACACACACACACACACACACACACACAACACCCCACTCAGCACACACACACACACACACACACACACACACACACACATACACATCACCCCACTCAGGACACACACACACACACACACACACACACACACACACACACACACACACACACACACACACACACACACACACACACACACACACACACACACACACACACACACACACACACACACACACACACACACACACACATCAATAAACACACAAACATCAAAACACACACACGCACACACACACACACACACACACACACACACACACACACACACACACACACACATACTCAAGTTAGGGGTGATGGAGAGTGGGTGTGTTGGTTATGACGCGCACTGAAGTGTGGGGGAGAGGGGGGGGGGGACTGATGCACGAGGGCAGGGGCATGTTACAGCACTGTCACACTTCAGAGAGAGAGAGAAGCAACATCAAGAATCTAATCACTGGCTCATCACTTCTGCCCCACATCCGGCTTTATTTTTTTATTTTTTGACACTGGACAACTGTGGCTGCAGTGAGGGTAAAAACACCATCCCGCCCTCAGCGTCAGTCACAACTCCAGGGCAAGAGTAGTCAGGACAGGACACGAACTTCATCCCCTTCTCTCGACTGGACATGCAGACGGTCACGTTTTGAAGGTGGGTGAGGGCGATCTCACGACTCTCACAGGAACCCTCCCCCCCACCCACACACCACATACACATACGCACACAACACAACACAGCACTATGCACACACACACACACACACACACACACACACACGCAAAACATTCATCTGGCAGTGATTAACCCATACCTCCTTCAGCGTGGGAACGAACAAGGAAAGGATGGGGAGGGGTCATTTGAGATAGTAGGAGAATAAAACAAGGTTGTGATGGACTGAGTAGGATTGGATGAGGGCAGGGCAGGGCAGGGCAGGGCAGGGCAAGGGAAAGGCCGGCGAGGCAAGTAGAGTGGAGTGGAAAGCGATAGGACAGAGTTTAATAGGCGAGGTGGGACACGGCAAGACAGGGACAGAGACAGGCTGGGTGGGAGACAGACACAGGTTAGAGCTTGGGTTCGTTGTTTCCTCTAACGTTTCGGGCTACACAGAACCCATCTTCAGAAAGTTTGAATAAAAAGAGAGAGAGAGAGAGAGAGAGAGAGAGAGAGAGAGAGAGAGAGAGAGAGAGAGAGAGAGAGAGAGAGAGAGAGAGAGAGAGAGAGAGAGCATAAAGACGTGGAAAGAGACATGAAGAAGTGGGAGAGACTGAGAAAAGAGACCGAAATGGGCAGACCAGGAGGGAGTCGGCTAATAAAATGTGAAGGGGTTAGGCATAGTAAGTGCTTTATAATGCAGCCCATAATAATACTGATTCACATGCACACACACCCATAAAACACGGCCTGAACATGCACAGTATAAGCTGTTCGCACATGTCAGGCTTGTGCAAACCGGCTCATACATGTCATTTATTTACACATTATTTTCCTCCGGTGATGAGGTTGGGCCAAGGGGAGGGAGTGTTATATTTTGCACTACATTGGTATAGTATTGACCCATGGGGTCTCCCTGATACTGCTCAGCCATTCTCATTCTTTCCTCTCTGTATGTCACATTATCAGCAATTCTTCATCAACCCTTTTCTTCCTCAGGCACAAAGAGATAGAAAAGTAGGTTGCCAGGTAGAGAGAAGGAGCAGATAACCACACGCCATATAAGCCAGTCAGGTGAGAAACACGGTATATCAGGAAGCAGCATCTCCCCTCACAACACAGCACAACAAAGCACAGCACAGCACAGTAAAGCACAACACAACATAACAACACAAAACTGTCACCTACAACCCTGCCGTAAATATACCCGCTACTGGCCACTGCCATGTTTACAAACTGGTCGCCACTGCACACGAACATGGCCAAAACACCTATCCACCTATGTTACTCGTCCATACAGGGTTTATGTGAACTCGTTTAAAAGCCGCCGTTGGCGCCCTTTCCGCTTAATGTCAAAAGGCCAGAAATGAATCACAACTCGGGAACCGGTGGCCCGATTGGACTGGAAACTGTTTTATTCTTCAAGTTTGAGCATTTTAACGATACCCTGCTATAAAAAAAATTGCGCAGTTTTGGGTGTGTTATGGTAACTTCAATGCCCACAAAGAGTGTGATCCGCCTAAAGGCCGCCGCAGCCGCTCGATGTCAAAAGGCCAGAAATGAGTCACAACTCGGGAACCGGTGGCTCGACTGGACTGGAAATTATTTTATTCTTCTGGTTACAGCATTTTTGCAGTACCTTGCGCTGACAAAAAATGCACTAATGTGCTCCGTTTTTGCTGTGCTACGGTAACAAATGGACAAACCAACAAACAAACAGAAAACAGATCAGTATAATACAGATGGGGTATTGTCTGGCAGGCAAAAATACAATGCTGGACATTTTATAGCTGGTGCTGGGAACGACGGTGGAACAAAGAACGCAATAGCCACGAAAATGTTCACTACCCATGGATCCTGCCATAAAGGGTATAAAAATGGCCTCAGCAGTGCGTTAGTGCCCATGTAAAAAGCAACTGTCACTTGGCATCTTATGTAAAATTTATCAGTTAAAGTCTGACGTGGGGCAAACATCGTGCCTTATAAAGCTGAAGTTACTTTATGACTTGTTTTCACTCAGTGGTCGATGAAGAGCCGTGTCCAATAATTTAACACACTCTTTGATATGTGCGTGATGACCAAATCTAGCAGTCCCACCCAGATGTGATAGGTTTATATATATTTATCTATGCTCCTCGGTGTTGGAGTGGGATGCCTTCATGAGGCGGCACCAATATAACCAGAAAGCTCTACTGCATATTCATACAAACATACCTCAGTTACTTTCCTGTCCCCTGAAAGAAGGGTGTTGGACTGTGCGAGAGAGGCAGCTTCAGCCTAAAGTAAGCGGTTCCAAGTTCAGATGAGCCTGGTGTTACTACTACTACTACTTCTTCTTCTTCTACTGCTGCTGCTTCTGCTGCTACTGTACTACTATTACAACTACCACTACCACCACCATCACTACTACTACTACCACTAAGACTAAAACTACCACTGCCACTACTATTACCACTACAACCACTACTACAGTACTCCTCCTCCTCCTCCTCCTCCTACTACTACTACTACTACTACCACCATTAAGACTGCCACTGCCACTACTATTACCACTACCATCACTACAACAGTACTACTACTACTATTACTACTACTACTACTACTATGCCGGGTACTTCCAAGACACAGCATCAGTCTTCATATACTCTCACATTTTCACCTGCCTGGATCTCTCAGTCTCGCTTATCTACCAAAAGGATTGGAGATCAAGCCCAGGCCGGGACGGGGAACAGCTTGAGGATTTCAGGTCTGTACACAGTCAGAGAAACAACTACCTTCCCAGTTCTTTCTGAAGAAAATATGCAACACGCGAAATACAGCAAAAACCACATCTCTACCAGTACGTGTTTCAGAAGGTTCGATTTTTCCGCTATGCATTCGCAAAATTTTTGGAAGACACTTGTGTCTCGCACTGTACATGCTTTTCACTAAATCATTCACGAGACCCACCAACATATCATGAAAACACCCCTGCTTAATATTACCATCACACCAGTTCCGAATGAGATAGCCCAAGTGTGCATTCAATATGGACGGTGGGTATTACTGCCAAAGTGGTGACATGAAAAGATAACACGTAGGGCTGCTGGCCTTCAGGAACCGGACTGTCCAATCTATAGCAGAGTCAGGTACATAAAAACTAGATCTCACATGCCCTGGTAATTAATCTCTTTCTCCCCATACAACGGGACCACCTCAAGGGATTTCTTTCGGGGCGGTATTTTGTGGGGGTACAGGTCCACTAAACGCTGTTCATTATAACTTGGGCTTAAATTGCCATCTCTCCACCTAGAACGCTGATCTGTAACAATACATTAACACTAGAATATGATGCTAGTCACAAAGGGCTCCGGGAAGGATGTACAGAAGTGGTAGTTGTCTCTTTCACTAAGCTTCGTGGAATAAGCTGCAAAGGGACGAAGATATTGGCCAAGTTAAATCAGTGAACTACGGCAGCTCGTTACCAGTCCATTTTGCAACTTGGTATTGTTTTGAGGTTTGCCGGATATCTTTCTGAATAATGGTACAATTTATATAAAGACCAAGAATATACCGTACTACCGTGCTCCATGCAGATATACACTGCAAAGGAAGGGGAAATTATTTTTATCTCTAGAAAGGAACATTCTTACTGGAACTGCAGGCCATCAAAGAAGAAATGTACAGTATGCAAAGAAGGTCACACTGCCGTGAGTGAACACTGGCAGTACAGATGAAGAAGAAAAAAAAAAAAAGACGAAAAAGGGGGAGTAGGAGGAGGAGGAGAAAGAAGAGAAGAAGAAGAAGAAGAAGAAGAAGAAAAGAGACTCAATAGCGGCAGACAATGTACGAGGGCTACTTGAAGGAAATTTGAATAAGCTTTCCAACAAATTTAAACAGCGCCATAAAAAAAAAAAAAAAAAATGACGATCACGACACCATACAACAAACACAAGACTCTCGCAGAAGGACCACCGCTGGGCTAGACAATGGCAGAAGATCCAGGTACCTGAGCCAATCCGAGAGGTGCGATCTGCAAAGAGAGAAGTGCAGTCATCATGCTAACATCTCTCTTACCTCAGGGATTACAAGCTTTTATTCTTTCTAATCTCCTCCTTACTGTACAGCAGAGACACCAAGAGGCCTTATGATTAGTTCCAGTATATAAGTAGTGAAAGGAGAAGGAAGCCACTTGTATCAGGATATATAGAAAAAAAAAGGAACAGGGACTGCAGGATCTCTCTCTCTCTCTCTCAGACAATCAGTCAGTATCAGCACCCACATTAACCCCGCCACTGTGGGGGGTGAGAGGCACCATCCTGGTGAACCATTACTCAGTTACTTATTATCCTCTGCCTTACTCTGGTCTCTTAACTGGTGACCTCCTCTTGCCACTTTATATGACTTGGTTGTTTTGTTTAATTGGTTCCCGACAGGGACCAATTTGTCTAGTGGCAATGGTCAGGTGATAGGATGATGGATGGTGTGTGTAAGTGTGTGTGTGTGTGTGTGTGTGTGTGTGTGTGTGTGTGTGTGTGTGTGTGTGTGTGTGTGTTGTCTCTGCATGCTCCTTTTTCTCAAGCCGTTAGTATGAAGGAAAGCACTAAAAGTATGGAGTGTGGGGTTATGGAAAGGGTAAGTGCAATGCACTGAGCCTGAGGTGCTGTGGACGTGTTGATAAAGTGCATGAAGACCGAGTAACGGGGAGAGTGCATGAAACTGATGTATATGATGATTCTGTAGAAGGAAGACTGAAACATTCTGGTGGCAGAGAACAGCTGAACAATGACATATGAAGTTAGAAATGGAGAAGACTGACTGCAAGAGAAGAACAAATAATCGTATGTAAGGAGAAAGAGAGAGGAGTGGGTACTGTTCTAACATCGCATCATAGCCATCTCCTCTAAGCTACTTCTCAAGAGAATTTCAATGTCGCTGTCTTAAAAAAATCAAAAAAATATGAGAAAAACAGACAGATAACCCTGGGCAAGACATGCGAATCGTGACATCGGCATCTGCAAACCATACAGCTCAGCATCATTAATTTTGTACGATACTTGAGAATGTTGTGTGGCAATGTGTATGGGGGCCTAGGCAGTGGTAGTTGTATCCGAGGCAAGTTTTTCCTCTCGCTGTTGCCTTTCTATGGTTTGGTTTGAGGACGTGATATTATAGCGTTGAAAAGTGAGGTGAGAGGTGTGCAGTACTAAGACACATACGCCCAACGGATATTAATTATAGATAGGCAGTACCTTAAATAGGGGCTATGATGCTCCCTGTACCTCAGTCTCTGTAGTTATTGTGGTGTCGGGGTCGTTTGAAGGACAGTGAAGACCGGTGTCACAAAGAGTAGATGGAGCAGTAAGAAAAGGGAATGACTTGGAAGAGGGACAAAACGCAAGAGTGAAGCAAGATCAGAACGTAAAAGGGGTGTGTGAATAAAAGGGAATGAGGGGCAAAAGAAGGAAAGAGAACGAGGGGTGAAAGGGAAAGAAGAGGGAAAGAGGGGGAAAGAATAAAAGGGAATGAGGGGGAAAGAAGAAAAGGGCATGAGGGGAAAAGAAGGCAATGAAGGGAAAGAAGGAAAGGGAATGAGGGGGAAAGAAGAAAAGGGAATGACAGGGAGAGAAGAGGGAGGGAGGGAGGGAGGTAAGAGGAGACAAGACGTCGGATAAAAAGAAGAGGCACAATGGAGGAGAAGCGAGAAGCCGAAGGTAGGAAAAGGCGTGGGAAACTAAGAAGATGGTGACCGGATATAGAATGTATATATATAGGACGTATAAGCAGCCTTGTACAGACGTCGTGTCGGCGCAAGAGATATACGTGTTGTAAAGCAAACTTAACTACCATCAATATGAATCATTTCTGAAATATAAAACAAGATGGAAACACAGTGGGATTTTGATCAGAAGAGTCTGAAATACTTGGCTTTACATATAGTTCTACTATCTTCATTAACTTTACATAAAATAGTCTTCACCTTGTTACTAATAAATGTCACCTCCTCTTAAACTACAAAAGATGACACTTTACCAAGTACCTAAATATGTTGATTATTTTGTGCTTACATGTCCCTGCACACACATATTCTTTACTACTCTGCTAAGGACAACACTGAACACAGTATCGCTGGGAGCACTTTGATTTTTTTCAAGAAAACTACAAGACCTGACCCACTGCCATTGTAATCTTCAGTACTATTATCTCTACAGAAAGAAAATATTGATGAAAGGACTTAAGAACCTAGATGTCAAAATGAGATTTAGCAAAGAAAAAAAAAATCAAGAAAAAAGACAAGAAGATGGTGGGACACTTAAACATCAACAACAAAAAAAGTAATAAATAAAAGGAAAGAGAAAAATACAAAAGATCTAAGCTACACAGTGAAAAAAAAGGTAAACATGCAAAGGCAGATGGAATTAGCATAAAGATGCCAAATGATAAGATGTGGATTAAAAAACCGGTAAGCATAAATAAATAGGTATATAAATATATGAATATTAATAAATGGGCAACAGAGTCCAAATGAGTACAAAGAAAGTGGAAAAATAAAAATGTGTAAAACCGAAAAGACATGAAAGGGAAAAGGAAGGAGAAGACAGACAGAAAGCCCACAAAAAGAAGATAAACATAAACAGAGATAGTATCAGTGAGATATTCCTCTTCCTGGCCATACATGCCTGCCTTCGTCCATCTCCGCCTACCCTTTTCACACACACATAAAGGTTCATATAGAAGCTCGCTCTTCCTGCCCTCCCTCCTAACTTCATCAACCTCCTCCCCTGTTTCCACATCTTCCTTTTCACACACTCATCTAGACAATGCTTCTCCTACACACACTCCCTGCCTTTCCTCGTCCACCTCCTCCCCACCCTCAACACGTCCCTTATTACGCACTTATCAAGGCACTGCTTCTATCCACACTCCCTGCCTGCTCTCGTCCACCTCCTCCCATTCTCCCACAACTCTTTTATCACTTCATCACCATGGCTTAGACAGACTCCCGCTCGTCCTGCCCTCTCTCCTAACCTCATCCATATGCTTTACCTACCACAGTTCTCTTATGACATCCTCACTAAGACACCGGTTTCCCTGTGCTCCCTGCCTGCCCTAGCCCTCCTCCTATCCACCTCCCACACCTTGCCTATTACATACTCGTCTACACACGGATTATCCTACCCAAACTCTCTGCCTGTCTTTGCCCACCATCTCCCTTTATCAATACATTCATCAAGGTATCGGTTCCAAGGGCAGGTTTCTTGGTGCTCACCCATTTTCTTGCATGGTCTATCTGTCAGTCAGTCTTTTTTCTCCCTCTCTCTCTTCCAGCTCCCTATATTTAAAATTTTCTTTCACTCTTTTCATTCTATTGTTGATCCTATTTCTGTAGCGTCATCACCCTCATTCACCTCCTCTAGCGTCCTCACCGTTTTTCATGTTCATTACACACACACTCTCTCTCTCTCTCTCTCTCTCTCTCTCTCTCTCTCTCTCTCAGGTGACAGCAAGCGACGCCATTAATTTCACGAGGTGTTGAGAATAATTACCTGGCAGATAAGATAGGCCAGTTTCAAGAAGGGAAGAGGAAAAGAGTTGAAGGAGATAAAGAGGCAAGTAAGAGGGGGAGGGAGGAGTGGGAGAGAAAAAGAAACGGGAGGGTGGAGAAAAATTGGGAAACAAGGAAATGGAAACGAAAGGTGTGGAAGAAAAAGAGTAGAAGACGGTTACAGAGGAAAAGATTTGGAAAAAAAAAATAATAGTGGGGATATGCTGATTTTCAGAGACTGAGGAGGAAACACATTTGTCATAAAAGACTTTGTAGTTACTTGTAGAGAAGTTACATATATATTAGACTTGTGGACGAGCGGTTGTTATACTTGAGTAGCTTTGTAAGTAGATAATCTTTCCCATTTGTCATTCAATGACAAGGAGAGGTAAAGAATAGTATGGAACTATTTTTATTTGTCTTGGAAATATTAACAAGTCTCTCACACAGAGCGAAGTATAAAGTAGAGTCCCGGGAGCTATATCCCTGTCTCGCTCTCTCTGTCTCTCTCTCAAGTTGCTAAGCCCTTCTCCTTACGACCTGTCTGTTATATGGCTAGCTTCCTTCCGAGCTCTCTTTCCTAAATTCTGGTGAAACAGGAGACGTATCACGTGTGTTCCCTGTGATTGGAAAGTTCTAGAAGCCTGTGTGTGAGTATGTGTGTATGTGTGTGTATGGTCAACAAGGCTTTGTTCACCTGGTGAATTGCTGACAACTAACTGACTGGCTACTTCGTAATCTGTAGTCAGCTTTTCCTCAGTGTAACTTGCAATATCATTTCCCATTCCCAGGCTTGCATAGAGCTGTCTATCTATCTATTTATCTATCTATCAATTATGATTTGTAATTATAATATGGACTCATAACATATGCTCGGTCCACGCAGCTGAAGGACCTCCGACAGCAATTATCATTGACACATGCTAATCTATTAGTACATAATATTGATTATAATATTGTATACATATAATATCTATAGTAAATAGTGATTATTCAGCAATATTACATTTTAAACAAGTTGTATACATATTTGAATAAATGCATTAAAAGTAAATTATTTAACTGTAATACAGTATGTACTTGGGTTATTGTAGTGAAATGCATACATGCAAGAAAAAAAAATAGTTTAAAATTAAGATTATGGTAAGAGTTATTAATATTTCATTTAAAGATAATGGTACTGGTATGCCATACATGGGACATTCTTTTTTGTATTTTTTTTTCTTTTTATATATATATAATTAATACTATATACAAAATATGTACACTTCATTCAGGGGGGTTAACTTAGATGTTAACTCTCCCCTCACTAAATAATGACTCCAAATTAGCAATTCTTGCATGCATTCTGTGCATTGCGAACAGCAGTACTGCAACTACAATGCAGAAGATTATAAAGACAGTAGGTGCTGGGCTATACACATAATATGGGTTGAACATACTCAAACTCAAATCATCCCAGGGTTTCATTGTTTCATTGATCAGCTGCATAGTTTCAAACTTAGGTGAAGTCAACTTAATACTTGTGCTCATGTTTAAGTTCATATCAGGCAGTGGGTGGAAATGTTTGTGTGTATGATTGAGAATGGCGTAGTGATTGATGGTGGATAAAGTAGACATGGCTGGTGTAAATACCGCACAGTAGTCTGGTGCTATGTATAATCCTGAGGCTGATGTATGAGATGGTGGTATATCTGGACAGACTATGTAAACTGATGTGTTATGAGTTAAATAAAAAAACTGTGAGTGTCCAATGCGTTGATGGTGTACAAGTTTATCTGGAGCAAAAGTGAAGTTGCAATGATGATGAATATTGTCATTTCTGATGATAGCCATTTCACAAGGGACTGTATCAGTAGGCTGAAACGTGAAAATGTACGCAGGACAAAGATGAACAGCATGTAAGGATGTGCGGCACTTTCGTTCGTTCAATCGTTGATTCACTTGCGAAAGTGACAGTGTCCCGTCTCTTGGAGACCATGATGAGTTCGGTGTCTGTGTTGATGTTGATGATGACCAAAGTGCTGTTATTTTTATAGGGGAAGGGATGTATTTGGTATACTGTGAACAGGTCTTCAGTGATGAATGGTACATGAACTACTACTGATGTTGGTGTTAGTGTTGCTTCTAAATATGGGTAATATTGCATGAATTCCCTACTGCGGAACAAAGGCTTCAATTTATGTTTATGTATGCCTTGACTAACTATCTGACGTAGCTCATGAACTGGGAGTAAGTCAATTGTGATCTTGCCATCACCAGCATTCGAAATTCCTTGCATAAGTGCCCTGAAACGATCTCTAGTGTTCTCTAATTGTAGTAGAATCGTGTCAATATGTTCTGTGATGATGGAGAAGTGTTGGAAAAGTGTAACGTTTCCCTCCATTTCATTTATTTTATCTACACTCTCGAGAGCTATGTTTTCTGCTTTTTTCAGATTTTTCACAATTGTCTTCATTGCTGAGTTCTGTTCTGTGATGAATTTATCTTGGTATGTTAGTACCTGAGCTATCTTATTAAATTTGTTGTTTATTTCTTTAAGGTCATCCTCTGTAGCCAATCCAAAGATGTTTCCAAGAACTGCGCCACCCAGGTCGAACAATCCGCGCTTTTGGCGAGTACGTGTGATGTTGTTCCTGTCGCTCAGTACCTCCGTTCCATAAGATGGGAGATCTTGGATCATGATGAGCATAGTTGACTTTGCCTGTTCTAGTTTCCATTTCGCTAACTTTACCATTTCATTCACTTCCTTGGTGTTATGTGCTTGTGAAACATAATTTCCTATCATGAAGTCCAGAGTTCGCATCGGCGTCGCAAGTCTGTCTAGATAAGTAGCTAATTCATACAAGTAATCTAGACTTATTTCAGTACTCATGACGTTCTTAACGATTTTAGTCGTGGCCGTTGGAGCTATGAGGCATCCTTGTCGTACTATGTGTTGGGGGTCTAAGTGCGCATATCCTCTTGCTATGTAGAGGAGAATCCATAGCATAAGTCCCTTCATCGTAACCTACCGAAAAAAAAAAAATCTATTATTTTCCTAATATGGTCATGCTGTGGTCGATGATAGTGATGATGTGCGTTACGGTTGATTGTTATTTCATTTATAGAAGGAGTTTAAATCGATATTTAATTCTCGTAAATGATGAACTGTAGATTTGATTGGAACAGTTGCACCTATGTTCGATTGTTTGGTATATGACCTTAATTTCTTTTTGTAATCATTGTTGTTTTCTTGCTTGGTTTCCTGAGGTACGTTCGCCTGTTCGGTTGTATCCGAGGCTGAATAATTATGGGATAATTCCCTTGAAACTCGTTTTAAATGGTCAATATGAACTTGTTTCTCCTTGCCACTTGAAAGTGACTTAATTAAAACTTTGTTTGCTTTTATGTTAATTACTCTGTATGGGCCCTCAAATTTTGCGGATAATTTATTGTCTCTCGTATGAATGATACCGTAAACAATGTCTCCTAAGCTGATAGTTGAATCTCTTGCCTTCTTGTTAAATGCCTCCGTCATTTCTTCCTTGGACATCGTTAATTGTTTTTTGACTCTTTTGTGTATGTCCTGGAATTCACGTAAACGGAGTTTAGAGTAATCATTGTAATTGTATATAGGCATGCTGTCACCTTCTAGGAGCTCATATGGTAATTTTTTATCTGTGCCATATATAATGAAATGTGGTGTGTCACCTATGGATTTATTTATAGATCCATTAATTGAGGCTTCTACTCTGGGAATCCAATCATCCCAGCTTGCATAATTTTCACTGAGAATGTGTCGTAGCACATCTAATACTTTTTTATTTTGTCTCTCTACCAACCCATTCGATGCTGGGTGATAGGCTAAAACGTTAACCTTTTTGATGTTGTATTGTTTACATATTTCTTGTAAGATCTCAGAATTAAATTCTCCTCCATTATCACTTATTAATACCTTTGGGGTAGTAAAACGACATATTACATTATCTGTTATTGCCTTTGCTACTGTCTCTGCTGTCTTATCTTTAAGTGGAGCTAAAATGACATAACGGGAAAAATGATCCGTTGCTACGAATAAGTATAGGTTATTATTGTATGATAATGGCATCTTGAGTAAATCAACAGCGACAACGTCCCATGGTTGATGTGGTACAGGGTAATTACCCATCGGTGCAGGTGTGATTGGGTATCCTTTGTGTTTCGCACATGATTCGCAAATGTCTATATGATTGTTTTTATATTTTCGTAATGTAGGCCAGTAATATAACAGCTGAGCTTGGTTGAATGTCTTATCCTTTCCAGGATGTCCTGCATGTGGGCTGTCGTGTATCAATCGTAATACTTGGGGTATCATGTCATTAGGTACTACCAACTGGTTAGTATTTCTTTGGCATTTTGATTGTTTAGAGTTAATCTTGTATAATGTATTATTGACCATTGTGAATTGTTCAAGTGGGACATGCAGTTTGAGTAGTTGTATGTCATCTCCACTTTCTAACTTGTATATAAGTTTAGACCATATTGGGTCAAGTCTTTGTGCTTTTGCGATATCCTCGTGGTTTGGGATATTTCCTTTGAGATCTAACGCCGCGACCTGAATTGTGTTCGGGTTCCTAGATAATACGTCAGCTACTAAGTTCATTTTACCTTGTATATAATGAATTTGTACACTGTAGTTTTCAACTGTACATTTCCATCTTACTCTCCTCCCAGAAAGGAGTTTTTCTTTAAACATACCCACCAGCGGTTTATGGTCGGTGAATAAGTGGATTTCGTAACCATATACCAAATCTCGAAACTAATGTAATGCAAAAACCACTGCAAGTGCCTCTAAGTCTGTAGTGCAATAATTTTTCTCTGCACCTCTTGTTTGTCTGCTGGCAAATGCAGTTGGTTGATTCTTTCCTCTTTTATCTTCCTGCATCAGTACAGCCCCTAATCCTTTAACTGATGCGTCTGTACAAATAAGAAATGATTTTGTGTAATCTGGATATGCTAAACAAGGTGCATTTGTTAGTTTAATTTGTAGATTGTTAAATGCCCTTTTTTGTTCTTCTTCCCATTGGAATACAGCATCTCTGTTGAGTAGTTGGAATAGAGGAAAGGCTATATGAGAGAACTGTGGTACGAATGACCTATAGTACCCAGCCAGACCTAAAAATTGTCTAACTTCGTCAGTCGTAGTGGGTTCAGGAAAATCTCTCACTGCCTGTATTTTGTCATCAGTGGTGTGAATACCATCAGAACTTAATTTGTGGCCTAAGAAATTTATTTCCTTAAAGCAAAATTTGCATTTAGAAAGTTTAATTTTTAAACCAGCATCACTAAGCTTTTGTAAGAGTAAGTCTAATTTCCTGAGATGATCCTTAATATTCTTCGTTGCGATTATAATATCGTCAAGATAAACAAATATTCCTTGTCCTAAAATTCCGGACAATACGTAATTCATAAGACGCTGGAATGTGCCTGGGGCTGTCCTCAGTCCCACTGGCATTCTTGTATATTGATAATGGCCTCTGTTTGTTGAAAAGGCAGTGTATTTACGTGACTCCTTAGATACCGGAATCTGATAATAGCCGTTTAGAAGATCGATGGTCGAGAATATATTATTCTCAGGACCAATATTCTGTAGAACATCGCTTAGCAATGGCATGGGAAATCTGTCTGGGATTGTGTGATTATTTAGTTTACGGTAATCTACTACCGCACGCATTTCTCCATTTCGTTTGGGCACGAAGAATAAGGGGGCATTCCACGGGGAGACTGAAGGCTCAATAATTCCAAGTTTTAACATTTCATCGACATACTGATTTGCAAGTGTACGTTGGGAGTGTGGTATGCGGTAAGCTGGTACGAAAATTGGTGGTGTTTCTGGGTGCACATTAGTCATGTGATTAATCAAGTTAGTACACCCTAATTGTTCTCCGGGCAATGCTACGGTGTCCCTGTGTGTATCCAGCAGGGTTAACAAATCATTTTCTTCATCAAATTCACCTGAGTGACTTAAATTCTCTTTTATTCTTTCTCTATCCGTAGATTTTATCTCACTTGTCACTCCAGCTATAACTATTTCCTTCACAGGGGCGGGACATTTTTCAATATTAACTATGCAAGTTCCCTTTTTCAACTGAACTTCCCCATTCATGTGATTAATTATGAATATCTGAGTTTGCCTTTCGTCGTTCGTATGACATAATGCGTTTTCTACTGACAATCCCTTTACTTTACATAATTCTTCTAAGACAAGAACAGTACTATTCCGTAATTTGCTCTTTATGGTAACCTTCATGTATGAATTAGGTGGTATAACTAAATCATTAGTGAGATGGGCTGGAAAAATTGATAAATCAGTACTGTTATCTGGGTCACTAATTCTGGAGGATGGGGTTGGTGGTGGGAGTGGACCTATACACTCATCTGTTTGTGTATGTTTGTTTAGGCCTTTAATATTACCAATTCTTTTTGGCTCTCTTCTACCAATCGGTGAGGGCTCTGAAGTTATTTCCTCTATGAATTCATTGTCAAAGTCTATTCCATTCATTTGTGGGAGTATGGTTATGTTCTCAGCTCTCATGGATCTTAAGCCCAGTAACATATGAGCTTTAATTGCTAAGTTTTCAACGATATAGAAAAATGCAGAGAATGGTCTTGTAGTCTCTGTGAAACTGATATTTAATCTTATCATACCTTTCACTGTAATCTCTTGTCCATCTACTGTGTATAAATCTAAATCAGCTTCATCCAGAAAAGTTACTTTCTTTTTATTTTTAAGAATTCTATTATAGTTCTTCATGTGTTATTAAGTTCACTGGAGAGCCTGTATCTAAAAATAAGGAAACGTTGTGATCCTCACATACAGCTGGTATCAAGATACACTCATTTCCCAACATGCCTCCTATGTGAAGTTTAGACTTGTTTTTCTTTACGTTTGTTCGTTTTTTGTCATGACTTGGTCTTCCCCCGATTTGAACATAGACACAATTTTTTCTACTGTTTTGCAATCACTGGTCCAGTGCCCTTGGTATCTATGATGCCTACAGTAAGGACCAAATCCTTGTGTCTTTTGTTTGTCCTCTTTTGCCTTGATAAAGCATTCATACCTTGTGTGTCCTGGTTTTGCACAAAAATGACATAGAATGGACCTATCCCTTGACTGTGACCTACAATGTGATTTCCCATAAGAAGTGTTGTTTATGGCGCGAGACCTGCTCGGGCTGCGCGGAAACTTATGAAACTGCCTGTAGCCTGGCGTCAGTGATCGAGGCCTTGTCATGTTTGGTTGTTTGGTCTGCCTGCTTTCGGGTCGCGATCGATTTTGTTCTCTGTTTGGGGTCGGTGTAGATGTTTTCACAGCTGATACTGTCTCAGGTACCCTCATTCTACCAGAATGTGCATGTGTGTCGACCATACCTGCTTTACTGCACTGCATCTCTACCTCGTTCATTAAGTCTACCAAGCACATTCCTGGGGTGTACGTGATTGTCTTGGCGATCTTAAGGGTCCTATCAGGTACACAAGGCAGCTACATGACCAATGATGTCCACGACGAGGTCTGGGGACATCTTTCCATCATCTGTTATCCAATTAGAATTTTCCAAAGTAACTAACAATGTTCTTTTGATTGTGGAGTCATCAGCAGTTATTTCACTGAGCACATGATTTGTAGTGTGCTCCCTTACAAGATCTACAATTTTATGTAATTCTGGAATTATACCTGGCAAGAAGTTCATACCTCCAGAAAATTTCTTCAAAAATTCAGTTTTAAATTCATCATATGTCCTAGCCCTATGGAGCTTGTCGGAGCGAAGCAAATTGCTTGCTGGACATCTTTCCTGGCTTATGCAAGATGAAAAAATAACAATTTTCTCTTGTTCATCTAGTATGTGGCGCTTGATGAACATTTGTTCGCACTGACTGACTAATGAAATGACATCAATGCGATCTTTGTCTGTGCCAGAGAATTTTGGGGCAGTTTTATCCTCGTGATACACAAACACTTGAGGTGTGGTTGTTAGATCAGCGGTATTTGTTTCTTGATTCATTTTCACTGTTTGCTCTGTTAATTCAACTTGGACGTGTTTATCATTGTGTGAGGGAATGGTGGAATATGTACGACCGGACCGGTGAACCCTGTTAAGTATACAGTATTGGCATACGTGGGCAAGTCAGTGACAAAGTCCGCACTTGCTACGTCGGAGGGGATTTCCCACTCATCATCTGAAACTGCCGTATTTGTTTCTTTATCTTTAGTGTGTGGTGAGGTTTGTACAAGGGGTGGGTTGCCTTGGTGCTCTCTTAATTGTGAGTCTGTTGTTGTGGCAAATTGTGTGTCATCTGGTGTGTTGCCTTGGTGCTCTCTTAATTGTGAGTCTGTTGTTGTGGCAAATTGTGTGTCATCTGGTATTAACGTGGGTGGTGGCGAAAATATTCCTGTCATTAAGATATGGTGTTATGAAATACGCCTCTTGTTTATTTATATCCTAACAAAATAGATGAGCAAATAAGTTGAAATAAATGATAGATAGTGAGTGTATAAGTGTATATATGGAAATAAGTAAAAAAAGTTGAATATAGCTAATTTTAGCACTGAGAAGAAATGAGTAAGTATAATTTTACCCACTTGATACAGATCGTAGAGGTGTGTCGATACAAAAGTCGATCTCAGAAGAAAAATACAGGTTTGACTGAAGATCTCTTGATAATTCTAGTGCTGTGTTGATGGACGATATTACTCAGGAAATTCCATGGCCTGGTGCTTGTGGTGGTTAACAGTTGTCCCAGGCAAACCTCAGCATAGAAGGTCAAATTTCCAACTTAACTGTGAAAATAAATGAGTATGAGTAGGAGGTATGTGAATAATGGGTAATGAGTAGTGGGTGAGAGGTGCCTGGTGTCAGTCACACGTTGCTTGGCATGGCAGACTCGCGTTGTGATGTCATCTCAGCACATGGTGACGTCGGCTTCCCACACTGGTAGCTGTGGTGAGTAAATGAGTAGCGATGAGTAACTTGAGTGAAGATGAGTGAGTAAGATGAGTTGTGAATATGGACTTGGTATTTGCTTCGTCGTCTTGACCTCTTGACTCCTGCGTCAGCAGTGGGGGTTGGGTGGATGTAGCAGAGAGAGGAGGGTGAGGTCTGGTGGTTATGAGGTATGAGTCGTGTCTCACTCTTCGTTTGTTTGTTTTGTTTTTCTTTGTCGATGTTTTCTCGGTCCTTTTCTCTTGTGATTTACTCGTTGTAGGATGAAGACTGCCGCTACTTGTAGGTGCGTGTAGAAGCTTATACAGACGACTCGTAGAGTTGTTACTTGTAGTTGATTGTAGATGGTTGTAGTTCACTGGTTCGTCGTAGAAGTTGCAAGATTGTTTGTATCAATATATTGTTAAACTACTTCCAAGGCGTTCTGTGACCTCTTCACCTCTACATCAGCGTGATGATCGGGGAGACGGAGGGGGTTGGTTGGAGAGAACTGTCAGGAGCTGGTTGTAAGTTGTTGGTTGTGAGAGGTATTCTTGTTTTCAATCTTGATATTTTGTAGGAATTCACTGTTGATTCGTAGACGAGGTTCGTATACGTTTGCTGCTACCAAATGTCATAAAAGACTTTGTAGTTACTTGTAGAGAAGTTACATATATATTAGACTTGTGGACGAGCGGTTGTTATACTTGAGTAGCTTTGTAAGTAGATAATCTTCTTTCTCATTTGTCATTCAATGACAAGGAGAGGTAAAGAATAGTATGGAACTATTTTTATTTGTCTTGGAAATATTAACAAGTCTCTCACACAGAGCGAAGTATAAAGTAGAGTCCCGGGAGCTATCTCCCTATCTCGCTCTCTCTGTCTCTCTCTCAAGTTGCTAAGCCCTTCTCCTTACGACCTGTCTGTTCTATGGCTAGCTTCCTTCCGAGCTCTCTTTCCTAAATTCTGGTGAAACAGGAGAAGTATCACGTGTATTCCCTGTGATTGGAAAGTTCTAGAAGCCTGTGTGTGAGTATGTGTGTATGTGTGTGTATGGTCAACAAGGCTTTGTTCACCTGGTGAATTGCTGACAACTAACTGACTGGCTACTTCGTAATCTGTAGTCAGCTTTTCCTCAGTGTAACTTGCAATATCATTTCCCATTCCCAGGCTTGCATAGAGCTGTCTATCTATCTATTTATCTATCTATCTATTATGATTTGTAATTATAATATGGACTAATAACACATTGAGTAGATTGTTTCACCATTATTTTCCAGAAAAAAAAAAAAATTAAAAGAGAGAAAAGTGGGGAAAAAAGGAAGGATTGTGAGGACAATGAAATAATTATAAAAAATAGAAAAGTAATTACAACATTCGCTGGCAAGAGAGAGAGAGAGAGAGAGAGAGAGAGAGAGAGAGAGAGAGAGAGAGAGAGAGAGAGAGAGAGAGAGAGAAATACATAGACTAAAGAAGGGGAGAGACTAAAGAGGAGAGACATCAAAGAGAAACCGGAAGACAATAAAGCAGATAGGTGAGAAAGTAGGCTGAGAGAGAGAGAGAGAGAGAGAGAGAGAGAGAGAGAGAGAGAGAGAGAGAGAGAGAGAGAGAGGGGTGGAAGGGAAGATTCTGAAGGAGTAAGAAAATGAAAGAAGGGGAGAAGAATTAGCACAGTTGGAAAGAAGGGAAGAATGGGAAGGAAATGGAAAGGGAAGTGAGGGAAGGTAGGAGACAGAAAAAGAATAAGGAAAGCAGACGACAGGGTGAGGAAAATTAAAAGAAAGAGAGAAGAGAAAGCGAAATAAAAGATATGGAAACGTACCAAAGCAAGAGAAATGGGACAGAAAAGGAAAATGCGAGGAAAAAAAAA
Source organism: Coenobita brevimanus (assembly GCF_032717465.1). NCBI lineage: Eukaryota > Metazoa > Arthropoda > Malacostraca > Decapoda > Coenobitidae > Coenobita > Coenobita brevimanus. The sequence continues at coordinate 19,429,588 of NC_136960.1, forward strand.
GCGAAAGACGGGGAAGGGAAGTGAGGGAAGAGGGAGAGAGATAAGGAAGTGTTGGTGTTAAAGTGAAATGTTTCTGGTTCATGGCGGGTCTTTACGAGAAAACACACACACACACACACACACACACACACACACACACACACACACACACACACAGCACCTCCCCCCCTCTCTCTAGGGCCCCTAAATGGTAAAAGAAAAAGCGCGTATCTTTAAGGGTTGACCACAGATGCAAAGATATCTATATAGGCTACCCTTGTCTGGCCTCTTCCAGCTTCATTAACCTTCTATCCAGTCTTCCTCCATCTTTCTCGTTGCCTCTTTCTTTCCAGCTCATTCTCTTGATCATTCTTCCATCTATCTTTCTCTCTCTCTCTCTCTCTCTCTCTCTCTCTCTCTCTCTCTCTCTCTCTCTCTCTCTCTCTCTCTCTCTCTCTCTCTCTCTCATTACGGTTACTGGTTTCTCACTTTCCTCTAACATCAACCATTTTATCACTGCCTCATCACCTGTGCTTACCTCTCTTCCCTTAACGTCTTTTCCCCATCCCCTCTCACATTGTTCTTCTTACCGTCCTATCTCTTCGAACTTTACTACATTCTACAGGGACAACATCAGTTCCTACCCGCAAGCAATGCATAATTTTGTCTTACTTCCTCGTCAGCGACATCACCAGGTTCACCACGCTAATAAGAGCTGAAAAAATGGGGCCAATCACAATCGCCGATCTAGTCAACTTTTTCTGATCGAAGTGGCTGATTATTTTCCCGCTTACTTTTCTTGTATTAATGACCGGGGCTGAACTAATATCAAATATTATTGCCTCACTGTTCGACAATAACTGATGGTGATAATCCTGTGGTATATTATGACATTTAATGGCTGTCGATAGAGGCTGCGCCTAATCCTGACCCTGTATCAACCTGGGAGGTCTGATTTGAGATGTGGCAATAATGAGGGAGGTGGACTGTATTCGGAAAGCACCATCATCAAATTACTTGTGCATTCTGCTTCTTCCTTTACTGAGTTTAATGGACTCTTTAAGTACGTTCCCTCGGTGTGTTATGGAGCCACATCATCAGTCAAGGCACATATTGTCGCTAGGTGACCGAGGTAACAGCATCTTTCCGCGCCGGTCTGACGATCGAGGAAGACTGTGAAGACGCAATGAAACCATCAGGAGCTGGAGGAAAGGGTACGGAACGGCGTTTGGGCGGGAAGGAATGGACGTTTATGATTTCCTTGTCCACGGATGTTGTGTGTGTGTGCGGTGGGGGGGGGGAGGGGGAAGCTTGATTATGTTGTGAATAAGAAAAACCATAATGATGGTGGTCAGATGGTAGCCCAGTGGACGGCAGAATATAATGACGTTGTACGGTACCTCATCACAACAAAAAATACCCTTATATCTGAAATTCTCTTCGCATCCAGGTAACACGACAAAGTGACCACTGGTATTTACAGTTGAATGAGGGACAGTAGATGCTCCCATGCGACTAACTGTAGGCATAATGTAACTCCAACAGTCTTCCCTTCCGACAGTTGATGATTATCTAATTTTTTTCGGGGTCCTATTTACTTTCTCCACACTCAGTGACGGGTTGGCTTATGCGGTAGCTGAATAGCCAGCACAGGGGATTTTTAGCCGGGTCATCAGCTGGGTATCTCTCACAAAACACTGGGGTTGGGAGGGCTGGATGCATGCGGGTCTGAGGTTGTGATTATGTCTATGTTACAACCCAAATCACACATCAGACTGTGGTTGTGATTTATGTTATTATTACAAAACAAATCACACATCAAGCTCTGTTACTGTAATTTGTGCCCATGTTACAATCAAAATCGCACATCAGGTTCTGCATTTCAAATTTATGTCTATGTAACAACCCAAATCACTCATCAGACTCCCCTCTAAATAAGACGGATCGGCTTTACCACTCGACTACCACAGCCACAGTTTACCGCACAGTAACCCCGCCACCACATTAATTAGGAACTGTAGGTTAACTTATTGGGGATATTATCGCATAGATTTAAGGTTAACATACTCATTCCTAAAAGCATCACTGCCTTCGTCAAAAGCCGGCCAAACTTACGGTTGTTGGCAAAGTAGGGATCTGAGAGTATCACTACGGCTGAATCAAATAGTCTAGTCTGGTCGAAATTAAGTTGATGAGTCCTGGTGAGATAAGGAACTATTCACTCATGAATTTATTCCACATGTGAGCAAGTCTGATGGATTTGTTAATAGAGCATGGAAGGAAATATCAGCGTTTTGTGAATGAAAGTTCCTCTTTACACTGACAGCAGTGATTCACACGGGTAATTTATTTTGACTAACACCAGATAATTTTATTCAAGTTGGGGCTATTGCAGCCTCCTAAAGGAATAAACCAATAATGCTGTAAGGATATGAATGACTGAACACTAGTTGCCATTATTATTGTTATCCTGATGTTTCCTTCACCTCATAATGTGATATAATAGGCTCCTAAAACAAGAAGAGAGAAAGCAAAAAAGTTAGATAATTATTCACAGCTTGCACAATGAAATGATAGACACAATGAATCAGAAATAATTAAATCTCCAATACACTCAGAAGTGATAAAAGACAATTTTTGAGCACCCGATCTTAAGCCTAGGCTAGACAGTCCGTTCCCTAACTCCTGCTTTGATCCTGCACAATTAATAATAATACAATGAATATAATTTTGAAAACATGCAGTAGTATATGCAGAACTGATTGCAGCTCTCAGAAGTATCTTGATGGATAAACAAGTTAATGCACACAGACCTGGTTGGTGGAAGTGTAACACTGCTCAGTGGAAAAGCACACACACACACACACACACACACACACACACACACACACACACACACAGAGGAAAGACTGAAGAGATCATGTAATAAGGAGATAGGCGGTTTAGGGAAATACGGTGCTATTATGCTGGAAAGGGACACCCTCATGCGGTGACACGAATATAGCCGGGCAGTTCTACCCGGCTATACAAACACCCTTCAGCTCCCTCCCAATCCCTCAAAAGGGTATGGTGGATGCCCGAGAAATCCAACTTCGGCTTGCAGTCCACCGGGTTCATGTTTCAGATGAACCTAAGGCTGCAACAACAACAGCAACAATCACAACAACAACAACTACTACTACTACTACTACCACTACTACTACTACTATCACTACTACTACTACTACTACTACTACTTTAATAAGGAAACAGTGCTTTCAGCCACCAGATAAACTGCAACCTCGATCCCAAAAATTACACTCCCTACTTTTCTTCTGAAAGAGAGTAGGGCGAGCAGTAGTTGAGAAGAACGGAAGGAAAGAGGGAAGGAAGGTGGACGGAGGAGTGATGTACAGTTGGCAGATAAAGGATGAGGGGATGAGGGGATGAGAGAGGGAGACTGAGGTGACGACAGGAAGAAAAAGACAGTACTGATTAACTAAGGTCCCACTCATCCACTACCTCTCTTCCTACCCCATACATCACGAGCAACAGTCATCCAAGTTCGGCTTACCCGAGTGAGACAATCGTCTTATTACCCAGGTCAGTGGCTTGTAGAAGTGAAAAAAGCCTTACCCTGGAGCAGAATCAGGCTGGACCGAGGGTGTGAGGGTGTAATGAGGATTTACGGAACTGGCTGCAGCAATCAGGGCAGGCCGATGCTTTGATTACGATAAGGATCTGAAGTAGTTGTGATATTTTGGGGCAATTGATATCAGGTGCTAGAAAGATGTAGAGAGCTGGGGTGCAGGAGTATACAATGGAAGAAGACTGGGAGTGGTGGGAGAGGAGGTAGTGATGAGTGGTGAGAAAGACTTGGAGCGGTGAGAGTGACGACGTACAGAGACAGACTGAATTATACTACTACGAAGGAGATTGGAAATTATACAGCATTGTAGTAAGTGTGTGTGTGTGTGTGTGTGTGTGTGTGTGTGTGTGTGTGTGTGTGTGTGTGTGTGTGTGTGTGTGTGTGTGTGTGTGTGTGTGTGTTTTATTCTCTTCTCATTACCAAAAAGGCAGACATAGAGAGACGACACATTAACTGCCAACCCCTACCACTGTCAAGGAGTGTCATATGTCAGCGTGCACCACTGATATTACCTGCTAGTGGTCGCCTCAGCCTTAAGACACAAGCAGGCAATGGGCAGGACACGGACGACAAATGTGAAGGTGTTGTGTGTGGTGCTGGGAGCAATGGTCTTAACTATATTTTTTACATGCAGATACTGACTAATACAAGTCTGCCTGATACATTCTTTACCTCGCCAAATTAATCTCTTGCAGTTTCTTTTCGGACTCAGTAACTACTGCTACTCCACGTCACACCAGCCTCTTTTCGACTTTGCAGATACCTTACGAAGTGGTACTAAGAATGCCTGGCTGCCCTATTAAAACTGATAATATAAGTTGGTGATGTAAAGTGTGCGGTTGAATGAGTGTTGTTATACTTGATGGGGACTGGTTGTTGACGAAATGATCTGCCGGTGGTGAGTCTGTTCCTTGTCATCATCATCATCTTCATCATCAACATTTTTTCTCTGACACTCCATCTCGAAGTTGTCATGCCAACCCTCCATCGGCTTCTCTTTCTCTCACGCCATCACTGTGTTGCTCCTTGTCAATTTATCGCACTTATAATTTTGCGTCATCTCAGAGTCGACCATCTGCCAAACTACTTCTATGTCGACCACCTCCTTTCAGTACACCTCGGTGTTGTCCTCTGTCATATTTATCATACTGAAATAATCCCGCCGTGAAAGTTCGGCAGCAGTTAGGATGTAGTGCTGATGTGAGAAAAGGGTGCGGTGTCACAACTGTAGTATTGCCTTCAGCACACAGTAACAATTATACCGACGCCTGCACCTACACCTTAACCTGCACACACACACACACACACACACACACACACACACACACACACTCACACACACACACACACACACACACACACACACACACACACACATCGCAGACAATGAACACTAACAATCACAAAGCAGGAAAACAAGGGCCATCCATGCGTGAGATCATACAGCAAGACCACTTAGCTAAGGTAGCAGGTGACTGGCTAGTGACACCCGCGGTCAAATGTACCTGTTAAGAGACGGAAGGACTAATTAGATCACACAATGTACAATGGTACTAATACGAAGCTAACAGTAGTGTTATAAGGGTCAGACCTTTGTTAACTGTGTCTACTTAAGTATGGCAGTGGTGTTAATATTGGGTCAAGAAGGGCGTATACTGGATGCTGCAGCCCTGTGCTGTCCAGGTCCCGTGCAGTTACTGAGAAACAGGCTCCTGCTGAGTGCCCAGCCACCTAGTTCGTTTCCTCATGCAAAGCCCTGTGTTGATGAAAATGTTAAGATGGACGTGGTTTGTGCAAACAGTTATGCTGTGTGAGATGGACGGGCTTTGATGGTGTGCTTATCATAATAACATCAACCTTTCCTTCAAAGGTCAGGCTGCTTTACATTTCTAATCACACCCACTCCCAACATTCACGACAAACTCCACACACCCTGTATGAAAGTGTCTATTATAAAGTTCACGAGCCTGGGAGTACATAAAGGAAAGAATTATTGTGAAAAAGTTCAAGGGATCATGTGTGTGGTGAGGAAGGGTACAGTGATGGTACGGATGTAGGTATGCAGTGTGGTGCTTGTGTCACCACCTCTTTGTATAGCCTAAGACAGGATGACATGTGTGTGGTGACAGTGGGTATGATGATGGCACAGATGGCATTGTGTACACTGAGTTGACAAAGTTGTGTCGTGTCACCAGTTCTCTCTCTCTCTCTCTCTCTCTCTCTCTCTCTCTCTCTCTCTCTCTCTCTAAGGCAAGCAACAAAATCACAGGGAACAAATATGCGAGACCTGTTCTGATTATTTGTATGCATTTTTAATCAGGGGTATATTTTTGTGTAAACATAATCGCTCACTGTTTTTGGGAAATACAAACACGCCTTTGTACAAACAGTCAGATACACACTCCTCATGAATATGTTCACATTTTTTACATGCTCAAACATGAATACACACACACACACACACACACACACACACACACACACACACACACACACACACAAACACACACACACACACACACACACACACACACACACACACACACACACACACACACACACACTGTCTATAGTATACACATTATCCTATACCCACGACACATACACAAAGTCTGCACGAGGATACTGTATAGTATGTAGAGACAAAAAAAAAAAAAAAAAAAAAAAAAAAAAAAAATCTAAAACATACCTTCCTCTTCTGGACCCTCCAACCCCATACCCTCACATGCATACACTTGATCGAATAAAAGGAAACTCAACTTAACCTCACTAAATCCAAGTGACAAAGAGCGAGGTCCTCATCAAAACCAACACTGGCGACCTCCCTACCTTCCTCTCCAAACACCGGCGACAATAAAATCTCCCCCTCGACACCATCACCCATCCCTCCCCTTTCCTCCCTCCTCCAGACTCCGAGAGGGGCTTGGTCAGGAGGCAACGTTGATCTAGTGACGTCACGCCGCCCCGGAGCCTCAATGTAAAAAAAAAAGGCCACTACGGGTCACAGGCACACAGTTCGTCTCTCCAAATTTTTTCGCAAATTGTTGGGGTCGCGTGTGTGTGTGTGTGTGTGTGTGTGTGTGTGTGTGTGTGTGTGTGTGTGTGTGTGTGTGTGTGTGTGTGTGTGTGTGTGTGTGTGTGATAGTATTGTTGGGGGGTATGTGTAAGCCTGGGTGAAAGTATGGGAATGTGATCAGGGAGAGTGTGTGTGTGTGTGTGTGTGTGTGTGTGTGTGTGTGTGTGTGTGTGTGTGTGTGTGTGTGTGTGTGTGTGATAGTATTGCTGGGGGGTATGTGTAAGCCTGGGTGAAAGTATGGGAATGTGATCAGGGAGAGTGTGTGTGTGAGAATGAAGGTCTGTGGCGGTGTCAGTGAGTAAAAGGAGTGTGGTAGTGGCTGGGGGAATGTGTGTGCGTAGGGGTGTGGTGGCGACAGTGTGTCTAAGTACGTAGAATATAGGAAGAGTGGTGGCTGGGGGAGAGAGAGAGAGAGAGAGAGAGTGTGTGTGTGTGTGTGTGTGTGTGTGTGTGTGTGTGTGTGTGTGTGTGTGTGTGTGTGTGTGTGTGTGTGTGTGTGTGTGTGTGTGTGTGTGTGTGTGTGTGTGTGCGTGCGTGCTCGTTGTAATTTCTGGAGATCTATTGAAATTTCGACCTATTGTCAGAATTTAAGGAATTACTATAAAATCTTCAGAAATTTTAACAGAACTGTCAGATGTTCATCAGATTTTTACAAATCATTATGAAGAATTTAAACAATGTGCATTCCTTCACCAAAAATCCACTTTCATCAACTTTTGTATATCGACTTAATTTCATAAAAATGGAATGTACCGAGCCCCAACGACAGTTGCTCTTTTGAAACTGCCGCCAGACTCAGTATGGACACGTTAAGATCCCCTCAGGCAGCAGCAGTCAGCTGACGGTGTGACCACTGACAGTCCACATACGAGACCTGACTCAGAGACCTGCATTTGACCCTCTCAAATTTTTGTTCATGATATCATAATAGTATTTTTAGTTTTGGCATAACGCTATAATATGTAATATGCCACACAACTGTTAAGAGCTAGGCAGGACAGTAACCTTTATTATTGTTATATTTTGTACTGTCAGAGGCAAATAGAAGGAAAATGTATTAATATGCTACACACAGGATAAAAATAAATATGAATGCCATGTTTTGAAATATTAGGAGTTTGAAATCAGTATATCACATTACTGAGAATATTTACCTTGTAGCGAAGCTTTTTTTTCTATTTAGTGTTAAAGAAGAATATCAAATATTATTACAGATAAAATGCACTGTATTCACGTTGTTTGCAGTATTGTTATTCTGTTTTATTGTTTGTGTACTTATTTATAAAAATATATATTTGAGGGAAGGAGTAAGAATATTACCTTAGCAAAATGTAGCTGTTGGGGGAAAATCATTTAATAATTATTATCAAGGTCTCTCTAAAACAGTTAAATAAACTGCTATATAATTGACTGCACTTATCAGTACTTATGTATATAGAGTTGAGTTCTTAATAAAAGGGAAATATCATTTTAATTGAGTATTATATAATTATAATAAAAATTTTAATCTTTATAAAATTTTCTATAAATCCAGGAATTTTGGTAAGAAATCAACAGAAATTTTACGGAGACCATCTGGCAACACTGTGGTGGGGAGTAAGGCTTTGTGAGTATACTGATGTATGGTGTCGGTAGTGTGAGGAAACCAAGACTTAGAGAAACTTAGTACCCATGCACAGAAAAACACGAACAAGCGCGCGCGCGCACACACACACACACACACACACACACACACACACACACACACACACACACAGTCACAATTTACAGCAACCCCACCCGTCTCTCCCGCGGTACATCACACATCCAAGCTACCCCTCACTGACAAGAGAGGACGACGAGAGGGGAGACAGTGGTCCTGGATGGATGTAGTTATGAAGAGTGGACATGGACGGGGAGACGGTAGGGTGGAGGAAAATGAGAGGGAAGTAGAGGATATGGATATGCGAAAATCTAAGAAGTTATGCGGAAAAAGGAAGGATCGGGACACAAGGAAAGTAAGAGGAGGGAGGGATAAGAAAACGTAAAAGAAGCTGAGATATACTTAAATCTTGCCACATCTAGACCTCTCACGCTAGAGCGTCTCCTTTATATTTTATCCTAATGTACGAGGTAGATTTTAGATAAAAGTTAGCAGAAACCACAACTGGAATTCAAGTATTTTGTATTTTTCTATTTATATTTCAGCATTTGCTAACAATTTTCTTCCATGACACTTCCGTCGCAAACGACCCCTGGGATTATTAATGATACCCAGAAGGGGAATAAAGACCTCAGTGTGGGCGGAGGAGGAGTTAGTCGGGGAGGGAAGCGTCAAAGGAAAAAAGGTGACAGCAAATAGTGATATTTAAACACAAAACACTTCGAACTACTTGAATTCCAGTTTTGGCATCTGCTAAATATTTAACAGCCTTTTTGCATAATCCAGTTTCGCCTACATTTTTTACTCGACCCTGACATACATTAGGACTACATCAAGATACCTGCCACTAACAATGAAGATAGAAGCTTATTTATACTCTCATTTTTGGGGAATCACAAAGGATGCCTTATATACAATGGTGTTAGAGTCCCATATCTTTCACAGCTACCGTCCCTCTGCTGACTATATATGGTGACGGAAACAGACTCAGGTGCGACGTAGATAAAGTACAGTGATGCGGGTTATGTTGGGGAGGGATCGATGTAAGGGTAGGTAGGTTTGGCTGACAATGGTTTGTGCTACCCAGGCCAGATAGGTATAGGGCTGCTGCACACCTGATGCCGTTCGCCTCAAAATATTACAGTGTCATAACTCCCTACACCCTCACTTTAAGCACTGACGTAGTGTGCCAGAAAGGCTCTGTACATCTCTGTCAAAAAGCCCATAAAAACACATGTGCCGGCTTAAACTGGGCCTGGTGGCGGGGTTAGGGGAAGTGGTGACACTAGACTCGGAGGTACAGGGGACTTGTCACATATTTCTTTAAGCAGCCCAGGCCGTCGATATATTCGGTGATAATCACTACCTCAAGCTGCCCTTCACCACTCTGTTTTATGCTAACATTATAATAATCACTGTTCTATAAACACGTATTGATTCACAACCTGTCCACCCACTTTTTTTAGCAAAAATGTTCACTTACCTGACCACACCACAAGTAATGGGATTTTAGCAGAGAATTTACTGCACTGATATGAGTTATGAGATAAAGGGGTAGCAAAAAAGAGGATTACAGGGCCTATGGATGAGAGGGATGAAATATGAGAGTGACAGGGTCAGTATGGTCACATGGCAGAGAGGAGGAAGATGAATTACTGAATAATACGTAGAAATATTATTAAGATTTTTGAACTACTTTAATTATATCTAATTGTGTAAAGAAGAATGTGGAATAAAGGGTAAAAGTAATCGGGGATAAAACTCTGAAACAAACAAAGAAGACATTGCTAAAGAGAAGAAAAGAGTAAAACATACAAGTATGAAAGGAACAAGAAAGATGAAAACAGAGAAATGGAAGGAGACGGAGAGGACGGGAGGAAGGTGGAGGGAGAAAAGGTACAGTATCAAGGAGACGGAGAGGACGGGAGGAAGGTGGAGGGAGAAAAGGTATCAAGGAGACGGAGAGAACGAAAGGAGGGTTGAGCGAAAACAGGAAACTTAAAAGGTGGAAAAGGAAGTAAAGAAAACGGAAAGTTGGATGAAAATATGGAAAAGGAAGACAGACGTTCACGCATCGATGGAAATAAGGAAGGAGAAAATCAAAACCAAAGGAAATAAAATGAGAAAGTTAAAGATAAAGGAGATCTCGTATATACATAGGTGAAGTTCTTACACCAAGTGGATGTTAAATTAAGAGTGGGAGGAAACGCTGAAGGAAGGAGAAAATTGGGAGAACATACTGTATCATCAATGTTTACCACCGAACATCAAAAACAGCAAAGAGAGGAGACATAAGGAAGTAATACACAGCAGAACACTCACACACTTAGATTTCACTTCGCTCTGAGGTAAAAATCATCTTTATCATCTTCGCTTACACCACTGTCAATATCACCTCTTTCACCACCACGTAACAGGCGTCCAGCTGGTAATAGTAAACCAAAGTGGTGGTGCAGTGAAATTAAAAGTAAAAAAAAACAGGCATACCATAAATATAAAACCACACAAAATTATGATGATAAATTACAGTACGAAAATCTACGTCGCATATCGAAAAGACTTAATAAACAAAGCAAAAGAGTACTGGAGATCCACATTGCTAATATGTGCAAATCAAATCCTAATGAATTTTAGTTACATTAGAAAGAAAAAGGTTATGACTACATCAATAGGCCCTCTAGAAATGAACAATGGCAAACACACAGAAAATGAGGTCGAAATGGCGAACATTCTTAACGATTACTTTGCGTCTGTTTTTACAGTAGAAAACACCATCAGAAACCTACTGTTACCCACGAACCAAGCAAACAGCACAGTCCTTAGTAACTATGCTATCCATAATAGTGGTATCCTTTCAGCCATAAATAGTAAGAACATAAATAAAACCCCTGGCCCCGATAAATTATCACCGAGAATTCTCAAAGAAGCAAAAAATGAGTTACTGCTGCCACTCTCTGTTTTATTCAATAAATCTTTAAGTACCGGGAAAGTTCCATGCGAATGGAAACTAGCAAAATGTAACACCAATTTTCAAAAATGGAAATAAGTCGCACCCAGGAAATTACAGACCAATCAGCTTAACATCAATAGTGTGTAAGTTAATGGAAAAAATCATAAGAGATAAAATAGTGAAAAAGAAGAAAATAATATAATTAATGACTCGCAGCATGGATTCAGACATCGTCGTTCATGCTTAACTAACTTACTGGACTTCTTCCATGATGTTTACAAATCATATGATGACTCAAGAGCAGTAGATATAATTTACCTCGACTTTTAGAAAGCATTTGACACTGTCCCTCACAAACGTCTCATGAGCAAAATAGAAGTATATGGAATGAGAGGAAATACGCAGAAATGGTTACAAGACTGGCTTTCGGACCGAAAACAGCAAGTTGTGATAAACGAAAAGGAATCCAAATGGCGTAATGTGCTTAGCAGCGTTCCCCAAGGCTCAGTACTTGGACCAATACTTTTTATTATCTATATAAATGATATTGATGAGGATCTGAATTGTAAAGTATCCAAATTTGCAGATGATAGTAAAATAACCAGTAAAGTAACTTCAAAATTACAGTGGCAGCTGTTACAAATGACCTTAATACTTGAGCAAGCTGGGCAGAAAAATGGCAAATGCAATTTAACACAGAAAAATGTAAAGTACTTCATATTGGAAGTAACAACGTCCATGCAAATTACAAAATGAACAATATGCAGTTATCAAGTACAGACAGTGAAAAGGATCTTGGTGTGATAATATCAAATGACCTAAAACCGAGTAAGCATTGCACCAAAGTGGTTAAAATTGCAAACAAGCTAGTGGGTTTTATCGGAAGAACTTTCGAATTTATATTGGAAAAAGTCATACTTGCCTTGTACAACTCGCTAGTGCGCCCCCATCTTGAGTATTGTGTGCAGTCCTGGTCTCCATACTACAGAAAGGACATTGAAAAATTTGAGAAAATACAGCGAAGAATCATAAAAATGATACCACGACTTAGAAACAAACCATATGAGGAATGCTTTGAAGAACTTAAATTATTTAGCCTAACAAAGCGCAGGTTAAGAGGGGACCTTATTGAAGTTTTCAAAATCATGAAGGGATATCGCAACTTAGACACGAATAAGTATTTTGATACAGACTGGTTATGTCAAACCAGAAGTAATGGCTGTAAAATTATGGGAAAGCGTTTCCAATCCCATGAAGCAAAATACTTCTTCAACAGAGTTGTAAATATCTGGAACAGATTACCCTCAGATACCGTGAACAGTATCTCAGTTGAGACATTCAAAAACAAACTAGACAAGTATTTGCATAAGAATCCTCAGCTGACTCTTTTTCTGTTCGAATAACTTGCTTTTATAGCAATGTGTAAGTTCATTCCCTTTTTGTCTACAAGACACCCTGTAAACAAGTACCCGTACATAGCTTTGCGTCACGTCATTATACATTTTTCAATTTACTCAATGCAAAATAAGGTAATATAAGCACAGATTAGGAACAGCACAGATAGCCCAGAGTTAATGGTCACTACTCTTACTTTCGACCTGTGATGGGCTGTGGATCACTGAGGGTCCCTGTTAGCCAAGTGACCAACCATCGGGATTTTTTTAATGTACCAGGGGTCACTGCTTCAGGATGAGACTAGTGTACTTGTCCCAGATGGGAGAGTTCCTCGTCTTAGTGGAGTGAACAGAGTTAGGGCCTGATTGACTGCTGCCTACCTTAAAAGCGACAGGCAAGGCTGCCGCACCACCCCTATACATCCACACTGTGCACTGTGTAATTTTCACGTTATGTCTACAGACGCCCCATTAACTCAATGTACCCGTCTATAATATCATGCCGTAAATAGTAGTTTATTTGATTGCTTTCTCTTTCAGGTTACTCAAACGGGTAACTTATAGATAATGTATTATAGAATGTGACTTTTCCTTTCCAGTATTTCCTGTGGAATTTCCATGTCAGTTTTTCCATGCTGCATGGTGGTTTTTCTCACTTTTTCCTGGAGGGTTTGGGGGTGGGGGGAGCCTTCTTGCTTTACTATCCTTATCCTCCAGTATGTAGAGTTAGATCTTGTAGTCATAGTCTTCTCCGTAACAAGCAGCCTCGAAAGGACCATAAGGTATGTTGCTGTTTGCTTTCCTATGTAATCCTATGTAATGCAATCATTACCATCATCAGTATCACCACCACCATTGTCATCATTACCATCATCAGTATCACTATCACAACTGTCATCTTCACCAACATTGCCATTAACAATATTACCAGCAAGAAACATATCACCACCACTCTCACCATCACTAACCCTTACATCACGATCAACATCACCACCAACACCATCATTATCACCACAACCATTAATATCAGCATCACTATCACCACAAGCATGCATTATCACAACCACTCACCCTCATGATCCCTTACATCACCATCTGCAGTAGCACCACCACGATCAACAACACTGCCGTCACTTTCATCACTGTCACCACCATCAACCATTAGCATCACCACTATCACCTTTACATTCCATTACATCACCATCATCTGTATCACCACTATCACTATCATCATAACCAGCACTATCATCAACCACCATTTTCACCCTCACCCTCCCCATCTCTTACACCAGCACTCCCACTCTCACTCGTCACCCTTAATAAGCATCGCCTCAACCACCTTTATATGGGTAGATTAGCAGCGGTTTAAGGAAGATTGGCTGGGTATTTACAGGTGTACCAGGCCAGTTTAACCCCCCGCCAGAATATACCCGGGTATAAAGTAGCCTAGGCCAGTTTATACCCGGGGTATAAAATGGCCTAGGCCAGAATATACCCTGGGGTATAAACTGGCTTAGGCCACTTAAACCCCCTAGGCCAGATTAACCTCCCTTTATTTTATATAATATCAATAAAATACAAGTTGTGTTCTAATTATTTCTTTATTTCTTACAAAATACATGCATGACAGAGTATGATTTACAAAATAAACTATTCTAGACTAACAGCAGAATACTCTAAGGTTCAAAGTATGCAAAAAAAAATATATCTAATTGCTTCTCTACTGTACTGTACTAAGTTAATAAATAATGTCCTTCTGAGAGTCCTATTATGTCATTTCATCACCTAACAAAGTGTGAAAAGCAGTCACACAAATTATTGGAATTAAACTTATTACCTCCACACAAACAAACAGAACTGATTATTAGAAATTTATTTATATTTTATTTAATATTTTTATTAATATTTATGAAAAAAGGGGGGTTAATCTGGCCTAGCGGGGTTAAAATGGCCTAGGCCAGTTTATACCCGGGTATAAAAAGGCCTGGGCCAGAATATACCCCGGGGTATAAACTGGCCAGGGGGGTTAAAACGGCCTGTTACACCGGCCCTACTTACGCTGCCGCCAACTTCATTCATAATTGTACTCTGTATCTAGGCTTGTCCAATGTTTTCGTGCTTTTGCAGCTTATTTCACGAAACTCAGTGACAGAATAAAGCAGTACTGTGGGTTTACATCCTTTACACTGCACTTTTTCATGAGTAACAGCATATTCTAGTGTTAAGTTACTGCTGCAGCTTAGCATTCAAGATGGAGGTATTAGTAATTTTTGGCCAAGTTAGAGTATTTTGAGTATAGCCACCACTGCGCCTCGAGTAAACCATTTATTTCACGTCCATGTCAAGAAGCACGATCGTCCGATTACTTCTTCCTGAAAACTGGATTGAAAAGTGATAATTTGTCTTTTTTTTTCTATCGTTTCCCTGACATCGAATCCCAGAGTTCATCTTGGGTAGCCACAACCAAAACACTTCCAGTCTTTCCATCAGTATCATCAGCTCTTCCTCCGACATATTCAAGTATCCTTCCATCATCTAATAAACTATAGCACTAGCTGTGTGTGTGTGTGTGTGTGTGTGTGTGTGTGTGTGTGTGTGTGTGTGTGTGTGTGTGTGTGTGTGTGTGTGTGTGTGTATTTTGAACAGCCAAAACTACACATTCAAATCGCACCAAAATTGGCACAAAAATTGCAAAAAATTCGCTGATGTGAAAAAACTTGGTTCCATCACGACTGAAAAACTTTTACTATATTTAATGAGCAATCACATTTTGACCAAAAAACGCCGCTCCCGGTGCCCGGCATAGGATCTCCGTAGAACTTTTTGCCCATAGCTACAACTAAAATATACTATTGCAGTAGACGTGTGTTTGTGTGTGTATTTCGGACTTCCATTCAGACATCTTGGGTTCCATTCCTGAAGCTGCAAATAACACGATCAATTGGTTAGCTGCAAAAAATCCAAGTGACAACATTAGACTAGAACAGCACATAAACGGACCATCATGGGCCTTTCGATGTCGCTTTGACGGCCGAGAGTGACAACGTTAGACTAGAACAGCACATGAACGTGACTCGGATTACCTGAAATGATCGCAACGCACGCACGATGCGCGAGGAAACGAGTGCGAAGCACGAGAAAGTGAACTTGCAGTGTGAAAGCCCTCTGCAGGAGCAAGTGCGAGGGGTCCAAAAGGCCCACGAGTACTTGTTTTACACTAGCCTATTCCTCTGATGTTCGTCCAGCCCATTCCCAGTTATCCAGTATTTACTCTCCCACCAACTTCCGGCTCTTGAAAGTAACCGTTTTCTTGGATTAAACTGAAGTCTTTAATTTTAGTCAGTTCTTTTCCTCTTCCTTTTCTTTCTTTCAAGCACTTTTCAGCTTGGCAACATTCATTGAATTCTTCTATAATTTACTTCAATCTTTGTACAATTGTTCCTTGGGCAAATACCCCATGACTCCTTTTTCATTTTTAATTGAGGCCTTCCAAGAGATTTATGAGATATAAGGCAACCACTCAGTATTTGGGAATCCTAACTCCTTGTATGTTCATTAATCACCATGACAATTTGCACAGAAGGATGTTAGAGTGCTACAGCTGTATGAAGATCACCCTGCATAAATATTAGACTTCATATACAAAGAGACTTCAGAGGTACAATACCAAAATAATTTTCTTACCACAAGGCATATCAAAATGTAGTGTAAAGTACCATAATTATAAATTTGTATATTCTGCTTATTGCAGATCTATTATGTTTGGCTAATGAGTGTATTCCATTCTTCTATGGAGTAAAATTAAGTTTTCACTAACGTTTTGAAAACAAGAAATATCTTAACCATTTCATTCTAGCAACCCAAAAACAACCGAAGTCAGCAAAGAAGCGGCCTCTCGTCCTTAAAGGGTTAAACTGTTGTCGTACTTCCAATGTGACGTTTCAAGGTAATTTTCTATCTTGCTGCCGCCACCCAAGAATGAATTTTGAGATGGGATGTCAAACAGCAGGCAGGTTATAACTGACATTATCACCTCACATCACAAAAACTGGGTCTTACATGGACGAATGCAAGAAGCGGTATCCTGTTTACTGACATGATAATTCCGACAACTGTGTTTCGTACTCCCGCGTGAACTCGCTCGAGTCCAAACCAAACGAAATACGAATTTTCAACGCTAGTAATTATAATACACTTACATTATCAGGGAAGTGATATAATCTGGAATAACCAGGGAAGTAAGGGGATGATCAGAGGCTTGATAACTACTGTAACTAACTAGACCACAGTTTAAGTTTTTATGTTTTTTTTTTTTACTCGATTCCATCCACCATCAACTATATCCATCTAGATCACAGAGTGGACCCATGTCAATAAGAGCAAATTATGAGTCATTAAAGATTTCAACCATCTAACAATTTTATAAGAAGCTTATTCAGTACATATTACAAAAAAAGAAGCAAGAAAACTAAGGTAAAATTCACTTCCTTCACCAATTTGTGGACAGTAAACAGATAGATGATTTTATGACCAATTTGAGATTATCAATGGTTTTCATTAGGATTATTATAAAAAATTAATATTGCATAAGGGGCTTCTCCAAGGCTGAAAAAATAATATGGTGGCAGAAGGAATATAATCAAAGGGCTGAGCAGCAATACCGACTATTGGCAGCGAGAGATTTGTGGTTATTCACTAAGGACTAGGCCGCGGTGGGAAGTGACCTCTTGTAATTTATAGGTCTCGGTAAAACACCTCATAATGTTATAAAAGAATGGTGAAAGTGGCACTGACGCGGAGACGAATGTGTGGAGAATAATAAGTGATCCATCGTTACCTTCCACCATTGTCATCACAAAAGAAAATAGGGTTAACGGTAGCTTACAAAACGGGGGGGAGGGGGGGGGCAGAGGCGGAGTTCTTGTGTGTGTGTGTGTGTGTGTGTGTGTGTGTGTGTGTGTGTGTGAGCAGTATAACAGTTTTAATCTCCTTTGCACCAAACTTGGTAGAAGGACTGAGGGTCAGCCAATGAGTTAGTGATTTGATTTGAGAACAATAGGTCAAAGGTCAAAGTTGCAGGACAAGGGCAAGGGTACAGGGCAAGGACAAGGGGCCGGTCCTATTACTCAGACAATTTTTACTCGATCTGAATCAAACTATCAACATGCACATTACACACTACACTTCCTTTTCAAAAAAAAAAAAAAAAAAAAAAAAAAAAAAGACAAATGGCATCTAATAACAAAACCTCGGAGTCCCCGGGGGGGGGGGAATAAACGTCCCCACCATCCACCCCTCTCCCGGTGACGACTCAACGAGCTGCCTGGAACCACTGTCTGACTCATTTCTTCATTTCTGCAACATTCGCGGCGTTTCCTCTAACTTTCCTTAAGTTGAGCATCACCTCTCCTCCTCTAAACCTCACCGTCTCTTCTTAACTGAGACTCAGCTGTCTGAGGCAACTGATTGCAAACCCTTTTCTGTATCCTCCTAGTTTCTTAATACTCATTTCAAAACCAAAGGTGGCTGTTGTGTATATGTATGCAACGACTTATCTTGCTCTCGCATTCCTTGACTTGATTCTTCTGAATTCTCTACTCTCTGGCTTCGGCTCCTGTCATTCTCTGGCTAAATATATCTGTGCTGTTTACTTATGCCCTAATTCTACTGACTATCAAAAATTCTTCGCCTATTTTACTTCTACGATGGAACACATCCTATCTATTTCTCCTTTATCTGAAATCTCCATTCTAGGAGATTTCAATGTTCACCACCACCTTTGGCTCTCCTCTCCTTTCACTGATCCACCTGGTGAACAAGCCTACATCTTTTCTATCCTTAATGACCTAGGGCAGCTTGTACAGCAAGCTACCCGTGTCCCTGACTGCCTTGGAGAGAGCTCCAACATACTTGACGTCTTCCTTACAATTAAACCTTCTGCTTATATTGTTAATCTTTCCTCTCCTTTGGGCTCCTCCGATCACAACTTTATTATCTTAACCTGTCATATCGCTCCAGTATGGCAAGTGGACCTTTCAAAGAAACGTCGATTGTGACACTTTGGAGCTGCTGATTGGGAGGCTCTTGGGCAATACTTCTTTGATTTTCCCTGGAACGATTATTGCTTCCATGGCCAGGAGCCATCTGAGTGTGCCTTGCACATTACAGAGATTGTTCTCTCGGGCATGGAAGCATACATTCCTTTCTCATATCCTTTGACTAATGCAGGAAAGCCTTGGTTGAATCACGCTTGTTCTATTGCTGTCCACATTACGGAGAGGGCCTATGAAAGGTACTGAAGCCAACCACCCCTGAATCATATCTTTTTTATGTTTCTGCCCGGAATCGTGCTAAGTCTGTTCTTCACTCTGCTAAAAATAATTTCACTCGTACTAAATGCTCTCAACTCTCCAACTCGAATTCTTCCCGCTCCTTCTGGCACCTTGCCAAAAACCTTTCTAACAAGTTTACCTTATCATCCTTCCCTCCTCCTTTCTACTCAGATAGCTCTGTTGCTATTTCTTCTACTGATAAAGCAGATCCCTTCGCTCAGACTTTCTCCTCCAATTCCACTTAGATGATTCCGGTGCTGTTCCTCCATCACTTCCCCCTTCTGACTTCCTCATGGCTTTAATTATAATTTCTTCAGCCAATGAATTTTGCCATGACTGGCCTCAACACTAACAAGGCATATGGGCCTAATGGGGTCCCTCCTGTTGTCCTCAAGAACTGTGCTTATACCCTGCCTAGGTAAACCCTTTCGCCTTTGTCAATCAACTTGCACCTTTCCTTCTTCCTGGAAGTTTGCTCTCATTCAGCCAGTCCCAAAGAAGGGTGACCATTCCCAACCCTCCAATTATCGTTCAATTGCTTTAACATCCTATGTCTCAAAAGGTTTCGAGTCTATTTTTAACAGAAAAATTTTAAAGCTTCTATCCTATCATAACCTTCTTTCTGATCGTCAGTTTGGGTTCCGTCAGGGACGCTCCCGTGGTGATCTTCTCACCTACCTTTCAGACTCCTGATCATCCTCCATTCGGGACTTTGGCGAAAGCTTTGCCATTGCACATGACATCTCAAAGGCTTTCGATCGAGTCTGGCATAAATTTTTAATTTCCAAACTGCCCTCTTACGGTTTCTATCTTTCTATCTCTCTCTTATGATATATCATACTTCTATGAAAAGTAAGATGTTTTACTAGCAGCAAGCGTGAAATGCCTCGAAGACGCTGAAGATCTGTGATGGCAACATCTCTAAATAGTTTAAGACAAGTTTTTACCAAAGCACCCTGTTTCTGTCTTCTGCCCCCTCCCCCCTCCTTCCCCATAATTTCCCCAGCACAGACACGCAACATCCCCTCTACACACACACACACACACACACACACACACACACACACACAAGAATGATGACAGTTTAGGGGGAACAAGCCGTACTATAATACGCTTGCGTTCATCTAAGGTAACTGGGCCACTCTTGGTTACTGTTTCGTGGTTGCATTAAATTAGATGAGCCTTTGTTATGGGGTGGGAATGAGACTCCTTGGTTGCTAGTTAAGTTAACCCTCCAATCTGACAACAGCTGACCATCAACTGAGCTGAAAAAGGGTTGGGAATCCTTGTCATATGAAAAGCCAAGTGTCGTTTGGCTAATTAGGTCACGTCCTTTATCACCTTGTCGTTATGCATAGGATACGTAACGATATTTTTAAAGACAACAAAGCATAACACACTGAGAATGAAAAAAAGAAAAAAGTTGATGTGAGCCAGAGAGAGAGAGAGAGAGAGAGAGAGAGAGCCCTGGAACGTGTTAGTAACCAGACATGAGAACTTGGTGCCTCAGGAACGACGTAAATGTAACGGCATAATTAGTCGCAGTTTGCCTGGATTTTCTTTGACAAAACTTGACTACCTCACAGAAAGTTATGGTGTAATTTATGACTGTGTGGTTCCTGCTCTTCAGAGTCCTTCTTTAATGATGCTGAAACAGAATATGAAAACATGATTTATTTCTATGCAGTGTGATATCTGGCTCTTCACCTATTCCGTATTAGCTCCAGGAATCAAGCATTAGAGGTTATTACTATTTACTACAAGATGGTAGAGCTAAGAGGAAATTCCCAGTCTTCAAGAGACACCAGTGGGTTGCCATCCGAATCCAACACACACTTTCAATATATAGCAAACAAATACGAGAAAAAATGAAAACTGACACAGACGTATTCATTTATTATTTCTCAACCCTTCCCTACAATGGCAACTGTTTATTCGCTGATCTTGCTATCTCTAAGCGATTCTGTTTTGCAATGTACAGACCACTGGGACTGAAAATGTCAGAAACAATCGCAGTTTTCTTCAATATCAACAGTCTCTTCCACGCTGGAAAACATCCTATACCGGTAGGATAGGTCTTCATACTGAAAATGTTAAAAATTCTGCTCACGATAACGGGCTACTGAGAAGACAAGAACGCTGTGACTTGCTACTGGGGGAATATGTTCATTGTCCATTCACTGTTCTTCCTCCACCATCACTGCTGTATGTCCTGCTGTTATTCCTCATGACTGAAGATGCCAGCACAGGTGAGCATCGTTGTAAGTCTGGACATTCCCTCTTAGCCTACCTCATTATATTTATCAGTATGCTTGTCATTATGGACAGTTGTAAAGACGCGTTTGTTAGTTACTTTTGTATTCCTCTTTACCTTAACCTGGTCCAGATTTTCGTCGTTTTGTTGTTTATTGCATGCAGCTGAGAGGCAGAAAAAGACAAAGCTACGACTCTACATTCTTTCCATAACACGTCTTTGTGACTAGCATCACATATCATAATAATAATAATAATACTAATACTAATACTAATAATAATAATAATAATAATAATAATAATTAGTAGTAGAAGTAGTTGTAAACTTAATGCAGCAGATGCAGCAGGAGGAACGCGAGCACTATAAGTTGCTAGGGGCAGCCTCTAACATCTGCAGCATCGAAAGGGAAGAAACGAAGATAGGATGTAGAAAGAGAAAGAAAAATGACTGTTAATCGACTGTTACAACTCAGCAATCAGGGAGGGGATATAGCAATTTGAGGCCAGTAAAACTGTTTCGTTCATGTTGGTAACTGCTGTATTGAAGACGCAAGAGTGGGTTCGGTTATAATTATGTGCTGGCTGGATCTCCCAACCCCTCTGTCTTTCTGATGTTATTTCGGTATAGTATAAGCTATCGAGACGTGCTATTGGTTGTCCACTATTGTACATCTTCACTCGGACACTGACTGATCGAAATTTTAATATAGGAAGGGACGAACCGTGCAGTCATTATGCCTTGGGCTCCTGTTTTTCTGCGCAAAAGAGAAGCAAAAACTCTACCCTCGGACAGGCTACACTTACACAAGCCCTGACTCAAGGACGAACGGCGGAAGTTGTTATTATGTTATTACCCCAGGTGAGGTGAAGGTTGGTGGTGGTGTGGCCTTGATGGTGTTGGATTTGATGTTGATATTAAAACGCCCAGTGTGTATAGGTTTTAAAGTAGGGTAGATCACTAATTAAGAAACCGGAAGCAATCTAAAAGCAAATACTTTATCGAGAAGGTTTATTTTGTAATGCCTTGATACCCTGCCACTGAAAGGGTCGAGGTTGTAGACTGAGCATAAGCGAGACAGGAAATTTGTTCGAGAGGTGGCCAAATATATTGTGAAATATAAATATCAAGAATTCCAACTAAATCTTGCTTTACAAAGACAGAAAATAGTAAGCGCTGTCCAGACCGTGTCCCTACCCACACCCAGCCTCATCAACTACCGGCACTGTCTGTCCTGGTGGATTCCATACCTACATTCACCCACACCACATACCCATACTGCCTACCCATCTCCACCTTCACCCCAGCTGTCCCCTCTCTCCAAACCCACAAGCATCCTCATCACTTACCTTCGTTTCTAAGCCACTTTCATTACATATTCATGCAAACCCACACCCACATTGTATACCAAGTCTCTCCGTCAACACCACCCACTTTTTATAGCCACTCATGTTCCAGTCACACACACACACACACACACACACACACACACACACACACACTGACTCATTCACTCTTCCTCCCTCCCACAACCACCCATCATCCCATTTGCTCCCGCCCTTTCGTCCCAGGCATCCCGTCCCACCCTTTGGCAGCTGGTCATAACCGAACCAGGCGCAAAAACTTACTAAGGACAATTATTGCACCAGCCGGCACAGTCAATCCATCATTGTCCACATAACCTCAGTAAATCTCCACTTCCACTACCCATCTTCTACGTTATTAATCAAGAGACGAGGTTAATATGAGCTGCCTCAACACTTAATTTTTGTATCCGCAAACTTAACCTAATCTTCCACCCAACCACACCCAGACCTAACCTAACTCAGCCATACAGATCCTCACCTAATCCCATACCTTACCTAACTCAACTCTTCCCCTAACCTGGTTGCATACCTATCCTGTCCTAATCCAGCTTAAATACCCGCATCTCAGCTAACCCACATAATCACAGCCACACTTACCGGTAACCTAATCTAGTCAAGCCTGACTTAACCTAACCTGATCTAATCTGATCTAACCTCGTTTCCTTGTGGTGCGTACATCGGCAAGGAGAGGAAGAAGAATATTAATTTTTTAAAAATATATTATACCAAATATGACATAACCTCTCCCTCTCTCTCTCTCTCTCTCTCTCTCTCTCTCTCTCTCTCACAAGTACTGCTACTTCTCCAGCTCAGAGTAGGGTCTGTGAGGTCTGACAAGGTACCGGTATAAGGCCCAGCTTCTAACTGGGTAAAAGAACTGATAAAATTTATATTAGGTACCCAGTATCATTCTGTTCCGTTATTTGCTTATCTGTTCGTCCGTCTATATCTATACCTATATCTATTTACATGTATGTATTGTCCCTTAACTAAGCAGAGGTGAGGAAAGCACAGAATCTCTTTTGCACACCTAAGTTTTGAGAAGGTGACTTCACAAGTTTTTTTTTTTTTTTCTTAAACTGATCATTAGAAACAGAGACTAAGATTAAGCGGAGATGATGAAGGATAGATGTGTGAGTTGGGGATCGCCTGGAAGATTGTGACACGCAGAAAAATGAAAAATACTCGTAATATTTCCGAAGGATTACAAAAGTTGGTTCTTTTTCAGAAGTCAAAAAAGCAGGCGTTACTAGTTAGCTGTGTCATGCCATCGCAGCATTCGTGTTGTTATGACTGATGAGATTACCATGGGAAGAAGTGGAAATTTGAGGCACGAAACCATTAGCTGGATAATTGATGAAAAACCGGAGAGAGAGAGAGAGAGAGAGAGAGAGAGAGAGAGAGAGAGAGAGAGAGAGAGAGAGAGAGACTCTGAGGAACACCACTTTAGATCGCTTTTAAAGATCATTGTACTGAACAGTAACAACAGAAAGTCTATTATCAGAAAATTAAACTGAAGGCACAAATGGAAGGACAGAATCTGAGAAAGAGCAGTTTGGAAATTTAGAAGTTACGTTAGACTACTCAAGCTGATGATGATGATGATGATTCAGCGACTGCAATGGAAAGAAGTTGAGATAAAAACTAAAAAGACTGTTCAAGAGGGGATGGACAGACATATACAGTATATATGCAACTGACAGCAAACCATTTTCTGTATCCTCCTACTTTCTCTATACTCATCTCAAAGCCAAAGGTGGCTGTTGTGTATATGTACGCAACGACCTATCTTGCTCTCATGTTCCTGAACTTGATTCTTCTGAATTCTCTACTCTCTGGCTTCGGCTTTCTTGTCATTCTCTGACTAAATATATCAGCGCTGTTTACTTATCTCCTAATTCTACTGACTATCAAAAATTCTTTGACTATCTTACTTCTACGATGGAACACATTCTGTCCATTTCTCCTTTATCTGAAATCTCCATTCTAGGAGATTTCAATGTTCACCACCACCTTTGGCTCTCCTCTCCTTTCACTGATCCACCTGGTGAACAAGCCTACATCTTTTCTATCCTTAATGACCTAGAGCAGCTTGTACAGCACCCTACCCATATCCCTGACCGCCTTAGAGAGAGCTCCAACATACTTGACCTCTTCCTTACAACTAATCCTTCAACTTACACTGTTAACCTTTTCTCTCCTTTGGGCTCCTCCAGTTATAACCTTATTACCTTTAACCTGTCCTAACACTCCATTACGGCCTGTGGACCCTCCAAAGAAACGTCATCTGTGACACTTTGGAGCTGCAGACTGGGAGGCCCTCAGGCAGTACTTCTTTGATTTTCTCTGGAAAGATTATTGCTTCCATGGCCACTAGCCATCTGGGTGTGCCTTGCGCATTCCAGAGGTTATTCTCTCGGGCATGGAAGCATACATTCCTTTCTCATATCCTTTGACTAATGCAGGAAAGCCTTGGTTTAATCACGCTTGTTCTAATGCTGTCTACAAAAAGGAGAGGGCCTATAAAAGGTACCGGAGCCAACTAACCCCTGAATCATATCTTGCTAATGTTTCTGCCCGGAATCGTGCTAAGTCTGTTCTTTGCTCTGCTAAAAATAATTTCATCTGTACTAAATGCTCTCGACTCTCCAACTCGAATTCTTCCTGCTCCTTCTGGCACCTTGCCAAAAACCTTTATAACAACTTTACCTCATCATCCTTCCCTCTTTTCTACTCTGATGGCTCTGTAGCTCTTCTACTGATAAAGCAGATCTCTTTGCTTAGATTTTCTCCTCCAATTCCACCTTATAGACGATTCCGGTGCTGTTCCTCCATTACTTCCCCCCTTGGACTTCCTCATGGCTGACATTAACCCGCCCCGTCCTGTCGACGTATGGGTAAGTTGCAACATTTTGCATTTGCCAGTCCCGGCGATGTACTGGTACATCGTGCAATTGCAAGGTCCCTAGTTTGCACAATTTTCAATTTTCGTGCGTGATTTTTCGTACGAGTATGTATACACGGGACACCTTCCTCTATTCCTCTTCAAGATGCCAAGCAGGGACAATGCCTTACACCGCAAAACCCCCCTCCCCTCACGTCATTGTCTCGGCAATTCACCTGTTACCAGCGACCTGGCCAGTAAAGACATTCAGGGCCAGAGTGATTCCCCAATCGATGACAATGTGTAGGACAAAGTTTAAATAGCATTAGAGGAAGAAACAGTCAGAAATAATGATCAGGTAATGTGGCACAAGAAGGTCAGGTATGGTGATGAGTTAGTGAGTGAAACAATGCTTATAATGCCTATATTACTGTTTGAAAACCAATATACTCTTGTACTACATATAAATTCGTACCAAGTAAATAAATAAATACTGTTTATGAGTGGTGTGAAATGGTTACCCTCCCATAGAACTCGTTTTCTTTGGTGCCAGCCTGTTAGAAAACCCAGTCAGGTAAGGAGGTACTCGTACCTGGATCGAGTATTTTAAAACTCAGGTGAGCGATTTCTCTATGAATTTTCGATGTTTCTCACCAAAAGCGGAGGTTTTAGCCAAAAAAAAAAAAAAATCGAAAATACCTCAGGATTGGGGGGTGTCAGAGGTGCGAAATAGCTCGGGACGTGACGGGTTAAAATTTCTTCAACTGATGTATTTTCTGCCATCACTGGCCTCAATACTAGCAAGGCATAATGGGCCTGATGGAGTCCCTCCTGTTGTCCTCAAGAACTGTGCTTCAGTGCATACACCCTGCCTAGGTACTCTTTTGCCTTTGTCTTTCAACTTGTACCTTTCCTTCTTGCTGGAAGTTTTCTCTCATTCGGCCAGTCCCAAAGAAGGGTGACCATTCCCAACCCTCTAACTATCGTCCAATTGCTTTAACATCCTGTGTCTCAAAAGTTTTCGAGTCTGTTCTTAACAGAACAATTTTAAAACATATTTCCTATCATAACCATCTTTCTGATCATCAGTTTGGGTTCCGTCAGGGATGCTCCACTGGCGATCTTCTCACCTTCCTTTCAGACTCCTGGTCATCCTCCTTTCGTGATTTTGGCGAAAGCTTTGCCATTGGACTTGACATCTCAAAGGCTTTCGATCGAGTCTGGCATAAATCTTTATTTTCCAAACTGCCCTCTTACGGTTTCTATCCTTCTATCTGTGCCTTCATCTACAGCTTCCTTTCTGGTCGTTCTATAGCTGCTGTTGTAGACGGCCATCGTTCATCTCCTAGATCTATTAACAGTGGTGTTCCTCAGGACTCTGTCCTATCACCAACTCTCTTTATTTTATTCATCAATGATCTAAACTGTACATCTAACCCTATCCACTCGTATGCTGATGATTCCATGCTTCACCTTTCCATTCGGTTCCCGCAACGTCCATCTCAGCAGTTACTTCAACATACAAGGGATGAGGCAATGGCACACCTAATGTCTGACTTGGCTCGTATCTTGGAGTGGGGTAAAAATAATCTTGTTGTTTTTAATGCATCAAAGACTCAGTTTTTACACCCATCAACCTGTCAAAATCTTCCACAGGAGTACCCACTAATGTTTAATAATATCCAGCTCAATCCTGTGTCATCCTTGAACATGCTTGGGGTTTCATTCACTCAGGACTTATCTTGGAAAGATAATATTACATCTCTTGTAAAATCTGCTTCCAAGAGATTAGGCGTGCTAAGCCGACTCCCTGCCCTCTATACCCCTGCACAGTTGTTCACTTTATACACGGGTTTTATTCGCCCCTGTTTAGAGTACAACTCTCATGTGTGGGGAGGCTCCCCACATTCAGCTCTTCTCAGTAGAGTGGAGCCAAAGGCTTTTCGTCTCATCAACTCTCCTCCTCTTGCTGGCTCCCTTAAACCCCTGTCTCTTCGCCGCACTGTTGCTTCTTTATCTCTTTCTATTGATACTTCAATGGTCACTGCTCCTCTGAACTGTCTGCTTGCATCCCTCCACCTGAATGACGAGTGCGTAGCACCCGTCTAGCAACAAACTCTCATCCCTTTTCTGTCCAACTCTCTAATGCAAGAGTTAAGTGTTACTCCCAGTCCTTCATTTATGCAACAGGTCAACTCTGGAACTGTCTCCCTCTGTCTGTATTTCCTACTTCCTATGATCTCCAGTCTTTCAAACGAAGTGTGTCCAGGCATCTCGAAATGAACGGATCTTGAATTTGGCTCTCTTTTATATTGTTTTTTTGTTTTCTTGGAAGGAACGTTTTGCGGGCTTAGCCTTTAGTTCCTTGTTCCTCGCAAAAAAAAAATATATATATATATATATATATATATATAGTGTCTATATATATATATATAGTGTATATATATATATATATATATATATATATATATATATATATATATATATATATATAGTGTATATATATATATATATATATATATATATATATATATATATATATAGTGTATATATATATATATATATATATATATATATATATATATATATATATATATATATATATAATCATGATGAGAAACAGAGAAAGGAAAGAAGGATAAGTGGTAAAGACAAGTGGAAACTGAAGGCAAGACACAAAGTTGGTGACAGAGAGGGAGTGGTGGATGGAGGTCATACCCCAGTATTGATACAGCCAACAAAGGGTGGTGGATGCAGTGGTCTTATCACCCTACTCAAAATTCAGACACTGTTGACACACACACATTACCTGTCCAGCCACTCACACTGACTCCCCTGCAACCCTCAGCCGTGGCAACTGCACTGTCAGGTTCTTACTTGGCAACTTGATATAGTACAGAAACACGTGCTGGTATAGTGAAATAATGGGGGGCGTGAATATTACACAACTAACTCCATAATATTCCATACTGTGCTCTGCGACTAGCCCACAAAGCCTCACCCTCTCAGCCTCCATCAGAGACTCATGAAGTGTGAAATATACGAATAACTGTGAACATACACAAACTTTAGTTTTACCTATAGAAAGATACGGCAATTAATGTATGATACAACTCTTTGTTTTATCAGCTGGAAAATATTTAACTTAGCCAGTTTGGCGCGACTGTTTGGAAAAGGTGTCACTCTAAGGACAAGTTGGCTGGCGCAGAGTATTGCACACATTACAAATTTACACAAAATTAACAACCTTCTTACCCTATATCTCATTAGTGAAAATGAAGTTGGCAGGTTCCAGAAATAGTGATTTAATGCACAGGATTAACACCATCAATAGAGTGACCAGAGAAGTGAGTCAAAGGTTCATTCACTGATCAAGCAAGACTTCGAATCTCGGAAGAAATGCATTTGGTAAAATATAGGGCAGGAGTACCAAGCACAGTCCCCTCAGTACGCTTTATGGTTCTTAAAAATTTACTGTCTGTATCGTCATAGGATCATAATATGATCCTATGACGATACAGACAGAACCCGTTTAGTACGATGTTTTTATTCCTGCTATCAACGGACAATTATATTCAGTTTGGGGAACCTTGGCGTAGGGAAGAGACTAGAGATATTTTTTTCTTTTATATATGTCTCCGATCCTGGGTATGGGCTTAACCCCTGAGGTCCAGCAGTCCTCCTACTTATTTCAACTCCACATGTCACCACTTCGGCTCTAACACCCACCGTCCATACTGCATTTATATTAGGGCTATCTTATACATGACTACTACATTATCTCCTTTACTGCCTTGATGAATTATTTTTATTCATGTTATTTCCAGCCATTTATATTCAGCTTAGGAAGGACCTTTCGCAGAGAAGAGTTAAGAACATGATAATCCACACTGACTCATACCATGATACACTGACACATAACACTAACAGACCCATCATACGTGGCAAACTGGAATATGTGGCACCTTGTAATACAGGGACTAACGAAGTGTATTATAGATGCTAAGAATGAATCAAAAACATTAAAAGAGAAACTGAAACTAAGAGAAAGACCATATATTGATCTGAAAGTGACAAAGTGGCAGGATGTGCAGTGCAGTTTGTCTCTCGGCGACATAACCTACATACGGTAGTACCCTATCAAACGTGTGATTACTGTAAAATCTTCAGTGTTGGTGTGCACATAACCTTCTCTATGAATCAAAGTATTATCTGAGTTAGGTACTACAAGGGGATGGAAGCATCGAGAATGAGATTAGCTGCCACTCCTGAACTGTCCCAAAGAAAAGACCGAGTACCAAAGATGAAGCGAATGTATGAGCTGTGGAGGGTGTAGCAAAGAGAGTCTAGAATAAGCATTGCAATGGGAGTAACAGTGAGTTTTGTTACCGGAAATGCGGCAGCGATGGTTGACAGTTATAACAGAATGATGTTACATTGCAAACTGTCGCTCTGCAAAAAGGCTATTTGTCAACCATCGTAGCCGCATAAACTCGGTCACAGTCACTGCAGTGGATCGGGTGAAGGAATCCGAATGGAAACATCACCAGCAGTGGCAAGGTGGCTACGAAGCCTCGCTCTTAGAGATTTTTAATTGACCTAACAGTACACTGCAAGCTATCATTCCGTAAATACTAAAAACGGTAATGATAATAATAATAATAATAATTATAATAATAATAATAATAATAATAATAATAATAATAACAATAATAATAATAATAAGAGCAACAACAACGACAACAATAATAATAATAATAACAATAATATAAATAATAATAATAATAAAAATAATGATGATGATGACGATGACGATGACGATGACGATGATGATGATCTATCTATCTATATATATACCTAGGCTAATTTCCCCCCCAAAATGGGGGTAGCCAAGACAGGACGACACACTCCCACTTTACTTATATATATATATACACACACACACACACACACACACACACACACACACACTTACTCGTACTTAGCCCCAAGGGGGAGTATTATAATAATAATAATCTATATTATGATGATCCGATTTCTGTATGTTTGTTGGTTTATTACCGTAACACAGCAAAAACGGCGTATATAGTGCAAAACTTTTGCTAGAACAAGGTACCGTTAAAATGTTCTAACTTGAAGAACAAAACAGGCCAATCGGGCCAACGGTTCCCGAGTTATGACTCATTTCTGGCCTTTTGTTTAGAGTGGAAGGGATGGGTTCGTCCTTGGTCCGGCGTTGAAATTACCAGCATGACACAAGAGAGAAGAGTGACGTGTTTCTTGTGTTATCACTCTCGCATCTCCTTCCTCCCTCCACATACCCATAAAACTGTATAGCATAATGGTATAGCATAATCTATATTATTATGATTCGATTTCTGTATTTTTGTTGGTTTGTTGCTTGACATCGAGAAAAGGTCCCCGAAGACAGCCTTTAAGCAAGCAATAATAATCACTTAGGCAGGAGGATAGGTAGACCTGTTCCTGGGCGACAGTAAGGCACAGGATGCTGGGCTGGGATAAAATACTAAAGACCTTGATCAAAAGCTTACTCTATATTCAACAGTTAATTTCTTCACTGTTTTGTACTTCTATATCTTATTCTTGCTATATCCACATGCTTTTCTTCAGCCTTGGATATTTCTCGGACAGGAAGGGTTAGATATATCCTTCATTAACCCCTTCACTACCAGGGGTTCTCCTCAGATGAGTAAAATTCTCTTGTGGTAACATGAATAAAATAAGAATAGAACGTAATTCGACTGAGAAGGTTAGTGAGAGGAGTTAGGGGTCCGGCAGTGTGAGGGGAGAGGGACAGGGGAGCATCCAGGAAGACCTCTCTTGCTCTTGCTTTCCTTTATTTATTTATTTACTTTTTTGCTTTAAAGTGAGACATAACCTGCTATAAGTGTGCAAGAAATACTTCATTATCTATAATCTTTCATTACTCTAGGCATTAATGAAAATATGACTAAGAAATAATTTCGACTTATTCAGTTATGGATAAGACCAGACTGCAACACCTTACCATTGTCTTCAGGATTTACATGGCTTAAACATTTTCCCGTCATTTTTTCGACACCTACTCAACCAGTCCTCACACCTTCCGTAATCTCTCTTTTTCCCTAAGCTTTCTTAATTTCCATCTCGTACTTGTTTTCTCTTTTCTTCATGATCTTTTTTATACCTGTGCACAGATAGTGTCAGATGCAATGATCTGGCCAACGTGTGCCAGTATGTTTGTGTGCAATGGTGGCTTTAGGGGTGGATAAACTGGGCAACTGTCCAGCCCCCCCCCCCCAGCCATCCAGCCTGCACCCCCCCCTCACAAAGGCGGCCCCCAATATACCTAACACCATATTATTAATTTTAATACGATTTTAGTTTTATTCTTTCACTTAGCATCACAGCCAGGAAAAATATTGTAGAACCTGGACTGTTTTGTAGAAAATCTACTGGTATTTTGCCAGGCTATGAAAATTACAAATTATGTTGGAGGGCCCCATGTGACGCCCTGTCCAGAGCCCCCTGAAGTATAAGGCCATCGTTGTTGTTGTTGTTGTTGTTGTTGTTGTTGTTGTTGTTGTTGTTGTGTGTGTGTGTGTGTGTGTGTGTGTGTGTGTGTGTGTGTGTGTGTGTGTGTGTGTGTGTGTGTGTGTGTGTGTGTGTGTGAACAAATTTTAATTCGAAATGGATCATACTTGGCTGAAGGCTACGAGGACTTCCCAGAACCTGATATATGTTTTTGAGAACAATATGTCAAAAAAGCTCAAGGCCTCATGGCAACGTCGGAAGTGAGTAGTTTTGATCCGATTCAGATTAAACTTGCCGGAAAAGTTGACCTCGATTCTTAGATGAATTAGTCAAAGGCGAAGGTCACACGTCAAGATCAAATGTTTGACCCTATATTTCAAGCTCTTTTTATTCGATCTCAACCAAGCGTGACGGAAATATTCGGAGTCAACCAATAATTAATATATTGATTCTGAGAACTAGCCTTTAAGTCACTGCTGTGAAGCCGTCCTCGAGTTGTAGAAGCCTTTGAAGTTACAGTAAGTGTAACAGAATGCTGAAGGTCAGGGATGGAAATGCCCACGCAAAGCATTTTATAAAAATTATTTAATCAGTCTGGGAACATGAATGACAGAAGGGAATGATTAATTGGAAAGGGGGCGATTAGAGGTTGAGCATAGCAGAGGAATTTCGGATGAGGGAATAAAAATGTCATTTTGAAGCAGGCTTAGGCTGGGTGTCAAGGAGAGAGAGAGAGAGAGAGAGAGAGAGAGAGAGAGAGGGGCAAGACGAAGCAAGGTGAACCAGGATGGGGTACAGGAAGATCATCTGATAACAAGATAGGCGTGAAATTGGCCAGGATAGCTGGGCTCTTCAACACCCTCCCTCCTGTGGAACATGTCACATGATACAGTACGTGTAGATGAGTCAGGCTCGCTTAAAGGTGGAACTCTGAAAGGACGAATACGAGCTCACTATACAGTAAGTCAGGTAGTGTACAAATTACACGCTGACACACACACTAAGGCAGGAGGCAGGAAGAAGTGCAAGGGGCCGAGTGTGTTGTTACAAATTAAACACCTTGCTTGGCTCCACATTATGTGAATGTTATAATGCATACTTGCTTGCTCGCTTGGTCACTTACTCAATTACT